>NC_142039.1:4756750-5083500 GCF_982192425.1 Myodes glareolus
AGTGAGTTCCAAGCAGTCAGGGCTACACAGTGAAACTCTCTCTAAAAAAAAAAAAAAAAACAATCAATTGTCTCACCATTCTGGAGCGCAGAAGTCTGACTCAAGTTGGTGGACCATGCTATTGTTGAAGGTTCCAGGGGTTCCTCATCTTTTAGCATATTGTTGATGGAAACCCCTGGAGTTACTCAGCTTGTACCTTCATCACGACAGAATTATGTCTTCAGATGGTCTTTGGTGTGCATCCAAATTTCCCTTTCATATAAAGTCCTTATATTAGTATATTATGCTAGTGTAAACTCAATTACATCTATAAAACCCGTGTTTCCAAATGAGGTCACAGCCGAAGGTTCTAAAGAGACATTAATTTTAGGCTGACACATTTATCGTAAAAACAAATTATAGTCAATGTTTTAAACCTAGATGTAACGTTTATTTTTACATGTCACATTGAGTGGACCAAGGGATATTAAGATGCCTAGCTAAACATTCATTCTTAGAATCTGAGGGTGCTCTAGATGGCTTAGCATGTGGATCAGCTAGCTGAGCAGGTGTCCTGTGCCCCCACCCCCACCAGTACAAGTTATGCAGCAATTTGCTGAAAGGAACAACCACTTTCAGGGAAGCTGTTTAAAGCAGGATGATCTAAGAAGTGAAACATTGTTTCCTGTAACAGTGTAGAAACACTGGATGCTCTAAATCTAAGGCTCTCCATCTGTGGGTCACGACCTCTTTGGAGGGTTGCATATCAGCTATCCTGCATATCAGATGCAAGCTGTGCAGTGCAGGTCTCCAGCTTTTGCAGCACACCATGGGGTGGGTTAGTGATGGAACTGTCATTTCTGCTTCTGTAACTCCAACAAAGCTTATTGGTTCACCAAACTGAACATTGGCGGTATCTGCACTTCTCTCTGTTGCTGGTACCCTATTTGGGCTAAGTAGGCATTTGTTCACATCTTCCCAAACAGTGGGACATAATAGCATAGTTCAATCTTTTGAGAATCAAAGAGGACAAACAGAATTATCTTGGGGCTGGAGCACTTGTTGTTCTTGTAGGGGACTTACATTAGATTCCCAGCACCCACAGGGTGGCTCACAACTGCCTGTAACTTCTACTGCAGGGATCAGATGGTAGCTTCTGATCTCTGTGAGCACAAAACCACACATGATGCACACACGGATGCCGGCAAAACACTCACATAATATAATAAATCTAAAATATAATTCTCTTTCACTGGAGTTCAGTAGTACACCCATGGTCCCAATTCTATGTGTCGCCTTGACTTGTCTCTTCTCCCATTACCCAACCCAATACACTATCTCAAGAGAAAGTCACCTACTTTGTCCCTCAGGAGATAGTGTCTTCACCACTAGTGTCCAGGACTACTTACTTTCACACTACCCATTCACTCTAATGTAGTTCCTGGAAGGAAGTCAGCCACAATTTATACTGAACATTTTATAAAGAGTGATCATCTGATTAGAAGTTCAATGACAGTGGAGATTATGTTATAGGTCCAGGGGAAAATGTCTTATCCCTGAATAGCCATTTATTGCCCATCTCTGTGTGACTTGGCATCATGTGACTCCTCTCATGCTCTTACATGCATGTGGTGTATCAGTGTTTTAATTGAAATGTAACCAACCCACTCCCCAAGTTACACAGTGTACAGAACTCGGCCACACTGGTCCGCTGGTTTGGAGTTCTAGTGGTTCATCACAGGTTTTGCTCTTACTCCTTTCAGAAATCCTTCTTGTGGTATCTGGGGCTCTCCATCATACTTACCTACATGAGAGATTTATAATTGTTATCAGACTAAGAGCTCCAAATGAGCAGAGACCATGACTGTTGGCTACTGAATCAGTATGGTGGACTGGCACTAAGCAATATCTGTCAGGTGATCAAAGGAAGGAATGACCTGAGACTGTGGGTAGAGAGAAGTGAGAACCCAGCATTCCTCCCCATCAATCAGCATAGCTGGGCTCTAACATTTTAGGTGCTATCTACCTTATCAAGGCTTACACATTGTTTTGGTCTCTGATTCTTCAATTAGTTTCAACTTAGCCACAACCTAAGTTCACAAGCTTTCAGCACCAACCATTTTTAAGTTCATTTTTAAACTGATGTTGCTCAATGAGTAATTTTCCTTGGAACAAAAAATTAAAGAGCCAAATAATTACCTTTGCTATTAAATACTTCAAAATTTTAAGCTGATAGCCTAATGATGTATAGATTATAAAATAAACTTTATAGTTTTACATTAACAAAATATTAAACTCACAGGTAACTGAACCACTGATGTACATAACATCTTAAGTAAAAAGATCACACATGTTAAAGATCACATACAAAGTTAAAAGTCAGATTTTTTTCCATATGTATGAGATGGAGCTTTTTTTTCTCTCTTTCAAGACAGAAACTACATAGTTGTGGCAGGCCTGGAACTATGTAGATCATGCTGGTCTTAAATTCAGATCTGAGTGCATCTGCCTCCCAAGGGCAGGGACTGTAGGCTTCCACCACCACATCCAGATGAGCTTATTCATGGACAAGTCTCCAGAGACAGCAAGTAGGTCTATGGCATTAAATGAGATTTGATTCAGGTTCAGCTTAGACTCAGAAGTCTGTTTAGTTTCCAGTTCTAGGCAAGGAAGAAACAGTCTACCTACAGAGGTAATCTGAAAAGTTAAATAAGATAATATGTGGAACACTTGCTAGTTTGTATTCAAAGGTTAAAACAGCATACAGAAATGTTACAGCAATTACAAAATAAACAGGGTTAAACAAAATGCCAAACAAATTTACCAAAGTCACAGAATAACTCTACACGTTATTTCAAAAGGAAAGAATACTGATAAGCTATTTGTAAACTGTTGTTAAAAGACCTAACATTATTATTAAAGACTTAAAAGTCTTTGCATTGCAATGATGCATGCTGTGAGGGCTTTGCTTATATTACTCTACTTTTTTAAACATAAAAGCCCTCTTTTCCCTTCCTCTTACCTTCTTGTAGCTGATGTGACGGTGACCCTGACAGGTGACCTCTGAGCCACTAAGGCCAAGCTGGAGCTCTTGCCTGGGGCTCCTCGGGGGAGAAGGGTGCTGGATAGACTCAGTGAGCACATTTCACTTCCTCAGTGGGGCCTCAGCAGAACTTAACCTGACCTTTTTCACCCCTTCTGCTTGTCAGGAAATAAGGAGAAATGAGAAGAGAACTTGAATCCATCACAAGTATCCTGTGTACTTTTCAATATAGCATTTGACAGTATCAGGTTCTGGCTTAATTTAATATTTTTAAATTTGGAAAACTTAAAAAAGTTATGAAAAAAGAACCTTGTTTCTTGACCAAGAATGTACAACAGCATATGCATTGCCATTATACTCAGAAGGAAGAAAGGCAAGACAATGAAGACAGCAGATGCCATTAGAACCCCAGTAGACTTTTTGAACTCCTTAAAATAAGAAAAGGTACAATCAAATCAATCATTAAATAAATTTAAATATGAACCACATGAGAATGTAAATTAAGTACTGTTTATTTATTCAGCATATTATCATTGTGGGTTTAAGGCCTTATCTGTTAAGAGATATAAATTGAGTATAAACATGAAAGTATTTGTATTGTATATGCTTTAAATACTCTGGCTTAAAAAAAGCAATGGTATAGGGATGGCAGATGGATGATATGGTAGACCAGAGTATTTTAATGCCCCTGTTATCTGCCGTAAACAAACCAACGAGAGATTTCATGTCCCTATACAAGGTGGTGGTGTAATGGGCCAGAGTGTTGAGGGTCATCTGCACTGGGGAAGGGGTGCTGGTGGTGGGCAGGGAGAGAAGGGATTCACTGGAGTCAAGTCTCCTACAACTCTGGGAGATCAACAATAGTCATTATCAGAGTGAGTCAGGAGAACAGGTCCTGCTCTGCCAGGCTGAAGTCACCACAGTAGCCGCCACTCTGTTTCTTGTCCATCGTGTTTTTTACATCACGAAAACCACTGACAGAATTACATCCTCAGGAGGCAAAATTGCTTATTTAGCTCAAATTCACAGAAGGAAATTTTACACCAGATGCAATTTTATGTATTCAAAAACAATAACATGGAAGTCTTAATTGAGGGTTAGACAGGAGCCCAAGTGGACTTCATCACCAAGATGAGACGCTGTTGGCTGCTTGAATGTCTTATTTTCTGTCCAACCTGATATTCCATCCACATAGAAAAAGGCATTCTGTTTCTTTATTTTTTTATTTGACAAGCAGCAACATCATGTTTGTCATTTTAATGTAGATACAATTATTAGGTTATCTGTCATATTACAATATTTAAGTTTTTATTTTATGTCCTTTAAGATACATTTAAAAAAAAACACATCAACTGCAAACGTGAAGGGGAGAAAGCATGGTACCCAACCAAATCCCACATTTCAGCAATACTTCACTCATTCTTCTATTAAAGTTTTAAGAAATGTCATACTGACATGAGCTTGAAATATCGCTAGGCATTTTCTGACGCTCTGACGTGGCACTGGTGATGTTGTAAACAGCAGAAAAACAGGGGCTGCCAGATAACCGAAGTATGGAGGCACAGGCCTGCTTCTTCCCACAGGAGCACACCAAACGGTGATGGCAATGACCTCACACCCACACCAGAAGAGGGTGTCACGCGACATAACTGTATTCATCTGCAGATGCTTGGCTGCGCTCAATGTACTGCTTGTCTATCAGAACTTCTATGCACTTCTTAATCATGCTGATACTGGGATTGAACCTGGCTCTTGACTGGCTTATTACCTGTGAGAGAGACAGGGAGTCAATCTCTAGTTAATAAGCGTAAGCACCCATTTCCAACCTATTAGCTGTAAGGAGATTGACAGAAAAGGATGCGTAAATGTTGAACTGAAAAAAGGTTCTGTAACAGACAGACCTGATGTAGCACACGTCACTATGCAACACTAGCTTTAACACACAGAACAAGGCAAAGCAAAGGGAGATCAGTTTTTGCGTGATGATAGAGGAATTAAATAAAGTGCAGAATATAAAATACAGCAAAATAGTAAAATTACCAACATTGTTACCTACCTACATATTCAAATTCAATATCTCCAAGTCTAATGCTAACTCTACTTTTCTTCTAACACACACACACACACACACACACACACACACACACACACTTTTCGGGGGGGGGAGGTTGAGACAAGGTTTATGTCACAGCCCTAGCTTTCCTGGAACTAGCTCTTATAGATCAGGCTAGCCTCAAACTCAGAGATCCACCTACCTGCCTCTGCCGAGTGCTGGGATTAAGAGCATGCGCCACTACTGCCTGGATGATGCATAGTTTTGATACCATCTCTGCACTGCAGAATAGTCTTAAGGTGTTTTGTCCCACACAAATTAGTGTGTAAAGGGAATGAAGGAACACACGAACACTTGAAGTGTTCCCTTTTTCCAGGTGGAAAGGTGATTTAGCAAATCGCCAAGTTTTTAGGATCTCTAAGCTCAAAGCAGAGCAGTGGTGGTTCTACCACCGAAACTGTAAGAGCTCTTTAAAACCAATATTTCTTTATGCCATTTGGTCACTATCAGTTGTTTCAACTTTAACAGGGTACATGACAAAATCCCGAGGACTTTTCCCCTTTTACCTCTTGGATGAGGGCGTTGTGCCGAAGTACTTTGCGTGCTTTCATGATGCGGACGATAGCAGCTTGGAGGTACATTTTCCGGTCCTCATCTACAGCACTTCTAGTCTGTTCCAGTTCCTGTTTTTATGGAAAACAGGGGAGACCCACAAATAAGACACTGAATGTTGTTTAAGTTTCCACTAGCAAATGTTTAAAATTCCAGTTACGAATTAGCATCAGGGGCTAGAGAGCTGGCTCGGTAGTTAACAGCATTGGCTACTTTCACACAGTGGACCAAGTTCTTTTCTTCTGGACTCTTCTTGGCTCAGGCATAAATAAGGTGCACATACATACAGTCAGGCGAAACACTCAAGAGACATACAAAATAAAAAAGTCTTAAAAAAAAAAAAAACAGAGGGCCGGGGAATCAGGTAAAGTGGGTTATACATAATGTGTAAGATAAAGCTAGACTACTTTTGAAATTTACACACTATTTTAAACTATACTGCAATATAAATAAGAAAAAAATTAAAAGGACTTAAGTTACACAAAAGAAAATTTTAAGACTGTTTGTTGTCTTATCAGTTAGCCTCTGCGCCAAACATGCTCTCAGATGAAGCTGTAGCATGCTCAGTGCTTAGCACAGATTGGATAGGATAGGGCTGGCGTGGGGGAGGGGGCTCCTTTGGTTCATGAAGAGAACACAGGGAAGACAGGCCAGAAAACGGTGATCCACAATGATATCACAAGGGCTTGAGGCAGAGAGGCAGATGATGCCAGAAAATTAGGGATTACACAGCAGTCTTTTAAGGACAAATCCCTTAGACTGTTGTTCACTGTACTGGAAACTGGGAGACCTTGGTTACATTAGGGTTCAAAACTCAATGTGTGTGTCTCCCAAGGGCCTGATATCTTATCTACCTCCCATCCCAGAATCCAAAGGGCAGTCAGAAAAGTCTGAATCAAGTCTGGTGATCATAACTGAAATCACCCAAAAGCCAGTCACACTGCTTCATCCAAAAGTAAATTGCACTCCTGCTAGCTCAATACCAGACAAACCATGTAGGGCAAGCTGTGCATCCACACATAAGAATCCTGCCCTTCCTTCTTTAGTTTCTTTTAGGGACTCACGTGCTAGGCAGGCACTCTACCTTCGATCTTCACACACAAGCCCAAACTATGTTTTAAGATAAAATACTGGGTTGGGGATATAGCTCATTGTCAGAGCAATCACACAGCATGTCTTAATGGCTATATTCATACATACATACATACACACACACATACATACATTACATACTTTCATTCACTCATTCCATCGTTCATTCATTAATATACTCTCTCCCTTATGAACCCACAATCCCCACCTCATGAAGTTAATGTTTGCTAAGAAAGAAGCATTTTGCTCAATAGTGTAGACACTGGTTAAGTTGCCCAAGTTTCCTTAAGCAATCTTAAATAAACTTATGGAATCATTAAAAATAAAAAACAAGAGGGACCAAGGGGAAGAGGGCGTCAGCAGAGTGAGAGGGGATGAGAGATACACTGTGTACACAGATGAAAATTTAACAAAACCTACCACCATTTATAACTGACATAATTAATGAGTAGATATCTGAACTGAAGCTCCCCTGAATAAGCTGCCTATCCTTCAAACATTAACGTACTGGCAGACACATAATTGTAAGGCCAACAAATTGAATATTTATCACATTATTAATTTTAGAGTGCAAAGGTTTGGTTGATCTGGGTATAAAATGGACTCATTCAACCACTACTTAAATATTTCTAAAAGAACTGGCATTTCAACAAGCACTTACTTGTGGTGTGTCCTTCTGCATTGATGTAGTAATTTTAAATTTTGTTCTCTTACTGCTGAAGCTCATATTTAAAGAAAATGATGATTCTGCATCAATATCCTCCTATATTTAAAACAAAATTTTTTTTTATTTCATGTTTACCAGAATTTTAAACAGTTTCTATTTAGAAAGCAACTATTTCCAGGCCCAGTCATTACATGTACTAACATTGCTGAGGTAATCATACTGCAGACAAGTGAGCCAGCTCTAGAGGAAGCTATGCTTCCAAGGTTCTGAAAGTCAGTGTACCCGCCCAATAGTATTTTGCTCATCTGTGGAAAAGCCAGGGGTCTTTTCTCATGTAAATTAGCCAGAGGGCTAGTTTACAGAGTCAAATGGACAACACCAAAACCTTAAAACCAATACCCGTAAAAGAACCTTCATCGGGTAGAGTTTAGAGTCCCTTGGGAAGTTACCTTCTCTGAATCATAGTTTATCATTTTTACATCAAGTAATGATTTGATTGTTTTGGTCAGCTCCTTTTCATTCATCTGAGTGCTGTCTTGGAGTTCTTTATAGCTGACAGTTTCACTGTTGTTAAAGGCAAGAAGAACTGCCATTTGGTAGGTTGTAACCATAGCCACATATGGTTTTCCCAAATAGTTCATTTTAACCTCACCTACAAATAAAACAAAAATTGACAATATACTGATTATACGAACTGTTTTCATTTCAAAGCTGCCATAAATGATAGTTTGAATTGTTTTTCCCTTAAAAAAGTAAACTAAAGACATCTTAAAGGTCCTGGGAAGGCATCCATTCAAAGTTCTTGTTTGCAGGACATAGGACTGTCATGTGAGAGTGCTGGGTACAGGCAGAGCTGACAGGCAGAGAGAATGAACAGAAGGAGAAATCTGGGAGGAGAGGAAGGAAGAGCAAGAGAGATCAAGAAGTGAGAATAAAAGGCCATCCAGCCGGCCATGGAAAAGAAGGAATGAAATATCTATAGAATAAAGAAAGGTAAAAAGCCCAGGATAGTTTAAGAAAAGTTGGCTAAAAACAAGTCAAGCTAACGCTGGGAATTTATAAGAATAAGACTCCGTGTGCATTTATTTATGAATTGGGTGGCAGCCCCCAAAGAATAAAACCTACAATACCATACCATCACTGCTTGTGTGTTCTCCAAGCGTGACAGCCTGAGTTCAACCCTGGGACCCACACTGTGGAAGAAGAGATCCAATTCCCAAAGTTTCCCTCTGATGCCCCCATGACAGTTGTGGCAGGCTTGGGTACACTCCACACATGCACAAATAGATACAGACAGACCACAATGGTCACTAACTTTGCCTCCCAAGTGCTGGAATTAGGTGTCAGGCAACTTTTCAAAAGTTAAAAACAAAACAAAAAAACTAATAAAACCCTGATGGAGAGTAATGTATTTGCTGCACAAGTGCTAGGACCTGAGTTGGAATCTCTAGCCACCACAGACAGCCAGGGCCAGGGCACCTCAATGACAAGCATGGGTGACCTCATGTGACCTCAATGACAAGCATGGGTAGGCTTGCTGGGCAGCTCTAACTGAACTGGTGAGCTACAGGTAATGTCTCAAAAAGAAGGGGGAGGAAATCAGCCAGCACTGACCATGATCTCCATATGCACCCAGAGGGCAAGCACACCCATGCATAACTCAACACAAGTTAACCAAGTAAAATCATTTGAGCCTAAGGAAAAGAATACGTGCCTTTGCTTTGGCTGAACATCTCCACGGAACCAAGAAGAAAGGCAATCTTAGAATACCTGCTTCTATTCTGACACTTCATGACAGCACTGTAAATAAAAGTCAATGTACAGGGCTCAGGAAACGTCGGAGAACAGCTATTCAAGAATATCTAACCCATTAGTCTGCCTTTCTTAACAAATTCTCTAATATTTATAAAATGCTACAAAAATGCACTGTCATACAACCCAAAAAATTTAAAGGGAACGTTATCATCAGGGTTATAAACATAGTTCAACGGTGGTAGGCTTCCTTAGCAGTACCAAAAAGGGAGGTGGAGAAAAACTATAATTAGACTATAGAAATTATTGTTCTAAATGAATACAAGCAGGTAAATATCACTGAACAAACAGTAAATGTTCTTTACCTGTACAGAGGTAATGTAACCACGTCAGTTTCCTTCCACTGAAATGTTGGCTATAAAATAATTCAAACTGTTGAAAGAGAGAGATGTTAAACTATTTTTAGGTCCTATAACTTTTTACCTGGAATTTATTACCATCCCGAAAAGATAATGCATATTAGTTCACTTAATGATATACCTTGTCCAGAGTACCTGCAAGATCATGAATAATCTAACTGCTATGTGCTGGTACCAACCTGTGGTGAATCTACTGAGTCGGCAGTGACTTGCTCTGGATTCCTGCATATAAAGCATTCTACCCATAAAGTAGAGCAGCCAAATGCTATGGTGTGTGTGCACTCAGTCACAGAGACATGCAAAGCTAAGGCAGAGATTTACTTGAGCCCAGGAATTTGAGGCCACCCTTGGAAACAGCATTAAACGAGGAAGGACAGAGTAACTCAGGCAAAAGGCTGCCTATGCAGGAATCAGTCTATGTAAATATTTCTCTGCTACAATCTGAGTTACCACAACATGTCAGCATGTTATGTAACTATCCCAGCTTGTGTGTATCTGTGAAGGGTACTAGTTAACATGGACATGTCTCAATCGCTCACTGAATCCAGAGCTTGCTATCTCAGTTGCACTGGTCAGCCAGGAACTCCCAGTCCTTGTATCTTCTCCCCGCCAAGGCACTGGGCACTAGAATCTGAGCTCAGGTCCACTGCACCAAGCCCTCGGTCCTATCCCAACTCTTCATTTACAGCCTGTCCAGTTTTCTCAAACATCAGTACCTGCAAATTTTACATCTTTGCATAAAATCAGAAATGCATCAATTTATCACTGTTGATATTAATTTGGACTTTACAGATTTTGTTTAAACAATATACCATCATATACATGATGGTCACACCTACATTTACCAGCACATAGACTCCCATAGTTTACAGGCTAACCAGTGCATGTGTGGTTAATACAAAACAGGGTCCATGACATCCATGTCAACAATGACGTGAACAAAAGTTGGGGGTTCAAGGTACCTCTTTATCCAGAGTCTTTTGTTGATATTGCACTTAAATTTATAATTGTATGGACACTAAAGAGATGAATTTGCAGTTAAGAACACATACTGCTCTTGCAAATGACATTTTGATTCCAAGCTCCCACAAGAAATGGCTCATAGCTGCGCATAACTCCAGCCCTAGGGGATTCCATCACCTCACTGACCTGTGGGAACCTGCACTCACACACATACCCACAGGCAGATGGTACATTAGGTACAATTAAAGAATAAATTAAAATGTGGAAAATCCCTTACCTATAATGAATGTGTGAATTTGAGAGAACAGTCTCACATTTTTATTTTGACAAAAGGGTCTCAGAGAGCCCAGGTGGCCTTTAGTTTAATACATAGCTGTGAAGGATCTTCTGATCTTTCTGCATCTACCTCCTGCATGCTAGGATTACAGATGTGCACCACTACACTTAGCTTTGTGATGGAGTGGAACCCAGGGCTTCCTTCATTTTATTTTATATTTCACTTTCAATTTAAAAAATTGTTGGGCATGGTGGCATATTCCTTTAATCCCAACACTTGAGAGGCATCAGCAGGTGAATCTCTTGAGTTTGAGGTCAGCCTAGCCTACAAAGTGAGTTCCAGGACAGCCAGAGCTTTTACAAAGAGAAACCTACACACACACACACTCACACAAAATACACACCCCTATTTGTGTGTGAGAGTGTAACAGACTTTTACTTGGATATGTAGCATACGTATATATTTAAATTTATTTATTATGTATATAATATTCTGTCAGCGTGTGTGCCTGAAGGCCAGAGGAGGGCACCAGACCTCATCATAGATGGTTGTAAGCCACCGTGTGGTTGCTGAAAATTGATCTCAGGACCTTTGGAAGAGCAGGCATTGCTCTTAACCGCTGAGCCATCCTCTCCAGCCCTTGTTTTGTTTTTTTGAGACAGGGTTTCTCTAACAGCTCTGGCTGTCCCGGAACTCCCTTTGTAGATCAGACTGGACATGAAATCATAGAGATCTGGTGCAGGAGAATTATCTGTATTCTGTCAATCATGTATTTTAATAAAATGCTGATTGGCCAGGCAGGAAGTATAGGCGGGTCAACCAGACAGGAAGTAGAGGCGGGGCAATGAGAACAGGAGAAGGCTAGGTAGGAGGAAGCCCATTCCTCCATTCCTGCCCAGACTACAGAGAAGCAAGATGTAATCTGCCAAGCTGGAAAAGGTACTGAGCCACATGGTTAACACAGACAAGAATTACGGGTTACCATAAGATGTAAGAATTAGTTAGTAAGAAGACGGAGCTAATGGGCCAATCAGTTTTATAATCTTATGGAGTTCTCTGTATGATTTTCTTTGGGACTTGCCAGCTGTGGGGTACTGGGCGGGACAGAAACCCCAACAAGCCAGCCCTCATGTTACAGAGATCCATCTGCCTCTGCCACCCAAGAGTTGGAATTAGAGATGTGTACCACTACCGCCTGACTCCATATATTATTTTTTGGTATCTCAATTTGAATATAACATTTGCTTAAATTACAGGAAAGATAAAATGTTACTAGGACTAAATGAAGCATAAACATGGCCTCAAAATTCAAGTGAAAAGTTAGAATGACACTGAAGCTTTCTTTTCCCTAATGTACATTTATTTATTGGGGTGGTGGAGTACCGTCCATGTTATGAGCCACGCGCAAGAGAGGACAACCTGAGGGAGCCAGTTCTCTACATCAATCATGTAGAGTCTGGGAACTGAATCCTGATTGTCAGGCAAGTGCCATTACCCACTGAGACATTCAAAGTAGCCCTAAACCTTCATACAATACCCAAACTGCTGAAGAACCAATACTGTGAATCAGACATACACAAAGTCATTACAATGCCTTTGTTTACTGTATCTTTCCTGCACACTTACCATCTGTACACTTTTTTCTAACTCTTGGGGAATCGCAAATGTGGATGAGGGAGCCTGAGTGAGAGGCCATGCACCAGCCTAGAAAGGAACAGTGAAATAAAAAGTTCAACAGATAAGAAATCTACTGGACAAGCAAGCAGCTGAAACAGACCTTTTCCATTCTCATAATGCTGACCATGCAATGGCCTTCACCGTCAGGACACATTTTATTACAAGTCTATAAAGTGTGGCCTACAACTCATCAGCTGACCATGCATTATCAACAGGAGTCATTTGCTAACCTTTATCACGTCGTCAAATTCACAAATGTAAACAAGCACTGTCATACCTGAAGGACATATATTTGGAAACTAATCCCCAAATCTATCACTGTGTCTTGGTTTCTGATGAAATTGTTGAACTTATTGTTGAGATCAGCACTGACACTCATGTCTGTGTACATCCGATGCAGCTTGCTGGTAAACTCATAACCACAGGCTTGCTGGAAAACAAATTGCAAGGCATATAACATAACTAAGAATAATCAGCCAGGTTGAATCGGGAGACCAGAGATGGGTTGTTTTGTTTTGAATTAATACTGAACTTAGAGATCATTCTAAATCAATGGAAACTTCTGGTTCTGAGTCTCATACTGACATATAGTATTGTATGCAAATACATTTACATCTGACCACTTATATATGCACACACAGTAAGAAATGGACTGCTGTGAATTATGCAGTCATTACATAAAATGAGCTGTTTGGCTGTTGGTACAATATTTATATTGTATTGTTTATATTATCACACTAAAGATTTGTGTTACCTTTAATTTATTGATCATGGCTTCCTCAGAATCCATAGACATAGACAACCCATGAATTAGACGTTTCGCAAGCATTCTTGCATAGAACTGCCAAGAAAATGAAAATGGTTATGGCTTCAACTTCAAACTACAGCAAAATAAAATCTGAACACTGTGTTCGGCTTACCTTCTGAAAAACGTCTTTGTCATCGATGTACTTGAAAACAGTGATGAAGCTGGTGAGTTTGTCCTCCACTTCATTCTCAGTCATTCCCTTTGCTGACTTCTTCAGCAAGTTGTCACAGTACTTAGCAAGCTCAAAAAGAAATTGGTAATAAATCTTACAAAGAGCCCTTGGAACAGACAGGTAGCAACACAAAACATGGATAGGTGGGCCACTTAGAAGTGGCGTAAGGACCCAGCCCTGAGAACAGGCCAGGAATAGTTACCAGCAACAGCACAAAAAGCAAAGCAAACAAAGTGCCTCAACAGATGTTCTGTTTATATATAAAGTAAGCAGCATCAGGTTAATTTTAAAAACACAAAACATGAGAACAAAAGAAAGAAAGGAAGGAAAGAATGAAAAGAAAGAAAGGGAAAATCTAACTGGTAATTAGTGACCATAATAAGCAGTATACTTTTCTTTTTATCATGCTATTTGTGAACTATGTTCTCCTTTGGTTAAGAAAGGGCACATGGTCTAATGCATTCTGGACATAAATTCAAGACTATATATAACAGACAGCTTCATCTTCTGAAATAAGTACAAAAAACAAATTAATTTGCCAGTCTACCAATTTTTCCTTTACTGATTTTGCATGAGATTACTTTTAAGCAACTAAACTTACCAGTTCAGGTGCTTTGCAAACAGACTTGGGTTCTCTGTAATTTACAACAGATGTAAGGGCCTAAACAAGAAGACAGCCTACGATTAGTTACCAGAGTAGGCGAGAGTACACAGGAGGCTGAGGATCAGCTGTAATCGTGTCTATAATACCCACGGTTCAGCTATCTCCCCCTCTCTGTCTAGTGCATGAATGTGTAGGTGTTCTCCCAAGGGAGAATACAGGCACCTGCGCATGGAGAGGCAAGGTCTACCTTGTTCAAGAGCATCCACTTTGTGTTGTGGCTAAACTGGCTGGACGGCAAGCCCCATGATGCCTTTCTTCACCTCCCCAGCACTGGGATTACACTGCCATACTTGTTTTTCACACGTGTGCTGAGACTGAGCTATTTCCCCAGCAATTCTTAAGGTTATGTGTTAGAAAAGGATATTGGCACCTCTGGGCCCTTCTTTTTCCCCCTCTCTCTGCTTCTTCAGGTCACCATTCAGTGACCAGTTTCATCTACCTTGAGAGGTAGCATGTAGCACGGTCAATTAGAAAGGCAGAAACTATTTTTTGAAAAAAATAAAGAGCCAGGCAGTGGTGGCGCACACCTTTAATCCCAGCACTTGGGAGGCAGAGGCAGGTGAATCTTGGTGAGTTTGAGGCCAGTCTGGTCTGCAAAGCGAGTTCCAGGACAGAGAAACTCTGTCTCGAAAGACCAAAATAAGGCAAAGAATTTCCTTCTGCTTAACTCAGTATTTTATCACGCTGAGAGAATAACTCACCACACAAATCAAAATATTGTTATAGAATTACCTATGCCCTTCCTCATTATAAGATAGTATTTACTACTCATCACTGAAACGTTAGCAGTACTTTTTGCTATATTATAATCTGTAAGTGAATTTCCTATGTCAAATACCAATTCAAATTCCTGGTGTCTTTCAAAGAATGAATACAGCTGAAATATGGCAAAGATTATAGAAAAATACCAGCCCTACCGCTGCTGGGACTAGGCAAAGAAAGGATTGGCACTAATAGACAGTGTACTAACAACTGACACAGGAAACTCTATGGGAGCTCCCTAACCAGTTTAAAACTACTTAGCCTCTCAAATTCAATGTAGTTATTTAATGAGAACTTGAGTGTCTCAAAGATCTCAAACTTAGATGTCTAACAAAGATGCCTAATTGAAAATTTTACATTACATGTTAAAGAGAATTATGTACATATACCATTGTTACCTTATCTAGAGCACTCATAAAATGCTGATCGCCATTCAAAACAGTGTTGATAAGTTGAACAAATTTGCCATGTACTTCCAAAACTGATTCCACAAATAGTGTTGGCATCTAAAAGCATAAAATACAAAGTATAAATCCACATTTTAAGATATTCAAGAAGAGTAACGCCTACACCCCCAAATTATATCATATCCCCCATCCCTCATATACACATTCCACCTGCCACCTATAGCTACAGGGTCTAAAAATCTAAGACTCTTGTATCAAATAGAACTGCCATTCAATACCAGGCCTAATGAGTCCTCTGCCATATCAATCTTCTGTTTGAACACCAGGCGGCTATAAAGAAAGACAATGCCCATTCAAATCCCAGCAAAATTCTTTACAGACCTCAAAAGAACATTATTCAACTTCATATGGAAAAGCAAAAAACCAAAGATAGCCAAAACAATCCTGTACAATAAAAGAACTTCTGGAGACATCATAATCCCTGTCTTCAAAATTTACTACAGAGCTACAGTACTGAAAACAGCCTGGTATTGGCCTAAGAACAGACAGGAGGATCAATGGAACCGAATAGAAGACCCAGATATCAATCCACACATCTTCGAACACCTGATCTTTGATAAAGAAGCAAAAAATGTAAAATGGAAAAAAAAGCATATTTAACAAGTGGTGCTGGCATAACTGGATATCAACATGTAGAAAAATGCAAATAGACCCATATCTATCACCATGCATAAAACTCAAGTCCAGATGGATCAAAGACCTCAACATAAAGCCAGTCACACTGAACCTAACAGAAGAGAAAGTAAGAGTACACTTGAACACATTGGCACAGGGAACCACTTTCTAAATATAACCCCAGCAGCAGACACTGAGAGAAGCAATTAATAAATGGGACCTCCTGAAACTGAAACGCTTCTGTATAGCAAAGGACATGGTCAACAAGACAAAACGACAGCCTACAGAATGAGAAAAGATCTTTACTAACCCCACATCAGACAGTCTGATCTCCAAAATATACAAAGAACTCAAGAAATTGGACACAAAAAAAACACATAAACCAATTTAAAAAAAAAAAATGGAGTACAGACCTAAACAGAGAACTCTCAACAGAGGAATCTGAAATGGCTGAAAGACACTGAAGGAAATGTTCAACATCCTTAGTCATCAGAGAAATGCAAATCAAAACAACTCTGAGACTCCATCTTACACCTGTAAGAATGGCCAAGATCAAAAACACTGATGACAGCTTATGCTGGAGAAGTCGTGGGGAAAGGGAACACTTCTGCATTACTGGTGGAAATGTAAGCTGGTACAGCCCCTTTGCATGTCAGTGTGGTGATTTCTCAGAAAATCAGGAAACAACTTTTTTCAAGACCCAGTAATACCACTTTTGGGTATATATCCAAAGGATGCTCAATCCACAAGGACATGGGCTCAACTATGTTCATAGCAGCTTTGTTTGTCATAGCCAGAACCTGGAAACAACCTAAATGCACCTTGACCGAAGAATGGATAAGGAAGATAGGGTACATTTACACAATGGAGTACTACACAGCAGAAAAAAATAACATCTTGAACTTTGCAGGAAAATGGATGGAGCTGGAAAACATTTTGAGTGACGTAACCCAGACACAGAAAGACAATTATCACATGTACTCACTCATAGGTGGTTTTTAAACATAAAGCAAAGAAAACCAGCCCACAAACCACAATGCCAGAGAACTTAAACAATGAGGACACTAAGACAGACTTACATAGATCTAATCTACATGGGAAGTAGAAAAAGACAAGATCTCCTGAGTAAATTGGGAGCATGGGGGCCTTGGGGGAGGATTGAAAGGGGGAGGAGAGAGGCAGGGAGGAGAGCAGAGAAAAATATTGAGCGCAATAAAAATCGGAAGGAAGGAAGGAAGGAAGCAAGCAATCAAGCAAGCAAGCAAGCAAGCAAGCAACCTGGGAGAAGAGAAGGAGAAAGCCTATGCCTATGAGAATAAGACCCTAGCAGTGGGCAGAACTAATTCCCCTACAGCCTAGAGGGGCACGATACTTAAGAGCTGCTTTCCCTCTGAAGGACGATGACTGAATTAGAGAGCTACCACAAATGCAAAATCTCACCTCTCAGCCCTGAAATGAGGCTCAGTTTTTGTTCAATGTCACTCAATATTCTGAATAATCTGCAAACCTAGTAATAAATTTTGAACATCCCTAGTACTAACACCGACAATACTTGGTCACTATCAGAAGCTGAGGGTTTAGGAAAGTTGAGGGAGAGTGACTGTGGCATTTGGAATGCCATGCACAGAGCGGGGAAGCTTTTAAAATCTGCCACTTACAAAGAAACACAATTATATACAAACTACAAATAGTTTCCTGTCAGAAGTTAACAAATGCTCCATGGTAATCAGTATTGTTAGGGGGCAGCCTGCTCTCAATGGTTTCTCACAACTTAATCCCAAATTTGACATTTAAAGATTTGAATATAAATGTCTGTTTCCTATGACAAACCCTTTTTTTTTTTTATAAACCATCAAGGTCAGAAGCAAACCTCTGGCTAAGAGTGTTATTTTAAGTCTTCTGTGCACTCACGTGTTCCTGAGTAAGGTTACTGGTTGCTCTGAGGCCCTCATCATGGATGTGATTCTGCAGCTCCTGAATCATATGAGGTAAGCCAGTGGACACAGCACGGAGCAAGACATACATATTTGCCATGTCTGAGAGGAAAAAGAATTCATCAATTTTCCAAACAGCCTTATGTAATGCACACTTTAAAATGCAGAGATTAAAGAAATGTGTGGATAAAGACACGCCCCACTTGAACACAAAGGCCCCCTCAGTTCCCAGTCACCGTAGCTCCCTCAGTGCTGTTGATGTTATGCAGTGATGACAAATGAACATTCAAGAAAACATTCTTCCCCTTGTTCAAGTGCTATGTGCACTGTGTGCTATTGGCAACTTCAGCAGATCTTAAGTATTTTATACTGGTACAAAGAGCAATCCCACATATTTCACAACTTTATTTTTTTTTTTAGATTTATTTATTTATTATGTAGACAGTGTTCAGCCTCCATGTATGCCTGCAGGCCAGAAGAGGGCACCAGATCTCATTACAGGTGGTTGTGAGCCACCATGTGGTTGCTGGGAATTGAACTCAGGACCTCCGGAAGAGCAGTCAGTGCTCTTAACCTCTGAGCCATCTCTCCACCCCCACAACTTTATTAAAGTTACTGGAAAATGATGTTACAATTATTAATATGGGGAAGAAGACCTGTAATATAAAAATCCCTAAAGGTGCTATGGTTGTGTCAATCTTGTAGGGAGATTCTTCTAAGCAGAGAACCAAATACCAAGAAGCTCCTATGCTACTGAACGGTGAGAAATGATGCCTCTGTATATTATGTTTACCTTAAACATCTTACTGAGGTATTAATATACACGCAGGAAGCTGTCCATATTTTAACTATGACTCTGAATTATTACAGACAAGCACACACCTCGTATATGCAGATTACCTATACCTATATCTTCCTACCACTATTGCTCCTCCACAAGTCACCACAGGCTGAGCTCACCTGGCCTCAACTATGAACACAATTACACAATGCTTCCGACTGATTTGTTTTAGATTTTGTTTTGTTTTGTTTTTGTTCGAGACAGGATTTCTCTGTGTAGCTTTGGAGCCTGTCCTGCAGCGAACTCTGTAGACCAGGCTAACCTTGAACTCTGCTGGGATTAAAGGCTTGCACCACCACCGTCCATCTCTGACTGATTTCTTTTGTTCAATATTTACTTATGTACTTATTTACTTATTTATTTATTGAAGGCTTGTCTGTGTTGTGGTTAGCTTTCAGTGTGCTCATTTCTCTTCTGTAAGTCTCTGGTATAAGCATTCACTGGACATAGGGGTTGATTCTAGTCATTACAAGGAATGTTGCTATAAAGATCCTTGTAGATTTTTGTACACACGTGTACTTATGCATAGGGAAGGAGCCCCATGCCTGAGACTTTGGATCATGAAATATACATATATACTTGCGCTTTGGTACTCAGTGTTAGCTTTGCAACATGGCTGCATCAATTTATATTCCCATGTCAGGGTACAAAAAGTCCCATGTATTCTACATGCTTCCTAATATATTCTTTATTTGTTCTGACTACACAGCAACTGAGTATACAAAACAAAGTTTTCACAGTTTATAGCTAGTATTTCAGTGTACTTTGCTTTAAATTGAGTTAGACTGAGCACCCTTGTTTTATCCTTCCTGATTCTATACTTCTTTCCCAGTCTAATTTTCTATTGTAGATACGGAATTCTCAACATATTAAGCAAAGACATATAAAAGCATAATCACATTCATCTTTTTACTTTAGACTGTACTTTGAAAATGCTCTTCCAAAAGTCTAAACTATATTGAGTCAGAAAAGAATATATAATATGTTGGGGAGTATAGAAAACTTGGACGGACGTATCATTTAATTTCCACTCATACGCCCACTGGGAGCACTTACCGTTCTTTCTCTCTTGCCGAATGATGTTGTGGCACTCTGCGTGTAAGAACTGCAAGTGATCTGCTACCATTCGTTGCTGACACTCATGAATCACTTTAGTATATGAACTTGGATGCAAGTATTTTCGACATCTAATTTCTTCATCTTTTAATCTACCTAGAACCTACAGAAATATATTCTTATAATCATGAACTACGATGAAAAGTTTAACATCAGCCAACTCTTACTGCCTCTAGGGAATGCAGGTAAGGTTATGGAAAAGCTATATATAACCAATTTCAACTCAAAAGATTTATGTCACTTCAGATCTACTTAGGCTACCGACTCTCACCTACATCCCCCACTGCACTCTGAACAAGAACTACCTCTACTCATCAGCCCAAATCACCCGCTGTATGGGAAGCCAACACTAAACAGGAGTGTAAAGATCAATATGTGAAGTAAAATGGGAACAACATAAACCATCCTTAACTGTCACATTAAAGACTCCTTCCCCGCCTGCCTGCCCCCAGGACAAGGATTCTCTATATAACAGCCTTGGCTGCCATGAAACTCAAACTGTAGGTTTCCAACTTCTGCCTGCTTCTTTCTCCTGAGAGCTGGGATTAAGGGTGTGCTCCACCACTGCCTGGCTTAAGAACAGACTTTCATGGTGAGTCAAATATGGCAGCCAAGATCTTTTATTAATGATTATCATGTATGGAAAGGAATCAAATCCAAATAAAACGCAGTTCAAAAAAAGCTAATAAAGGTGGAAGGTAAAAAATCTGACTAATTCTTCAACAAAACAAAACTACAATATTGTAGCCATGAAGACTATGCTAGCGGGCACATTTACATACAATTGTGTAGACTAGGAAACCACTCTGATAGGAAGCAAAGGAAATAAAGTTTCTGGACTTTGACCAAGGAATTGCATAAGTGTGACCCTTTAAAGATCGGTGGTTGTCTGTAAGTATGGAAGGAAGTTATTGGAAATATAACAATCTCATTAGAACACTCAATGAGGCTCTATTCTACTGGATACCTATTAGTAATGAGTTTCTAGGTAGTTAGAGAGAATAAAGGTCTCTAGATTTTAAAAGGTGCTTGTTACGCTAGCTCTTACAATATTTTATCTTCCTGTTTAAACTAACAAAAATCATTCAGTAACAAGAGGCTTGACCCTTAACACTGCAAACCAAAAGCTGGTTAAACCAGCCAACAATGCACATCTGTGATCCCAGGACTCAGCAGGTAAAGACAGGAGGACCGCTGTACTTGAAGGTCCGCCTAGGCTATAAGACTTGTTGTCAAAACAGCAAGAAACTAATAATAAAAGCCTAAGGCCCTAAGGTGGATTCTCAGAGCCCACATGATGGAAGGATTGAATCCACCCCAAATTGTTCTCTGATCACCACACCTGAACCGTGGAACAATATCCATTTTATATGAACTTTTTAGAATGTGGATGTATGCACCTGTGTGTAGGTATGTGTACACCAGGGTACAGGTGCCCATGGAGTCCAGAAAAGAGCATCATCAGAGCCTCTGGAATTGGTGTTATAATGGTTGTTCTGGGAACTCACCACAGGTCCTCTACAAGAGCTGTATATACTCTCAATCACTGAGCAATCTATCCAGCCCATATTATGTTAATTTTAATAATGTAACTAAAATAGCATTTTTCCCTTAAGAGAAATGATACAACAGAACCTTTTCCACTAAGGCAATACTAAATATGTATGCTGTTAAATAAAATCCTGCCAGATGTGTAACATGAAGTGTTTCTTTACCTTTTCCATATACTGTGAGCAATTTGATTCTTGTAATAAATTTGAAGCTTCTTGCTTGTAATATTCTCCTGTTTCAGTCAAAAATGGAGACACAAAGATTCCCTGATAAAACTGAAAATCAATTAAAATTTTATTAGTAAAAAATGAAATAATTTCAGAAACTAAAGGTCTCATCATGTTTTGAAGTAGACTTTTTACCTTTAAGGGAAATTTTTTCTTATACTGTTCAACGTGAACAAAGGAGTTAATAACCCCATGGATTACTTTCTGGTTTGGGTCTTCTCCACCACGATCACTGAAACAAAGTGTAACACAAAATATGCTTGAGAACACAGATATCTGCGGACGTATATGCCAATACACAGTTGCTAACTTAATGCCCTAATAAAAATTATAAGGTCAAAGCGCAGGCATTAAGTTTGAAACAGCTTTTCGTTATCATCATCATTATAGCTAATACAGTGATGGAAACAATGTGGCGTGACTAGCGGAGACAGCTCTTCAGCTGGAACCGACTCCTGGGCTTCAGGCCGCACCACACTGTACTGAATGGGGGGACAGACAGCCTCTCTAAGCCGCAGCAATTAGACAGGAAGAACTAAATAGCATTCGAACTGGGAAGAAAAAAAGGTAAAAGTATTGGTTTCCATGTGGCGTTGGAGGGCATATACCACAAATTCATTACAAAAATTATTAAAGTAACTGAATTCATTCACAGAATACAGAATAAGCATACAGAAATTAGTAGTGTTGCCGTTGGCCAATAGCAAACTACTTAAATCAGAAGAAGGCAATTCAATTTTGTATTTGCTATGAGAAATAACCAGAAAAACCTTCAAAATTAAAAACTGAAGAAAGAAATTAAAGTGAACTCAAAATTAGTCAGAATTGACAGAAATAACCACTACGTGTTAAGAACACAGTGGTCGGTCACTATGCTCAAACGGAAAACCCACACTCACTTTTTGATTTCTCTGAGCAGCATTCGGATGAGGATGTTCTGAAGGGGTTCAACCATTAACTTCCTCCACATATCCAATGCTAGCTGCCAGGAACAGAAATCAAAGGCTGAATTAGGTAGTTCTTCCCATTCATTCTAGCATTTTAAAATAGAAATACCCATCAACAGAAATATTCATATTTTAAAATACAAGTAAAAGCAGAAGGAAAAATAACTTCTCATTTAAAGGAGCGGTCCTCACATCAGAATTGTTTGTGTAACATGTGTGTGGGCCTGTAGGCCACAGTGCACACATGGAGTCAGCACACATTTCTGAGAACTCGGTGGGCTCTAGGTATCAAACTCAGCCTGCCAGTCTTAGCAGGTCGGGAGGCAGGCACTGTCCCATAGCCGCTCCACCTCCTCTATGGCTTTAACAGTCATGGAAAATCTTCATAAAGCAGCTGCTTTATAAAATCCTTATTGATTAGGAAATATTTATATACTAGGTAGAGATGGGCTAAATCTACAACTCATACAGGTAGAAAGGGAGAAATGATACCAAAATAATCCTCTGGCCTCTATCATGCAACAGGGCACATATACATCATGCATTTATACACATAACAAATTTAAATTTAAAAACAAATTTATGTTTGCAGTCACTTCTTCAAAAAAAAAAAAGAGGTAATTTCTTACCTCTCCTATTTCCATAAGTGGTTCATTCATATCTACTCCACCATAGCCGTATTGTAAATCGGCTTCCGTCAATTTATTTTTTTTAATATATTGGGTATTGAGATACCTAAAAAAATCAAACACAAATACACAAGATTTAAACTCAAAATTAGTTAGGAAAATAAATAAGTTAAGAATCTAAAATAGTAATCTTAGGATCATAAGTTTACAGACTAATTCAGTGATAACTCCAAAAGAAATTATATACAAGTCAGAAAAGTGAAAATAAATTACTAGCCCCAAACTTTCTACAAGGGTTACTACACTTCGAACGTCCACTTCGCATTTTCAGGCAGCAGGAATTTCCCCTGTATGCTACTAACCCTGGGTTTAAGCCTCAGTACCGAAGTATGCTTTCACCCCAGTTCTCTTTTTTTATTGTTTTAATTGATATACACATATATATTGCACACCCCCTCCCCTTCCTCCCTTCTCCCCTTCCAACCTTAAAGGTTTGCACCAGCACCCAGCCCTTCAACAATACAACTTGAACAACAAATGCCTTTCAGATAAGGAAAGGACTGAGACAGCAAAGGTGGATCACCAAGTTCAAGGATAGGCTAAGCTATCAAGACCCTGTTTTAAAACAAATAACAACAAAAAAAAATTTAAAGTAGATTATTTAAATAATTTTTAAATAGTTATGTACCTGGTGAGGCTAAAACAATAGGGAAGCCTGTGCCCAAAAAATTCCAGATCAGCTTGATGAACACAGCGAGACAGATTCCCTTCTTAAAACAAAACTACTTGTGAACCTAGCATTTCTCTCTTTACATTGATGTCATTATACATAATCTTGCAGACTATGATTGTCTGTAAACAAGGAATGGCCTAGACAAAATGCTCAGAAACACCGAAGAAAAACACTATTTATGTTTCTATCTAATTAAATACCGGCATCTGTGAAAAGGCCTCATTATTACTAACCTTATCGATAAAATTAAAAGAATGACCAGTTCTCATACCAATACTACAGAGGACAATTAACTGACTGCCATAGTCATCAGCTCTATGACTGCGCTATAGACAGTGGGAGTTAGTGATTTTACACTGCAATCAAGGGTAAGTAAGATAACATAAACCAGCATATACCTATAATCCTAGTGTTTGGGAAGTAGTCAA
The DNA here is from genome assembly GCF_982192425.1 of Myodes glareolus. Lineage (NCBI taxonomy): Eukaryota > Metazoa > Chordata > Mammalia > Rodentia > Cricetidae > Myodes > Myodes glareolus. Next base: position 4,781,179 of record NC_142039.1, read on the forward strand.
TTACAGACTGAGTTCAAGTGTTGACAAGACTTTGTTAAATTTTAAAAAATCAAATTTTCTTAAAAGCATGTAGAAATTGTATAGTATAATAAAACCAACGAGCTCTGTAGTTGGACTGATGGGGTTTCCATCTTGCCTCAATCACCAACTAGCTGACCTCAGAGTCACTACAGACCTCACAGGGCCTTATAACCAGTACTAACACAGCCAGGCGGTGGCACAGGCCTTCAATCCTAGTATTTAGGAGGCAGAGCCAAGTGGATGTCTGAGTTCGAGGTCAGCCTGGGCTACAGAGCTAGTTCCAGGAAAGTCAGGGCTACACAGAGAAACCCTGTCTCAAAAAACAAGACAAATCAACAAACAAGCAAGCAAAAAAAAAAACCCCCCCCAAAAAAAACAAAAAAACCTAGTACTGGCATAATAGTATTAAAAAGTATTCAGCTGTCAATCCATCCTGATGAATAGGACCACAGAGCAAATTACAACCAAGGAAAGCAGCTCTTTCCCAAGCCACTTCAGCTAAGGAGACCCCCCCCCCATGGCACAGTATGCTCTACACTAAAGGCCCATGCGTATAAGCAACGGCAAAAGCATGCACACACTCACTCTTCAAATTCCAAACACTACAATTTAGCTAAACATTATTTTAATAATACCTCAGAATTTAACCCCACAATAAACCTGCACTTCATAGTAAACTGATAAAGATCAGTGGGTTTTTTTGTTTGTTTTTGTTTTTTTCCTAGACTGGGTTTCTCTGTTGCTTTTGGAGCCTGTCCTGGAACTAGCTCTTGTAGATCAGGGTGGTCTTGAACTCAGATCCGCCTGCCTCTGCCTCCCAAGTGCTGAGATTAAAGGCAATGCGACACCACTGCCCGGCAATCTTTTAAATTACGTTTTTTGCTTTTCTAAAAGCCACCGTGCCACTGTGAAGTCCAGTTTCTACATTGGCAACTTAGATAAAGTAACTATACTTCTGTTGAACCAGCAAATCAGGAGAACTGAGGTGTTTTGGCGCTGAGGTAGGCACTGCCACAGAGCAGGGTGGGAGAGCAGACTGTGCCTGGAGAGCTAGCTTCTCCACAGGAAGATGCTGAAACTTGGGCCCATCTGTGGCCAAGCCAGAAAACACAGGATAAAATTATCGACTCTCTAGGCCCAAGAGGAAGAGCTACACTTACTTCATGTCAGTGTCTGGTATTCACTTACTATCTGTCGATAAATGTAATGTATATCGTGTGCCATTTTATGTTGGAAGTATGTGGTGTTTATTATAATTTTATAGGGGATTATTGTTAAGAGATTGCATGAATCTCAGTAGAAACTTTCAACTTTGAACTTTTAAACATTGTTGAGACTGACAGACAATATGGACTTTAGAAGTTGGACCAAATGAATTTTGCATTATGATATTTTTACAAGCTTATAAGGGCCGGGAAGTGTAATGTGGTAGTTTGAATGTAATTGTTCCCATAATCTCATAGGACATCGTGGTATTATTAGGAGGTGTGTCCTTGTTGGAAGAAGTGTTACTGTGGAGGCAGGTATTGTCTAATGTCTCAGACCACTTCCTGTTGCCTGTAAGGTGTAGAATTCTTGGCTACTTCTCCAGCACCATGTCTGCCTGCACTCCACCATACTCCCAGCTACCATGCTTCCTGCCATGATGAGAACGGGCTAAACATCTAAAACAAAACCTCAAATGCTTTCTTTTATAAGAGTTGCCATGGTCACTGTGTCTCTTCACAATAAAAACCCTAATTAAGACCAAAAAAAAGTCTGCTTTGCTGAGCAAGTCCTAGTCATTTTCAGAGGATCCCTAAGACTATAGTGCTTAGTTATGGCACAACCATATTAGCTTATGTATAAACAATCAATGACATTTATTAGAATTTAAGATCTGTCATTATGCAATAGACAACTGTTCTATTTTTATGGTCTACGAGACTGAATCAAATAGGAGCAGCACAGAGAACCATAGAAATACAAGACCTAAGCTGGAGATGATGCTGAAAAGGGAAGTTTAGAAAGGGGAATATTAAGAAGAGCATGCCAGAATTAGTCATCCAGAGTACAGCCAGACGGAGCAATGGGGGGAAGACAGGAAGAGAGAGCAGGGAGCACAGCTACGGCGGAATCAACATGGCCTAGAGGACCTTAAAGAAAACTACCAAGTATTTAACAGTGGCCAAATAAAGCCTGAAGACATTAGTCTTCTCCAAATGTACATGGGGACATGGCTTAGATTTACCCTAAGCTTCATCCAATCAGAGCTCTTGCACCTTTCCTGCTGAAATTTACCATGTGGTCCACACATTTGAAGGAACAGACTCAAAACATTTGTCTTTTCCACAGGGTTAAGTGCCTACATACCTACCTGTCTCAGATACACCTTTCTCTGACTGTAGACCTATCTAACAAAGTTCCTATTAGTAATCCATATTCCACTGGGAAATAATATAAATTACTCCTTAATAATTAGTATAATATACACTAAAAATAAATTATTAGGGTGGAGAGACAGCCCAGTGGTTAAGAGCACTGGTTGCTCTTCCAGTTCTAATAGCCACAACCAAAGGGATCTGATGCCCTTCTGGCCCCAGGACACCAGGCATAGACAAACACAGGGAAAACACCCATATACATAAAAATAATCTTAAAAATGAGCTATGAATGCAGGCAGTACTGTAAGTGGTCAGGATTCTGAAGCACTCACCTATATAAGCAGTCCATGTAGTCAGCACCCTTGCTGTACTCTTCCCAATACCTATGATACATAACAAGCACTTGTTCTTCAGACTCCAGAACTCTCTAAACAGAAAAAACATTTTTGCTTTGAAAGTACTAATCATTTTCATTACAATAAAAGTATAGAAGGTACGGAATCAAACTCCTAAAGATAGCATAAATCAAGCATTATCATCCACATTTATAAATTAAATTTTAACTATTTTTTTTTACTACAAATGAAACTGGGGGAAAAAATGTGAGCCTTAGAATAAGAAAGTGACTATCCAAAAATTTCTTCAAAATAAAAGGAAAAATGATTATAATTAAGTGGGTTTTTTGTTTTGTTTTGTTTGTTTTGAGACAGGGTTTCTCTGTAGCTTTGAGGCCTGTCCTGGAAACTAGCTCTTGTAGACCAGGCTGGCCTTGAACTCGGAGGCCACCACCACCACCTGGCTTAGATTTTTCTATGTGAGACAGATGACATGAGCTGAGATTGTAGATCAGTAGTAGCATGCTCACCTAGTATGAGCAAAGCTCTGTGTTCAATCTGTAGCACCATGAAAATAATAGAAAACAATCCTACTATATTCATGGATTTCTGCATGAAAGTTATTTTAACAATTGTTTTTGAGACAGGACCACTCACAGCTTAAGTTGGCCTGTAACTTGCAATGCTCCCCTAAGCTGGGGTTACAGGTGTGCAACAGTACAACCAGTGTGTGCACTGCTGGGAAAGAAACCTAGTTTTCACGTTAGATAAGCAGCCTACTGAGTTAAGTCAGTCTTCAATTCTTCTTTAAGATAATGTGACTTTGTAGGCTAGGCTGGTCCAGAACACTCTGTAGCCTAGGATCACCTTGTACTCACAGAAACCCTTCTATTTCAGCCTCCCCAGTGATGGGATTATAGGCTTGAGCCATAAGCAGCTTCAATTCTAATTAATTCTCAAAGAATTTGTGCTGAGCATAGTGACATGCATCTTTAGTACAGTTCTCTGATTTCTAGCCTAACGAGGGCTACAGTGAGACTCTGCTTCTCAAAAGAAACAAACAATATAAATAAACAAAAAACCCACATAGCCTCAACAGTACATTCCTACTGTCCCAGTGCATAGGAGATAGATCAGGAGTTCAAGACTTAGACTATTTAATAGCTTAGACTATTTAGCAGTTTGAGGTCATCTTGGATAACATGATACCTTATCTCAAAACAGCAACAAAAAGAAAACAACCAATCACAGCCTAAGTTAATAAATTCCAACATTAATCAATATCTTACATGGTTATGAATTATCTATAGCCAAGCTCACTAGCTTATAATAGTCAAACTTTGACCCAATGCAACATATTAAACACTGAACAATTTTAAAGTACTTGCTATCAAAACCACTGCCATAAGCTGATAAACTCACACACTAAAGAATACATGCAATGGGTAATAAACACACATTAAAAGCAATATATTTCTCCCACATGTCTTAAGAGAAATATTAATTGTTCAGCTCTCTGGATCAACAGGGCATCCATTCCTTATCAAGGGAGAGGCTGTGTTGTTTGACTATGAAGTAAGACCTGATGGTTGCCCAACTACTAATTAAGACAGATGGCAAATTCCAGTTTAGATTGCAGCTGATCTCCAGTTCCAATGGTCTACAGAGACCATTCAGGGGTCACAAAAGTTCATTTTAAATCGGTTAAATTTGAGATTAGGTAGCAGATATAAATAAACACTGAAATACCAAATTGATTTCCCTTGTTAACCAAATAACACTGCTGTTTAAGAAATTTAGGTCAAGCCGGGCAGTGGTGGTGCATGCCTTTAATCCCAGCACTTGGGAGGCAGAGACAGACAGATCTCTCTGAGTTCGAGGCCAGCCTGGTCTACAGAGTTCCAGGTTCAGGACAGCCGGACACAGAGAAACCCTGTCTCTAAAAACAAAACAAAAAAATACCACCCTAATTTGATGGAATGTTTTCCTCTGGAAATCAGTGAGCTAGTCAGATAACTCTGCAGCTGTAAGCACAGGCACATCACAACTGTATCATCCCTTACCTTGTGCAAATGCCGAACATGATTTTCCAAAAAAATCTTTGTTTCTGCATAAAGTCTTTCTCCAAGTGGTTCAGGATAGGCCACGCATAAAGCATAGATATCTCTAGATTGATTATTAAGGTTCTCATTGTCAAAACATGATACTTGTGTATGGCATCAAAAGAAGAAACATCAGCCTGGGTGCTATGGTGCTCTGTAATCCTGAACTGCTACATCTACCTCTATTGCTGGGAATACAGGTGTACGCCATCAAGACCAAAGATGCAGATACAAACTGAAAACATAGGGCTATTTAGGGTGGAGTCATGCATACGTACTTTAAACACAAAGAACAGGAAATACGACGACACAGAAAGGGCTGGAGGGATGTTCGCTGCTGTCAGAGGACCTGCGTTCGGTTCCTACACCCAATGATAGCTCACAGCTGTCTACTAATTCAGCTGCAGACATCCTTTTCTGGACATGAAGCATGCTATGTGCCACAACCACACAGGTAAAGTAAAATCACCAATACACTTGTGTTATCTGTAGTATATAATAAACCTTATAAACCAAATTACCTGATTAAAAAGACACAGTATGGGGGGAGGACAGAAGAGATGGCTCAGCTGTTTACCCTGTTCTTTTTTTCCTTTGGTAATAGCTATTAAATCTTATTACTAGAAGCACTGACACCAGATTTTTTTAAATATTTATTTATTTTATTATGTATACAATATTCTGTCTGTGTGCATGCCTGCAGGCCAGAAGGCACCAGACCCCATTACAGATGGTTGTGAGTCACCATGTGGTTGCTGGGAATTGAACTCAGGACATTTGGAAGAGCAGGCAATGCTCTTAACCTCTAAGCCATCTCTCCAGGCCCTGATACCAGATTTTTGCTATTGTTAAATCCAGGCATGGTGGCTTACATCTAAGATAACAGCACTTGCAAGGCCCCTGTGAGTTTGAAAAAAGTGTGGGCTGGAGTGAGACCCTTCACTAAAGATTTTATGCTTTTAGGTTCATCTGCTACACTCCCAAAGACCACAGTGGTGCCAGAAACACACACTCAGGATTTGTGCTCGGAATTTGGATAGAAGGTTGTGAAATTAATATAAATATACCCAGAACAGTTACACCTAAGACCTTGTTTTCATTTAACAGGCTTCGCTTTAGTGTTTCTTGTGGCTTCTACTAAAGGATACGAGAAACGGTCGTTCCATGTTGCTCTTTCAACATATTCCAGCATAACAACAGCTTTGATTGTAGTTAGGAGTTTGTTCCATGTCTCATCAAAATCCACTACTCTTGGTTTTAAAGACATTGTGCAACTTTAGTGTTGAAACCTGTGAATTAAAAACAACAATCATGTTAGCAGGAAACCCACAAGATGGTTGTTTTTGAAATACCAGTTAATTTGGGCTGGGATATGGTTCAGAGGTTATGAACAAGTACTCTTGTGGAGGACCAGAGCTGGGTTTCCAGCACTCATGACAGATAGCTCACTTCCTGCAACTTTGGTTCCTCATCCCATGCCTCTGGCACCCACAGGCACCTGCATATGTGCAAATACTCACAGACACATAATTAAGAAAATAATAAAAATAAATATTTAAAGTATCACATAATTGAATCACATGATAGGTAAAAGGGGTAGAAATACAAATGAACTCAGGAACACAATAAATGCTAGCCACCACCATTTCATAATCGAATTGTTTATAAACAGTGTGTGCTTTGAAAGATTGATAAGCTTTGCTGAGTGGTGGTGGCGCACGCCTTTAATCCCAGCACTTGGGAGGCAGAGGCAGGCGGATCTCTGAGTTTGAGGCCAGCCAGGTCTATAAGAGCTAGTTCCAGGACAGGCTCTAAAGCTACAGAGAAACCCCGTCTCAGAAAATAAAAAAGTAAAAATAAAAAAGCTTCAATTAGTATACTGCAGAAGAAATTAGACTCTCATAAAAAATATGCAAAGACATTAAATAAAGACTCTGACCACAAATTCTGCTGCCTGTGGTCTTCATCTGGAAAATGATTTATACATAAGGGAATATAAAATCAACAAGTGAAAGGGTTTATCTTCCTAGAAATATAATTTAGAAAAAGATTGTTTACATTTATATAAATAAACAGGAGGAGCTAGAGAGATGGCTCAGCAGTTAAGAGTTCTGGCTCCTCTTGCCAGGACTCACAAGGCTGTTCATGACCATATCTAACTCCAATTCAAAGGGATGTGACACCCTCTTCTGGTATCCATGAGCAGCAGGCATGCATGTGGTATGCATACATAGACGCAGGCAACACATAATAAAGACTGTAAAGATAAAAAATAAGCAGGGAAGAGTTTTAGAGTAAAAACTGCAAAGCTCACATGAACTTTAAGACTTAGAAATGCCAGGCTTGCCCAAGAGAGAGCTTAAACAGATTCTCAGGTTGCACAGCAAAAGTACTGAAGAAGCATTTCAGCATATGGGATCCAGTGAGGCCAGAAGATGCCCAATGCCTGGCAGACAGCACTAATGAGTTGCTTGCAATGTTACAGAAAATTGGCTTAAGAAAAAAAAAACCAGTATTGTGTACAACACACCAGTAAATCCAACCTGAGTTTGATGCTTAGAACCCAGAAATCAATGCTCACAGGTTGATCTCTGACCTCCACACATCTACACACACACTTCTTGAGAAAGCAAGCTTGACTGGACACAAGCTAGAGTCAAGCCTACACTGCCTTAGTCTATTTGCTGGGATTATAGACATAAACTACATTTCTTTAGTCCTACCAATAAACAAGTAGATAGATCCCATTGCTCTTGCCACTTTCTGGGTAAGAGTCATAGAAACACCAGGTGCCATCAGGAGACAGCGCCTGGGTCACGTCCTTTCTTTCAGCTCTTACATGGTTTCACTCATTTTTAGAGAATACCCTTCCGAATTCATCATCCTGGGTTCCGTGGATGCATTGTAAAAATCTAAGTTCTGGGCTGGTGCTACAGAGTTCAGTACTAGTGTGCTTGTTACCATGATTAAGGCACCAAAATGATGGTGACCAAATTAGGAGTCCTAAATTCTTAACATCAGAATCAGATCTAGACCCTGAGAGCGGCAGCACTCAGGTGTGCATACTTCTAAACACATAGTTGCCGTGTTGGTTTTTTTTTTTTATTTTTAAGAACCTCAGAAATTGCTCTTATCAGAGATAACCTAAGCAAAAAGTTGACTGACTCACTCCTAGGTCTAAGCATCCCCTGACCTAGCCCACTACAGGAAGCAGTTTAGACTCCTTTACAACACCAAACTCCAAGCTTCCATGAAAAGATTCCAGATAAGACAGCTTCCTCTGGCAGGAGCTGTGTCTTGACAGTCACTTCTCTGCTTAGAGGTCACTTGACTGACTCACTAACCTGGCTCATAAATCCTGCCTTGATCCTTCCTGATTCTCAACCTAAAATAACTCCCCCTCACACACACTCCCCAACTCCTATGAAATACCACCTGGATCCATGTCCAACTGCTTTTAAGAAACCTTGGGTCCAGACTCACATTTGAGTCTCCTACATTCTCACCACCCTTCTTTTAACCTCCCTGTGTAAGCCACATGAAAATGCTTTTAATAAAATCTCCAACTCTGCTTCATAAAAACAAAACTTTCTTGGTGAGGGCGATATAACCAGGCATGTAAACTATTCTAGTGTGCAATTCTAATGGCAGTAGTCTCCACTCCTCTTTACAGAGCCAAGAAATGAGACCAGCATTGGGCAGTAGTGATACAGTGATAAGCCATGCTTGGCAGGAAACCATTCTAGCAAAGAGGAGGGAACAACCAGCATTTTCACCAACCTAGTGAAACACCAAACATCAAACCAATACAGAACACGAAAAATAATGTTAGATGGTTTATCCTCTAAAACCTCAAAGAACACCTTTTTAAGTTGCTTCATTTTCTCCAAATCCTTTAAATAACATTTAAATTCAAGGAAAACTTACACTAAGATGGAACACAGGGCAAAGAAGCGAATCAAAATCACAACCACAATACTATTTTCCGCCTTCCAAGCTACTGAAAAGCTCATATAAATATGGGCTGCGTACTTTCCCTGCACGTGAGATACACCCCAGAATACATACTGTTCGACAGTGTGACCCTCATAAGGCATACTCACACAAACTAAGTCTATGATGTCACAGGGCACCACCACTGCACATCAGTCCATCCCTGGCCGAAACAGTTTAAATACACGTCTGTGTGAATTCTCCATTCTTGTTCTAATTCGGGACACAATACACTTTTTATTCTCAATCAGATTGTGTCCTACTGAATGCCCTCAGAAATTCAATTTTTTAGCTTTCTTTTGATCTTATCATTGAATTGGTGAGGTGGGATTTTTGTTTGTTTGTTTGAACTCATATAGTTCGTAGGCCCCACGAACACCATGGACCCTAAAAAACCCTCCAGATCCAGAAATGGTAGCACATGCCTGTATGTAATCCCAGTACTTGGGAGGCTGAGACAATACAGTCTAGGCTATAATGAGTTTCAAGCCATCCTTAGTCACAGTGTAAATCATCGGCTACAAATAATTTCAAATTACTAAGTTAGATGTGATAGCATGCCTGTGGTACATCTCTACCCCCATCACCGAGGAAGGTGAAAAGAGCAGTGAGTTCTAAGCCAGTCTTGAGTACATAACACAACCCCCAAAAAGAAAAAAAAAAATAGGAAAGAAAAGTTACAAAGATACTTAATTCTTGCTAAAAGTCAACCCTAATCACAAATATGAAATTTTATATTACATTTTAGAACACTTCTATATTAAATTTCTATTTATAGCACTATTTAAATATGCATGATTAATATACCAAAGTAGGTCACAGCAGCACACACCTTTAATCCTAGCACTCAGGAGGCAGAAACAGGTGGATCTTTGAGTTAAGGCCAGTTTTCTCTATAGAGTGAGTTCCCAAACAGCCAGGGCTACACAGAGAAACGTTATCTTGAGAAACCAAAACCAAACAAAAATGCTAAGCCACTGATTTAGTAAAAATATAATTCAATAAAGCTTTTCATTATGGACTATACAAGTCTTACCAACCATGTTTGAGCCACCTACTAGGGTCAGGTGGGAAAGAGTCCATTGGCATATCACATAGCAGATAGTTCTGAAACTGTCCCTTGTCCTCCTGTGTTCTAGTTAATGGTTGAGAACACTTGATGCTCTTGTAGGACCCAGTATGCTTTGTAGACCAGGCTGGCCTCAAACTCAGAAATCCAGCATCGGTCTCAGAAATGAGCTAAGTGGTGGCTATGAGTTAATACTATCAGGACTGCTAATTCCACCTAGCTGCTCCTGAATTTTCTCCATTTAACAGTATAAAAAATAATGAAAAAAGCAGTATTTAGAAGTACACAAACATATTGTTCAAAGATGAGATGGAGTTTTCTACTGTTCTCTGCATTCTTATTTTTCTATCCACATCATCTTTAAAAAAAAAAAAAAAACAGAAAAGAACGCTGCTGGGCGGTAGTGGTGCTTTTAATCCCAGTGTGAAGTGCAGGTCCATTCACAGATATGGCCTTAACAAGTACTCTCCACCACATACTGTCTTTTAAAAAAGTGTAGTGATATTACATTTGTATTTTAATAGTAACCACGTTAGTTTGCCATCCAAACAAGGCAGTAGTAGCGCACACCTTTAATCCAGCCCTGGAGAGGAATATACAATAGGAGGAGACAGCTCGCAGACACAGTCTCTTAGATTCCTGGAGGCAGAGTCGCCATTTCGGACTGAGGAAGAGAGATAAGAGCCAGTGGCTGGCTGTTTTACCTTTCTGGCCTTCAGGTTGAACCTGATTATCTGTTTACGGGTTTTTATTAATCGTGCTACAAAAAAAGCTTCTGTTAGAACAAAGATTTTACTGAGTTAATATACTTACTAAATATTTAGTGTAGTCAACTTCCAAAGGATGCTGGAGATCTTGCAAAACTTAAGTTTAGAGCACATCAGAGAAACAAAGCATGATAAACTGCCAACTTGTTCTATGAAAACTTCTGGCATACCTTATGAGGCTACAATTCAATGACTAACAATGGTAACACTAAATGTTTAAGTCTATAAAAGAAAAACCTTGCTGGGCGGTGGTGGCACACGCCTTTAATCCCAGCACCCAGGAGGCAGAGGCAGGCGGATCTCTGTGAGTTCGAGACCAGCCTGGTCTACAAGAGCTAGTTCCAGGACAGGCTCCAAAGCTACAGAGAAACCCTGTCTCGAAAAACCAAAATAAAATAAAATAAAGAAAAACCTTTAATTAACTGAAACCTTCAAACTGGACATTAACACCTGAGCACTTGAGCATTTTAAGCATAACACAACATATTTTAAAACTTTTTTCTTTCTGGTTTTTTGAAAGAGGGTTTCTCTGTGTTGCTTTGAAGCCTATTCTAGAACAAGCTCTTGTAGATCAGGCTGGCCTCGAACTCACAGAGATCCACCTGCCTCTGCCTCCGAGTGCTGGGATTAAAAGTGTGCACCACCACTAACTGGTCTTAATAAATAAAACCCAGAGTCCGGATGTTAGAATGGAAGCTGAGTGTTTGAGAAGCAAAGCACCAGCCCTGAGAGTTCTTACCAACGCTCAGACAAAAGGGAGACCCTGTCCTCAGGCAGCACTGCTCCGGTCTTCTCTCACCTTAGATTCCTCCCTCCACCCAGGCATATATATCACCCCTGCCTCCACCTCCCCAGTGCTGGACTTAAAGGCGTGGAGCCCAAGTGCTCGGACCGCCTTTGTAAGAGCTGTTTCTCTTTCAGATAGATTTCAGGTAGCCCAGGGTGGACTTGAACTCAGAGACCCCTGTCTCCTAAACTCTGGGATTAAAGGTGTGTGCCACCACTTTTTGACTTCAGGCAAGCTTTATCTGTTAAAACACAAACAAAATACCACTACATCTAGGCTGTTCAGCAAGACCAGATCTCAAAGTAAAATAAATAAAACTTAAAGCAACTTAAAGAAAACTCCTATCTCCCCTCTAAAACATTTAGTCGACAGAATTCAAAATGGTCAACATTTCATGAGAGCTAAACACAACCAGAGACAGGCAAGGTAAAATCCTGCAACTCTCACTTCAGAGGTGGGGGAGGGTTGGTGAGGGGGGTGATTAAGGTTACTAAGTCCCAAATCAGGTCGCGCTAGAAGAAACCCAGTCTCAACACACACACAAACACACACACACACAAATTAAGAATCTTAGGCGGTCATGGTGGAACATCTCTTTTATCCAAAGACTCAGTGGGAAGAGGTAGGCAGATCTCTGAGTTTGAGGCCAGCCTAGTCTGCATAATGAGTTTCAGGACAGCCAGGACTATCAGAGAAACCAAGTCTCAAAAAACAAACAACAATCTCAGCAATGGTAAAGGTCCTAAAACTTTAAGGCTCATAATATATTCTAAAATTTCAATTAAGTCTGTCCCAATTAAAAGCTAAATATCAAGTAATAACACCAGATGTATCTAATGCTTTTTTTCCCCTGAGGTAAGGTCTTATGTAGCTCTGGCCTCCATCTCCCCAGTGCTGGGATTACAGCCAGGCCTGCCCAGTAGTGTTAGGGATCCAACCCAGGTCTTCACGTATGCTATGTAAACAGGCTACCAAACATATCTCCAGCCTAGATGTTTCAAGAGCTCTTAAATACAGCAACACAAGAATTATGCTAACTTCTGCAATTTAACATGATACATTACTAAGACTTAATCTAAACAGATCACTCTGACCAGTCATTTTTAATCTAAACAGATCACTCTGACCAGTCATTTGACTAATACAAATGAATTCAGGTCTAGGTGTAGTGGCATGTTATCCTTTAACCCCAGAACTAGGCAGGCTCAGTGAGACAGGGTTACATGATGAGCCCTTGTCTGGAAAAAATAGGAAAGAGAGGAAACGAAGGAAGGAAGGAAGGAAGGAAGGAAGGAAGGAAGGAAGGAAGGAAGCAAGTCCACACACCTCCAACAGCGATCACCTACAGAGCAATGCCCTTTCTTTTCCGGCACCCCTGTCTCCACAGGCCTATTAAGTGTACCACTGAATCAGTTCCCAACTCCACCACACCAAAGTTCTGCTTTTATCTTTCCTTGCTTTTGCCCAGTAGGAGGGATGGAACACAGGGCCCCAGACACGCTAAACAACCACTTTATCAATAAGTGATGTCCAGGCCCATATTTACTATTTATTCGGATTTTTCGAGACAGGGCTTCCCTGTGTAGTCCTGGCTCTCATGTTACTCACTCTGTAGACCAAGATGAAGTCGAATTCAGAGAGCCCCCTGCCTCTGCCTCCGGAGTGCTGGAATTGAAGGAGTGTGCCAACATCACCTGGACTGATTTTTATTTTAAAGCAGGGTCTGCTAAATTCAAATTGACCTTGAGTTTAATCTGAACCCTGAGTGGCTGGAATCAATCAGAGGCGGAGCCTACCTACCCATTCCCCACCCTCAGGCCTGGTGTTAGCCTTATTTTTTTAAGTCTTTCTAATACTGACCTCCAGGGGCTGACCCTGTGATGAACTTACTGCAGTGGGTAGTACACATAAGAAAATGTTCCTTTTAATAAATACCTAACATTTTCTGGCACATTTGAAGAAATGGCAGGCAAGGTGGAAAAGTACAAGTTTCTTGTAAATAAAGTAATGTTCTTCCAAGAACATACACCCGAGCAAGCAATGTAAACACATCAGGAATCCCTGTACTTTCGGAAAGGGACTGATGCAGGAAATACCCAAACATAAAGACCAGCCTGAGACACAGCACATGTGCTAGGCCTGGGTTAACTAAGCACACTCAGCCTGCCAGAAATCCCATCTGTAAGTCACATACTAAACAACGGCAAGGAGCAGACCAGAAAATGGTGCAGCTCCCTGCAGCGTTCTCCTTTTCCTCCCAGACTTTCTTTAGGTGTCCTTAACCTGTTGGTAACTTTTAAAGGACTATCTAATTCTCTAAAAATTACAAAGTATCAAAGTAAGGTGTGCTACCATTTTTGCAAAGAATATATACACACCCGCTTAGAGGCACAGAAACATGTCTTTGGAAACATGTAAGAAAGTTAACATTATTTGTCTCCAGGGAAAACTAAGAGGGAGACAAGAGGGTTTCAATTCTATGCCCTACTGAACCTTTCCAATTGTGAATCTAAGGTTTGATTTTATTCAATGGGCCACCAGCTAAAGACTGATAAAACTCTATATCCATCTTTTCAACTTCTCATGAGGGCAGAGATTTGTCTTATTTTTCACTATTCCAGTTGCCGGGTCCATACCTTGAAAAACCCTCCTGAAATCAATGAACAAACTGTATGACTCACTCATAAGACATTCACTCCAACTCCGTTCTATATAAGCTCCTGTTTCTCTCACCTTTTCCCCATCCCTTACATGGTACCATCATCCTCAGTTTTAGCTCTAAAACCCAAGAGACACCCCTATCTCCACCAACTTCACTCTTATCCAAACTATAACAACACGTTCAACAAGTATCTTCAACGTAGCTGGAAACCTTGTTACTAGTCTTTTAATGGTCCAAGGCCAAACTCAGACCCCGGGTGGGGGATATCTTTTGACATCTACTCTCTAACCTAAAGACTATAAATCAGATAATTACTCTTGACTTTCAAATTCCAAAACCTTTTTTTTTTTTTTTGAAACCAGGTTTCTCTGTAGCTTTGGAGCCTGTCCTGAAACTAGCTTTTGAAGACCAGGCTGGCCCAGAATTCAGAGAGATCCATCTGCCTCTGCCACCCAATTGCTGAGATTAAAGGTGTGCACCATAACCATCCCGCCCAGCCTGGTCTACAAGAGCTAGTTTCAGGACAGGCCCCCAAGCTACAGAGAAACCCTGTTCTGAAAAACAAACAGGCAAAAAAATAAAAAAACTGGCAAAAAATAAAAACAAACAAACAACAAAACCAAACCCTGGCCCCTGGCTATGGTTCAAGCACTCCCACAGGGTCTTCTAGCTGCTTCCAGTTGGCTGGACTCTAGTCCACTCCACCTCAGGGCTTTCCATTTGCATTTCTTTCAAAGACCTGTTCTTGCTGGCTTTTTAAAATAAGTCAAGGGTCACCTCAGACAGGCCTTTCTCAACCACAGAATCTGGACCCACTTCTCCCGATCACTTGTACTTCTTTCCTCCAGAGCACCATTAGTCCACTGTTTGTTTCATCTACTGTCTCCATTTCAGCAGAGTTCAAAGTCATAGCCCTAACTCCTGCAACACTGCTCAGCACAGGAACCAGCTCTTCTAAGAGAAAACTACCTTTATGTATTTACGGTTTTCCGAGACAGTGTTTTTCTGTGTAGCTTTGGTTGTCCCGGAACTCACTCTGTAGACCAGGCTGGCCTCAAACTCAGAGATCTGCCTGCCTCTGCCTCCCGAGTGCTGGGATTAAAGGAGTGTGCCACCACCGCCTGGCTAAGGACCATTATTTAACAAATGACTAGCATCATAAATATAAAAGATTCCAGTGGGTCTATGAAAGCGGTTCAATTGGTAAAGGCAGTTGGGGTGAAAGAGGCAGGTGAGGACCCTCTGATCTACACAGTGAGCCCCATATAACCTGTCTCAAAGAAAACAAAGCAATCGCCTGGCTGTGGTGGCACATGCCTTTAATCTCAGCACTTGGGAGGCAGAGGCAGGCGGATCTCTGTGAGTTCGAGGCCAGCCTGGTCTACAAGAGCTAGTTCCAGGACAGGCTCCAAAGCTACAGAGAAACCCTCTCTCGAAAAACAAAAAGACAAAAAACAAAGCAATCAAGCAAGCAAAAAAATAAATAAATAAATAATAACCATCACCACACCGCCCCCAACACACACACACCAAACAGTCCCACTACTCATAAACAGCATGGGGGAGGGAGGAGCAACTAAAAAAAAAAAATGTCCATTATTGTTAATTCATTTGTGACTTTTTGGGAAAGGCCTCCAAATACTGTATAGGGGAAAAATGAACCAAACTAGCTAATTAGATCACTTTTATGTCGTGGAATGACACTAAGATGAAAGAAGAGAATAAAGTGATCTTTCATACTGTGTATGAATGTGAGTTTAAGGTAAGTTCTAGGTTTGGGAACTTTCTATTGAAGTCAATAAAGAAACACACACGCACGTGCTTTTTTTCTCCTTTTTTTGCAGAAGGCGGTGCTGGAGTTGAACCCAGGGCTTCTTGCATACTAGGCACGTGTTGAAGCACTGGCTACAGCTCCTACTTAGTAGTTTACATCTACAAATTGAAACTTAGAGGGTACCGCCATCCAACCAGGAATATGGGGGGTGGGTAAGTTATAACAATAGAAATTCAAAGATGTACTACTTGCACACACGTAATGGTAGAAAAGGGTTCTAGACTCTAGTATGTAAACAAGTGCTGGTGAGAGCCAAAGACTCTTATTTCACCACCCCAGAAGTGTTGAGGCAGGAGGTGCAGCATGCACGTAGAATACTCCTCCCCAAAGCTATCAATCTTCACTGTCTGCGGAAACAAAAGTGAAAATACTCGTGGCTAGGATGGATGAGATTGATGCCACCCTCTTCAACAGAGACTTTGGTCTCAATGTGCGCACGTAAATAAGCCGGAGAGCACACGCTCACCTTCCCTCCTTAGGAGGAAAATGAGGCCGAGGGAGGGGCGGCCGGTAGCGGATCGGGGAGGCCTGGGATCCGGTCTAGGCTTAAGGGTCAGAAGTCTGGGTAGCCGAGGTCACTCACAGGACACCATCTTGCCAGGCCTGCAGCCCGGTCCCCTCCGCCAGGTCGCCCCTAACTCCGTTCCTCCGCCCCATCCCCGCCACCCATTCGCCGGGAAGGGAAGTTTCCCTGCGCCCACAGCCCGGCTCCCCAGCTTTCAGCAGGGTTACCTTTAGCGGAAGCAGGGCGAGGGCAGGGGCCCGGGGAGGGAGGCAACCCGCAGGCGTGAAGGACGAAGCCCCCGGCTCGGAGGGTGGGCGGCGGCGGCTGTCAGCTCGCGTTCCCCGGCTCACAGCGCTGCCATTACTGTGCGCCGAGGCCGCCTCCCCGGCCGGCCACCGCCACCGCCCGGGGGCCACGGGGGTGCCCGGAGCAAGGCGCCGCCACTCACCTGCTCCCGAGGGAGCCGTACCGACCAGGCCGCTGCCGCGGGGAGGGACGGGGTCAGGGGAGGAGGACGGGCAGGTGGCGGGCTCGGGGAGCTAGGCGTCCTCCAGGGCTCTGTGCTTTGCCCGACACACGCCCTCCGCTCTGCTCTCTCAGCCTCTTGCACTCACACACCCGCAGGATGCAATGGTCCAGTCCAGGTTACGGCAAGCGTAGGGAGACACGCTTCGAGAATCGCGAAGCCCTTGCAATCAATTGTCAAAGTAATGCATCATCCAGCACACTTATCAATGAGGCAATCGCAGTTCCCTGAGCTCAAGCAGTACCTACCAAATTGGGGACTATTGATATCCAAATCACTGGGGGTAG
Organism: Myodes glareolus; assembly: GCF_982192425.1. NCBI lineage: Eukaryota > Metazoa > Chordata > Mammalia > Rodentia > Cricetidae > Myodes > Myodes glareolus. The sequence continues at coordinate 4,798,430 of NC_142039.1, forward strand.
GGAGGTGTCTGTTTTATTTGTATGTGGTTTTGAGTTTTTGAGACTGGGTCAAGCTAGGTGACTCTTGCAGGCCTGGACTGCTTTTACAGCCTGAGCTGGCATTGAACTAGCAATCTTCCTGTCTCAGCCTCCCCATTAAGCCACCACTCCGGGCTCTTGTTGGTTTTTGTTTTGTTTTTCAAGACAGTGTTTCTCAGCCGGGCGGTGGTGGTGCACGCCTTTAATCCCAGCACTTGCAAGGCAGAGGCAGGCGGATCTCTGTGAGTTCGAGGACAGCCTGGTCTACAAGAGCTAGTTCCAGGACAGGTTCCAAAGCCACAGAGAAACCCTGTCTCGAAAAACCAAAAAAAAAAAAAAAAAAAAAAAAAAAAAAGACAGTGTTTCTCTTTAGCTTTGGAGCCTGTCCTGGAACTCCCTCTCTATAGAACAAGCTGGCCTCGAACTCACCGCCCGGCCTCTTGTTTTTACGTTCAGACAAATTAAAAATAATAATAATATCTCTTTACAACAGTGATAGCTAAACTTCCCCCTTTGAAATACAAGATGGGACTGGCCTGGGTGGTGGTGGCACACTCCTTTAAAACCAACACTCAAGAGGCAGAGGTAGGCAGATCACTGTAAGTTCGAGGCCAGCTTGGTCTACAAGAGTGAGTTCCAGAACAGGCTCCAAAGCTATAGAGAAACCCTGTCTCGAAAAACAAACAAAAACAAGAAAAGAAAAGAAAAGTTAAAAAAAAAAAAACAACCTGAAATACAAGGTCAACACGCGCCTTTGTTATTTAGTCGCCTTTGGACGTGAAGGCGTCATCTCCATTTCTACCTATGAATGAATTTATCCCTCCCAACCTCTTCCAATCTGTGCCAATCCTTTAAAATACATTTAATACCCTATCCTCGACCCAGGTACGATGCTCTCACCTTGCAATCCCAGTATTTAGGAGGCTGAGACAGTAGGCTAGGAAGTCCTGTCCCTTCATTGTTCCCAGGCCCATCCCTGAGGCTGTGTGGTGAGACCATCTCAAAATAAAATCTTATCCAGATATGATACCAATCTCTCTTCTCATAGCACTTGAATTTGTACTTTTTTTTTTCTTTCTTTCTTTTTTTTTTTTTTTTTGAGACAAACTCTGACACAACCCAGGCTGGCCTCAAACTCCCTGTGTAGCTGAGATGCTGAGACTGGCCTTTAATTCATGATCCTCTTGTATCAATGTAAGTGATGGGTTTATAACTACAGCAGCACACTCTGCCAGTCTCTCTTACGCTGGAATCCTCAGATTCCAATATCTGGACCTCTGGAAATTCCTAAAATGTTGGTTGTTTTACTCTGTTTAATCTTTTGGCTTGGGGAGGGGAGGGGTCTGCCACCCAGTTTCTAAATAAGCCACACACAGAGTCTTATTCTTTCTTATAAATGGTTGGTCTTAGCTTGCTTTTTTTCTAATCAGCTTTTCTTAAGTTATCCCACCTACCTTTTGGCCCTGGGCTTTTGTTTATCTTCTTCTGTAACCTTACTTTCACTCTTACTCCACGGCTGGCTGCCCCCCCCCTTTTTTCCCCACCCCTTGATCTCTCCTGCTCTATTTTTCTCCTTCTCCTTTTCCCCCAGATTTCTTTTTCTATTGATTCTCTGTCTCCAGTCCGCCCATCCCTTCTCCTGCCTCGCTTTTGATTTTTCAGCTCTTTATTAGACCATCAGGTGTTTTAGACAGGCAAAGTAACAACTTCACAAAGTTAAACAAATGCAACATAAGAGAATGCAACACATCTTTGCAACAAACTAATGTTCAACAACATAAACAAATGTAACACATCTTAAAATAATATTCTACATTCCCCCTTTGCGCCTAAATAAAAATGAAAAATTTTAACTTTAACATAGTAAACATATACAACAAAAACAGTTATCAGGTAAGAAGAGTTACATTTACAATATTCAGTCCATTTGTACTTAGCAAACTCAGAGAAAACACTCTACCGTCCATCCCATCTCAGTTGACTCCTACTTTCTATCAGAAGGAACACTGAAACTCTAATTATTTAGTCCTTAACTCCATCAAAGACGCAGAAGGATGCAATATTACCTAACAACAGAGACATCTTGCTGCCTGCACAGTCTATCCAAAGTTCCTCTGCAATGTTGGGGCATCATCTTCAGGCTACAGGCCTAGAACATACAGCAGACTTTCCAGTGAAGCAGGAAATTTGAGAGATTTCCTGCCTTGTCTTGGCAAAGTTTGTCAGTTGCTTTCTTCTATGTCCTGGAGAATGTCTGCAAATTCTTCTGTAAATCCGGAATTTTGAAGGACTGTCCTACCTTGTTTTGACGAACTTCAACAAATTTCCCCCCATGTTTTCTGTATGTCCAGTCCTCACAGCACATCACCATCAAAGGAAAGAGCCATTTCTTTGCCCAGTGGCTAAGCTTTCCACAGTGAAGACAAACTCCATAAGGAGTGTCTTCAGTGACCATCATCTCTGAAGTAAATTGGTACTGCCAGGAGCAGATGGGTCTCATTGTCGTAAAATACCTTATGTTAACAAAACATTTTAAATGAGATATTCTATAGATCTTTGAAGTGTTTGAAGAACATTTATCTATCTAAAATATACCCATTTAATCCAGAAAATGTACCTAATATCACTACTGGTTTGATTATTACTATAGATTAACTGCTGATCTCATTTCTTATCTACATATTGTATTTTTAAATGAACTGCATAAGCACAATAGCCCAAACAAGAGTAGAAACATATATACAGTATAAGAAAAATGACTAAACCAGGTGTTTGTGGCACATACCTTTAATCCCAGCACTTGGGAAGCAGAGGCATGTGGATCTCTGTGAGTTCAAGGTCAGCCTGGCCTACAAAGTGAGTTCCAGGACAGCCAGAACTAAACAGTAAAACCCTGTCTCAAAAAAAAAACCAAAAAAAAAGAACAAAAGAAAGAAGAAAAATAACTTTAAATTTGTGTTACTATACCAAAATCCATGCCAATACAAAATATCTGAGATTCATATTTGTCTTTTTAATCCTATACTCCTATATTTCTATATCCCCCTAAATTATGAACAAACATCTACAATTCATGAAATAGCCAATAGCCAAAAGCCTCCCAGAGCCCAACTCTTAGGAATGTGGACATCATGTTCTCTAGACTGCTTCCTGATGAATGTGGGTAAAGGCATCTTTAAGGTCCTTGACAAAATTTGAGCTAATGATCAAGTCCAGGGAAGACCAGCTATAACCCTCATTGATAGATATTACCTGACAAGATTCAGGAAGTCTCCCTTGATCAAACCTGATCTATATTAACCTGTAATGAACTCACAACCTCTTGTTTCCTGTGGAAACAAAAGCAAAACCTCTTCTCCAAAAACATTTTTAACTTCCCCTTGATAAATGCGTTTTTTGACTTTTTTAAAGTTAAGGCATTCCTCAAGTATATAGGCTGGTTTCTTCCAACAATCCCTCTTCATTTCCAGGTCTCCTCGCAGCTGTTCTTTACTCAATACTCAGAAGTTCAAAATTAACACAATAGTGCTCGCTTCGGCAACGATACAGAGAAGATTAGCATGGCCCCTGCGCAAGGATGACACGCAAATTCGTGAAGCGTTCCATATTTTAAATATATAAAAAAATAAAAAAACAAAATTAACACAATACTATATAGGATCCAGACTTCCTGTGTATTTCCCATCTCTTCTTTTTTATTATTTTACTTCTCTTTAAAGACTTTACTATATATATTTTTCAGGCTCTCTTTGCTCACGCCTTTAATCCCAGTGCTCGAGAGGCAGAGACAGGCAGATCTCTGTGAGTTCAAGGCCAGCCTCATGTACAAGAGCTAGTTCCAGGACAGGCTCCAAAGCAACAAAGAAACCCTGTCATGAAAAACAAACAAACAAACAAACAAAAAACCCAAAAAAGACTGTAATTTTTAAATTATGTCTTTCTATGACTGTCTATACCCTTTTTCTTTCTTTCTTAAGCCTACATATATTGTAAAACACACTAGAACCTGTTTAGAGGTTTTTCTGTCCGGACCTCTTTTACTGCATTTCTTTTAGTCCTTTTTGATCGCATGCGTAAACTTTAGACTGCTAAGCTACCTGGATCCTCCATGTGGCTTTCTTGTCTGGCTCTGTCTACTTCTAAGCTCATGAGAGCCAAGCCTAAAGCTTGCTGCCTGGTTGGAAGTTTGTTTGACCTGGAACCACATCAACCCCCCAGCTACGGAATTGCTGTGCCCTGCACTGTCAGACGCTTTTTATATAGTTTTTACTTTCTATTTAGTGTGAAAAATGCTGATTAAGCACTCCCCTGTACAGCAGGGTTTCTTGAAAGAACATTTTACCCCCCAGCTTTCTCAGGCCCTACATGGATATATAACTCATGTTGTTACATAAATATGTTGTTGTTTTTCTCTTTTGGCTTGTTTTGGGGGCCAGCCACCCAGCTCCCAAATAAATCATACAGTCTTATTCTTTCTCTCTCTCTCTTTTTTTAAAGATTTATTTATTTAGTAAATAAATAATCTTTTTTAAAGATTTATTTATTTAGTAAATAAATAATCTTTTTTAAAGATTTATTTATTTATTATGTAAATAAATAATCTTTTTTTAAGATTTATTTATTTATTATGTACACAACATTCTGCCTCCATATATGCCCGCACACCAGAGGAGGCCGCCAGATCTCATTACAGATGACTGTGAGCCACCATATGGTTGCTGGGAATTGAGCTCAGGACCTCTGGAAGAGCAGCCAGCCCTCTTAACCACTGAACCATCTCTCCAGCCCAGTCTTATTCTTTCTTATATATTTCCAAGTCTTATTCTTTCGTACAAATGCCCAGCTTTAATTTGACTTTTTTTCCAGCTAAATTACCCATCTACCTTCCACCTCTGAGCTTCTCTCCTTTTTGCACTTCTGCAGTCAGACTTACTTTCATTCTTATTCTGTGACTGGCTGGCCTGCCCCTTCTTTCCTCACTCCTTGATCTCTCCTGCTGTATCTTGCTCCTTTTTCTCCCCCAGATCTCTTCTTCTATTTATTCTCTCAGCCTGGAAGCCCCACCTGACTTTTCCCCCTCCTAGCTATTGGCCATTCAGCTTTTTATTAGACCAATCAGGTGTTTTACACAGGCAAAGTAACATGGCTTTGCAGAGTTAAACATATACAATGTAAAAGAATACTACACATCTCTGCATCATTAAACAAATGCTCCACAGCAGAAACAAATGTAACACATCTTAAAGCAATATTCTACAAGACTAAAGACCTTTTCAGTGGAACCTAGGTTAAAAATCATTTTCATGTAACAAGGCAGATTTCAGAGGTTGAAACAAATTTCAGGCCAGCCTGAGCTACACTGCATGATTGTTTCTGAAAAACATTTTTAATAATGATACAAAATGTTCTTTGTATTTTAACACTTTTTTTTGAGCCTGTCCTGGAACTAGTTTTAGTAGAACAGGCTGATCTTGAACTCACAGAGATCTGCCTGCCTCTGCCTCCCAAGTGCTGGGATTAAAGGTGTGTGCCACCACTGCCGGTCTGGAGTTCCACTTGTAAAGTCATGGGAATGCATCCATGGAGCTCCCCTTTATTTTTGGAGCCTGTCTTGGAACTAGCTCTAGTAGACCAGGCTGGCCTCGAACTCACAGAGATCCGCCTGCCTCTGCCTCTGGGATTAAAGGCGTGCGCCACCACCACCGGGCTGGAGTTCCACTTGTAAAGTCATGGGAATGCATCCATGGAGCTCCACTCTAATGACTTTACCAAATCATAGTCTCAATAAAGGCTCCACCGAGAAACAAAGTCCATAATCAGATTAAAACACCCAAGCTGGAGAGGTGGTTCAATGTTAAAAGTGTTTGCTGATCTTGCAGAGAGAGCTGGGTTATTCCCAGTACCCACATGGCACCTCACAGCTCTCATTAGCTCTAGTTTCTAGGGATCTGATGTTCTCTTCCGATCTTTACAGGCACCAGGCATGCAAGTGGTGCATAGACATACATTCAGACAAAACACTAATATAATATAAAATAAATCAAAATTCTATCTTTTAGTTTATTGGTATAACATCACTATTAAACTCTTTGAGCTGGGGACATAGAGCAAATCATTAAAATCATAGAGTGAAGGACAAGTAAACGATTATCTGAGTCAGGTGTGGTGGCACATGCCTTTAATTTGAGAGACAGGGTCGGGCAGAGCTCCAAGGTTAAGACTAGGTGGTCCACAAAACAAGCTTCAGGACAGCTAGGAGTACACAGAGAAACTCTTGTTTTGGAAAAATTTTTTAAAAACAAAGAAAGAAAGGCAGGGCAGGGGTGGGGGCGTGACGGCTATCTGACCAATTTCCCTGTCTAAATTTAGAGTTTAGCACCTGCAAGGCCCTGGGATTGAGCTGGTGTGGCAAGGTTTTACTACCAGCCCAACAGAGGCAGAGGCAGGAAGATCTCGGAATTCAAGGCCCTAAGGAGTTCCAGGCCACCCAGGGCTCAAAGTGAGATCCTATCTTAAACACAGCAAGCCCAAAACAAAACAAACAAAAGCTCAGGTCTTTGTTAGGATTTCTATTGCTGTGAAGAGATACCACAATCACAGCAACATTTAATTGGGATGGCTCACTTACAATTCGGAGGTTCAGTCCATTATCAGTGTGGCAGGAGGTGGCAAAATGCAGGCAGACATGTGCTGGAGAAATAGCTGAGAGTCCTATATCTTGCAGGCAATGGGAGGTGGTCTGTCTTACTGACATGAGTTGAGCCTATATGAAACCTCAAAGCCTGCCTCCACAGTGACACACTTCTCTAACAAGACCACACCTACTCCAACAAGGCCACACCCCCTTAATAGCCACACTCACTTTTGGGGGCCATTTTTTTTTTTAACCACAGCAGACATGAAGGCACAGACCTTTAATACCAGAACTAGGGCAACTGAGACACACGCGGACTCTGTGAGGTGGAAAACCAGGCATTCAAGGTCATCCTTGGCTACGTGCGGTGTTTTGATATCTTGAGATATTAAGAGTTCTGTCTCATAGGAGAGAGAAAGAGAAAGGGGGGACTAACCCAGGAAACAGAGGCAGATATTCATGACTTCAAATCCAGCCAGAGCTACACAGTGATTTAAAAAAACAAACAAAAGACTAAGATTTCACAGTGTGAGCCCCAAAACAAATCAGCTGTTAGGGTTTAGGATTGTAACTCCAGTATTTGGGGGGACAGGCACGAGGATATGACTTTGCTCTGCTCTCCTTCCAAGTGCTAGGATTCAAGTAGTACACCACAACATGTTTTTTTTTTTCAGCTTTTAAAAGATTTATTTTTCTGTTTTTTATTTCTTAAAGATACATTTTTATTTTATGTGCATGAGTGTTTGGCATGCATGTATGTTGTTGCACCGCGTGCAAGCCAAGGCCCACAGCCCTCTGTCCAGCACTCTGCTCTGTTTCCTGAGTCTCCTTTCTTCCTTTAACTCTGAGCATTGTTGAGCTCCAGCCAGTGTTTGGCTAGTTCTAAGACTAGTTCTTACTTAGCCCTACTCCACTTTTTTTTTTTTAAATTGGAGACAGAGCCCAAGGTCTCACTCACACTAAGTATTAGAAAAGAATATTCTTGGTGTTGCACGAAGAAACACTGGAACAAAGAGACGATAACCTGGCAAAGCTACTTCTCTTTGTGAAAGAGCTTAAAGCAGCCTACACCAGACAAACAAACAAGCACACCAAGGCAGGGAGCTCACTACGCTTGTATTCTGTCTTTCATTCCAATAATGTACGTTATCTCACAATCTAATGTGATTGGCTAATTTATAATTGGTGAACAGGAAATGAAGGGAAGAGGTGAGAGGTTAACTGCTCAGGGTCATCAAGTTCTGGGAGTGTAGAAAGGCCTTTATGTAAACACACATTTCACCAAATGGGAGAAATCAAAAATTACATAAAAGGTTTTGCAAGGCTGGAGAGATTTATGGACTATTGGCCCTTGGCAGGCTAGCCTGCTTTGATAGAAAAAACTCATTTCCCAGTATAGGTAAGGCTCTATCACTGGACTATATCCAAAATTTAAATTTTTTCTCATTTTTATTTTATTGTATTAAATAAATACAGAAAATAAAATGAAATAGTCCAGGAGGTATGTATCTAGAAACTCCTTCTGAGGGCAGGGGAACTCTGAAGAGTGCTAGCCTTGCATACACAAAGCCCCAAGTTCAATCCTCACAAACCAAGGTGATGGCACCAGTTGGCAATGGTAGCGCTTGACTGTGTAGGCAGGAATATCAAAAGTTCAAGGTCATCTTCAGTCACTTAGGGAGCTGGAGACCATCCTGGGCTACAAACACACAGAAGGTAGCTTTAAAAATTCTAAAGCAGTATACAAAAACATACATATGCAAACATTCACCCATAATCATACTACAAAGTCAAAAGGAAGTGTATAAAAAAAAACACATAGCAATAAAATCCACACACTCAGACACAACACTTTGAAGGAAACGTACCTTCCCAAACCTGCCAGATGGCTTTTGGTATGTGAATAAAATAAAGTCATAGGGCTGAAGACCCTAGAACAACAGTCCAAAAATATACTTTCTAGACTATTCCTGCACCCTGTTGTGCGATAAAACTTTTCCTTGGGAGACACAACATAAATGTCTACTAAGCCCGGATAGGGAACCCACAAACAAAGTAAGGGTACTACTGAAGCCCAGCTTGGTGAAGCAGAGAGTTTTACTGGTTTTTTTGTGGGTGAGGGGCCCTTACAGGAGCGGAGCACGACTAAAGCCCACCCCAGCATGAACAACAGCTCACAACCCTGCACAGCTAGCAGGCCCTCAGCAGGCTGCAGAGCACCCGTTCCAACTGGTTTAAACCTCTTCCAGGCAGTTAGGAGGGGTTTGCTTCGACCAGGTCTGGTCTCATAGTCTTTTCAGAGTCTTTTTTGCAGCTCAACCCCCTTTAGTCTGAAGGGGACTCTCCTAGCTGCCTGAATCTCCAGTTCCAGGAGCATCAACACCCTCTTTGGCCTCTGAGGGTATTCATGTGCACATACAAAAAAGACAAGACAGCCATGGTGGCACACAGCTTTAATCCCAGCACTCAGGAAGCAGAAACAGGTGAATTCCAAGCTAGTCTGGTCAACAGAGTAATTTTTTGGCTTGACAGGGGCATGTTGTGAGACCCTATCTCAAAAAAAAAAGCTGTCATAATGGTTCACACCTGCAATTCCAGCACCCAGAAGACTGAGACAGAATTGCATGGGTTTGAGGCTAACCTGGGCTACAGTGTGAGACCCTGTCTCAAAACAAGACAAACTAGAAGACCTTGTTCCTACTTTTATACTTTTACTATTTATTACTAAAGTCATTGCTCCTTTAATTTTTAAATTATTATTATTACTATTGTGTGTATATGTATTAATAGTAGTGGAGGTAACAACTTTGGAGAATTGGTTCTTCCTTCCACCTTGTGTAAACATTTCCTCCAAGACAAACTGTGGAGGGGAGCTACCTTGTAGTAATATAAATATATATATATATATGTATATATTAGTAATAATAAGTTACAGCCTCTTAGAATGTATATCTTACATTCTAAGAGGCTGTAACTTCTGCGGGACCTTACAGCCAAAGTTAACAATACACAGTGAGACCACCTAAGACCTAAGACTGCTATCCCAGAGTGTACTCAGCCTGTTTGTTTAACCTGCCCTTAAGAGAACAATGTAACAACCAGCTTCACTTACCTTAGATTTCCCATGTAATTAACTTTTACAACTTCTGGGGTAATGCATAGCTGTAATCTTAAATTATGTACTTTCATGCCCCTGGACCCAGAGTAATCTATGTGTATATGTATGTTGTGATAATAAAGCCGGAAACAGGAAATGCATGTTGAAATCAATCTTATAAAAATGAACATCTGCCATAAATGTTGAGGATGACATACAGGTATGGCTTCACAGTATTTGTCTGTTATTTGGGTCAGTTGCTGTCAATTGGAGTCTGTGACTTAATCATTTGTAAAACTCTGTTAAAGATTGCTCTAAAGTATCCCTCATCCCTTCCTCATGTGATGCTTACTATGCTGTTCAGTAAATACAGAGCAAAGCCCTTTGTTAGGAACACACACACACACACACACACACACACACTCACACACACGGGAGTGGCTTAGCTGAATTTCTTGTGTATTTTCAGTCAAAGTACCAGGACTCTTATCCCTTGTGTGGAGGAGAATCTGCTTCCAAATTCATTTGCTTCGCTGGTGGCAGAAGGTCTCCATTCCTCAGCAAATGGTGGCAGGAGACCTCAGCTCCATGCTGTCTATGTGAGACCCACTACTTGGCTTCCTGAGTGCCCCACAACTTGTTAGTCATCACATAGGTGTATATCATTTAGAGAATAACTATTTATAATTGGGTAGAATATTTTGATCGGTAGAATTTTACATTTGTTAATCTTTTGAGCTTGCTTTTTTGTTCTTTCAGTACTTGGGGTTGAACCCAGTGCTTTGAGTGTGCTAGGCAGATGCTAATGTGCCCAGGTAGGCCTTGAACTTTTGATATTCTTGTTTTAGCCCCTCCAGAAGCTGGAATTAATGGTGTGGGCCACCATACCTGGCCTCTGTCTTTTATTCATTAACTTATTACACCATCACTTTACATCAAACATATGTTATAATATTACTCCATGCAATGGTCTAGCTCTTACATGCTATGTGGATGGTAGGCAAAGCAGGATTCTGTGTTCAATGAATTTATATTCCAATAAAAGGAGAACGATGAAAATCAGGTAATTGGAAAATACCATCTAATCTACTGATGAATATTGTAATGAAAGGAGTTGGGGACTGTGGCCCCCCACTCCTGCCTACTGGAGTAAACAACTTGTTTGGTAGCTGCTCTGAGCACAAGACCCTCAGGAGTTCCTGATGGCAGGGGAGTGGTTTCTGGTGGGCTTGCAGCTCAGAGTTAAGGCGTGGCCATTAGTCAAGAAGACCTTATATAAGATGCCCTGGAACACAATAAAGGGGGCATTATTGGAGCATTCTTGGCGTTCTTGTTTCAAGGATGACCACTGTCTCTCTCTATGTGTGTGTATTTCGATCTCCAGCCCCTTGCCTGACTTGCAAACTGTCCCATAGTGCAGGCAGTACGCTACAGGCGTAGTACACGTAGCACAGGCACTACAGGATCGTAGTACATGTACTAGTACGGACGGTACAGAAAGTAACCATAGTAGCAGACAAAAGTGATTCTGCTGCAGTGGAGAGGTCACTGGAAATGCTTCTCTGGGGACATGACGTGGAGATCATGTGGCAAGAGACCAGGCATGGCATGATCTTCAGACAGTATATCCATGCATGGGCACAGCAGGTCACCAACACCTGGAGAAGAGATGAGTTTTCTGAGGCCTGTGGAGTGGAACGAAATTGAATACGACTACAGAATACTGGGCAAAAGCAAAGGGGCATTGCAGAACAGAACTGGAAAGGAAGACAGAGACCTCTAGCTTGTCTGTTTTCACCAAAGACTAACCTTGCTATGCTCTCCAGGCAATTTCTAAATTCCAGAGAACATGCGTGATGGTTAGTTTTTATTGCCAATGCCACAATCACCAATCACTAGGATGAAGATTTGTGGAGCACAGTGGAAGGCAGCAGTGACGACCATCCTGCAGGAGGAGAGGCGACTGACCCCATCTCAGAGGGCTCAGTACTGAAAGCAGGAGACAAGGTAAGAGCCGCTTCTGTGATCCCAGAGTCCCCAGGGAAACACTGCTAGTGACTGCCAGTCCTTGCCAGAGTGTGAGTATAACAGGCAAGATCTAACCCAAGCGTCCCTGGTCACCAAGCACCAGCGGAACACTGGCGAGTCAAGATGTTGGATGGATTGGTGTCTGGGAAGACTTGATCAGAATCAAGGTTTCAAAGAATCGGATCATACTGCTTTACGGGTGCTACGCATCAGCATCAGTGGACTCAGTCCCAGAATCCCTCAGATCCCTTCTGGGTTGAGTACACAGAATAGAAGGAGGATGGTAGATGGTGATCGATGAGCTTCTGCAGCGTTCTGAGTCTAAGACAGTACCTTCCTTGTGAAGCCCACTGACCGCTGGCCTCATCTGGAACTGGTTGTCTCAAGTGATGTCAATGATTAGAGGTACTTGCTCAAGGGTTTGGATTGGCCCAGGCACACGGACACAGTCCTCCATGGTTACTTGGCTGAGGCATAGTCCTGAACTCTAGAAGGTGTTGCTCAGCTGGTGCATGGTGTCATGCCCCTCCCTTCCCCCTCTGCACACACCTGGCCAGGAGGGTGGAGAACTGACTGTCAATCTCATAACAGAATGGGTCTGCCACCAAGTGGACAACTCTTTGGTGAGTTCTTTCCTCTGACAGCAGAACAGGCAGGCACCTTCTTACTCCAACAAGGTGTCCATATTGACCATTTTCTCTGTGATGATCTCGTTGCTGAACTTGGATCTTTTGGATCGCGTCCCTGGCACATCTGTCCACAGCTGTTGCTTTGATGAAATACTATATAGTTGCTCAGTGGGAAAATCTCTGGCATGTCTCTGAGGGCACATATCACTGAAGGTGTATGGATGCCGGACACTGGGACTAACCAGGCTGGTAATCAGTGTAAGTCCAGTCCTGAGAAATGAAGACTTTCCTTTATAAGCCTTATTCTGGCTTTTTAAACTGCAGCAATAATTCTAGGATTCAGGTCCAGTTGATCCAAATCCATTTCTTAAATAGGTTTCACTACCAAACTGTACAACTTCCCATAGATAGACAAAGCCACGGCCAACAGATTGCCTTTCAGGATATGAATCCATAACAGACTCGGCTAAAGTGTCACTAGAATTCTCCAGTGTAATTTTCCATGTGTATTCACTGAAAATTATCTTTTTTAATTGCATTAAATATTTTAAATAGATTGGGTGTAGTGACAAACAAACACCTTTAGTCCTAGCCCTCAGGAAGGGAAGCAGGAGGATCTCTAGCGTGGATCATCTCGGCTACTGTCTCATCACTCAGTGTCCTTGAGTTATTTCATTATTTTAAGTTTTTTTCAGTTATTCTATTTTTCCAAGACAGGGTTTCTCTCACTCCTGCTGATTGACTAAGCCTTCTGTGAGTGCAGTTTACTTGCTAAAATAAAACCATTCAGACTGGCCAGAACCTGGTCAGGCTCCTGAAGACCGCATGGAGCTCGGCACAAGTCCTGAGTCCCGCACTCGAGTCCCGCACAAGCCCTGAGGTCCCTAGTCAATCTACCTCTTTCCTATTTAGTTTCATTTTCTGCCTATTTTTCATGTGTAGGCATGCTTATGACATGGCATGTATGTAGGTGTATGTGGACAACTTAATGGAACTGTTTTTTACCTCCTACTTCATAGGTCTAAGAGATGGATCTCAGGTCATGAGGCATGTGAAATCTTGCTCAACCTGACTTCTTTCTTCTTCTTTTCTCTTCTCTCTATTCTTTTTTTCTTTCTCTTTTTAGTTTTTCAAGACAGGGTTTCTTTTTTTTTTTTTTTTTTGATTTTTCGAGACAGGGTTTCTCTGTAGTTTTTGGTGCCTGTCCTGGAACTAGCTCTTGTAGACCAGGCTGGCCTCGAACTCACAGAGATTCGCTTGCCTCTGCCTCCCGAGTGCTGGGATTAAAGGCATGCACCACCACCGCCTGGCTAAGACAGGATTTCTATATGTAACAGTGATGGCTGTTCTGGAACTTGCTTTGTAGAACAAGGTGCTTTGTAAGCTGGCCTCGAACTCACAGAAATCTGCCTGCCTCTGCAACCTGAGTGCTGGGACTAAAGGTGTGTGCCCACCATGCCTGGTCCCAACTTCTTTCTTAAATCTCCCATGAACAGAGTCTGCTGTGAATGGCTCACACATTGCCTCGAGTGCCCATTTTTCTCAGTAATACCTGTTATATTGCCCTCCAGTGCCTCATAACCATGGTACCTCAGTCTATGATAACCAAGTGTGCCTAATGACTCATATAAGCAAGGCCATCAGGGACAATTTCTCTCATATTGCCTGAGATTATGTGCCCTTTCTCTTAAGGAGAGGTGAGTAGTTATATCACTCAGTTTCTCTGCTTCTATAGAACTCGGGCTGATCCCATTCACACCCACATCCCACAGCCTCACAAGGCAGTCAGCAAGAGATGCTTTCTGAAAATTAGGAAACCTTCCTCAAGATCCAGTAATACCACTTTTGGGTATATATCCAGGGGATGCTCAATTGTGCCACAAGGACATGTGCTCAACTATGATTATAGCAGCATTGTTTGTCGTAGCCAGAACCTGGAAACAACCTAAATGCCCCTTGACTGAAGAATGGATAAGGAAAATTTGGTACATTTACACAATGAAGTACTACACAGCAGAAGAAAATAATGACATCTTGAACTTTGCAGGAAAATGGATGGAGCTAGAAAACATGATTTTGAGTGAGGTAATCCAGGCACAGAAAGAAAATTATCACATGTACTCACTCATAAGTAATTTTTAAACATAAAGCAAAGAAAGCCAGCCTACAAATCCCAGAGAACTTAGACAACAATGAGGACACTAAGAGAGACTTACATAGATCTGATCTACATGGGAAGTAGAAAGTAGAAAAAGACAAGATCTCCTGAGTAAATTGGGAGCATGGGGACCTTGGGGGGAGGGTTGAAGAGGGAGGGGCGAGGAAGGGAGGAGAGCAGAGAAAAATGTAGAGCTCAATAAATATCAATTTAAAAAAAACCTTAAAAACACAGGACTGGAGAGATGGCTCAGTGGTTAGGAGCACTGCCTGCCCTTTGAAAGTCCTGAGTTCTGTTCCCAGCAACCACATGGTGGCTCATAATCATTTGTAATGAGATCTGGTGCCCTCTTCTGGCCTGCAGGCATACAGGCAGACAGAATACCAAGAATACTGTATACATAATAAATAGATTTTAAAATAAAAACAAAAATCAAAACAAGAGAGATGCTTCCTGAAAAGCACCCTGGAATTCACACACCTCGGTTGCAGAATAACCCTAATTATCACAGTTTCCTAAACTGCATGTGGTGTTGAAAGGTCTGACTTGAGGAGGACACTTTTTTTTTTTAATCTCACTTTAATCTTCCTCACGATCCAATGTTCTCCAGGGGTTCCAAGTTTTGGACCTCGGGAAGGCTCACAGATTAAATTTATACTCTTTTTGTCTTGTATCCTCCCAGCTGTAAACAGCAGCATGCCACACCCCCATCTCCTTCTGTTTCTAAATGTCCTTCCTGACAAATCTCAGGTCAGTGCGGAGGATAGCATCTGTGTTTTATTCTTCATTGTGATTTTTTTTCCCTTTCAGGGGCAAGTTGTCTCTGGGAGGATAGCTGAACCCAGCTGCATGTCTTCCCACCCACTGCAAAGGCAACACGACTCACACCAGTCTCCTACAGCCGTGCCCCATACGTGCCATCAGGATGGCAGCATGCTCCCTACTCTCTTAGATGCTTAGGGTCACACCTGTTCATCGAGGAGGCATGCCACTCCATTCCATTTGGAGAAAGGCAGCTACATTGGGATTCTCCCAAAGGAGGCTCTATACTTGGACAGGTTGGCCTAGGGTGCATGCTTTACCAACCATATAGGAAAGGGACAAACCCTCCCTGTGACACAGGGGAAGTAGTCATCTTGTGATTGCCTCCTGACTGCTCTACCCTCAAACAGATCAGCTTCCCTTGCATATCTTATCATCCACTGCATGGGCCATGCAAATGCATCTCCCTAGCTTATTTTTGCTTCTGTCAGTCTTGGTTTGGGTACCAATAATGTTGCACGAGTGTTCCTGTGGAGATGAGCAAACATTTCTTCACTCCAAATAGGGCACTGATGGCAGACCAAAGAAATCATTTCACCCAGTTCTAGCTTGGTGAAACAATGAGTTTATTTGAGCTATTTACAAGACTACATGTGAGGGGTTACTTACAGGAGCATGGGTGAGTCAAAGGCAGCTGCATTATTGAAAAGCCCACCCCAGCATCTGTGATACTCTGAAAGCTGTATCCTTGGAGCTCCCTGCACAATCTGCAGGTAAATCCACTGAATTCTCCTCCAGGCCCATCCTGAAATTGCTTACCATTTATATAACCTTGAGAAGGGATTCCATGAGTGTCATAATTTGGTGAGCTTTCTGAATCTTGTAAGATTTATGTGTGTCAACCTCAAGAGCCTCCATCTTCTCTCTTCTCTCAGGAGGACATGTTTTAACCATGAGAAGATAGCCAGCCATACAACATTTTCATATGAAACAATTAGGATAAAAAATATATAGGATAGTGTATGTCAGGGTTCTCTAGAGTAAGAAAACTCAGAGAATAACCCTCCCTGTACACACACACACACACACACACACACACACACACACACACACACACGGGGTTTATCATAATGGCTTATAGGTTATAACCTAGCTAATGCAACAATGGCTGCCTATGAATGGAACATCCAAGGATCCAGTAGTTGTTTGAGGCTGGATGTTTTTTAGTTTACTCTGGTTTTTATATATACTCTCGAATCCAGTAGGATCTAATGCCAGAGAAGGAATGAATGTGGTAGCAAGGGCGAGAGCAAGCAGGCAAAGCTTCCTTCTTCCATGTACATTATATAGACTATTAACAGAAGGTGTAGTTCAGATTCGAGGTGGATCTTCCCATCACAAAATATCTAGATTAAAGGTGTATCTTCCAACAGCGAAGATCTGGATTAGAGGTGAGTCTTCCCACTTCAGATTTAATGAAGAAAAAAATACCTCAGGGTTGTGCTCAGTCATTTGGTTTTTAGTAAGTTCCAGATGTAGTCAAGTTGACAACCATCAAAGGCAGGAAAGTCAAAGCTGGACTATGTGGGGGTGGTGGTGAGTTTAATGCAAAAAAGAGAGGGAGCAAGAAAAAGGGGTGGAGGGGAATTCCATGTTTTCTCTCATATGTGACACCTAGGTGTGTGTGTGTGTGTGTGTGTGTGTGTGTGTAAGAGAGAAAGACACATGTATAAGATACGAAGAAGAATGGAAGGAGGGAGGAGACCAGCGAGATGGGCAAGGACGAATGAAGGAGGAGATGAGAATGGTCAGTGTGAATAAAGCATAAAGATATGTGAGGATAAAATGTTATATGAAGAATATTTTATATGCCAACTACAAATTAAACATTTTACATTTATTTACTGTGTATGATGTGTGTGTACACATATGTGTGCTCATAAACCAAGATGCATGTGTCAGAGGACAACTTGTGGGAGTTGGTTCTCTCCTTCTACCACATGGATCAGAGATCAAACCCAGGTCACCAGGTTTGGAGCAAGTACCTTTACTGTCGGGGGCCAGCCTCGACAAAATTACCTTTCTTCCAGAGTGGAGGCATGGGAATTTAGAAATAAAGTAAAGAAAACAAAGACACGAATAAAAATAATAAAACGCAGAAACACATAGCATAGTATAGGGAGGGAATTTCTGTGAGGGACCCCCCTCCCCCATCCCTGAATCCGCCAAGCCTTGACCCCTCCTCAGAGGAAGGTCAAGACAGCCAGCCAAAATCTTGACCACTCCCCTAGTTTATTTAAACTGCTTCCCCGGAAAGTTACCTCATTCCCCCCCCCCCCCCCCCCCCCCCCGCCAGAACTCACTGAGAGAGCAGGAATCCCATTAAACCTGGATGTTTTTTAAGTTGGCTTGATTGGGATTTTTGCGTCGGCAGAGAGCTCACTTTAGGAAAATTCCCAACAGGTGCCTTTATCGTTTTGCTGGCCCCAGTTTCTTCTCTAACAATGGTGGAGGTTCTCCGGCTTCTACTTTCACTGTCAACACAGTGTCTGTGCAAAGTACCGTGTGATGTTCATCACATGTGTTCTCTGTTGTTGTGACTGGGTCTCTCTATGTCCTGTCACTCTCTTCTGTCCTGGACCTCACTGTGTGATCAGGCTCCCTGCCTAAGACTCCCAAATTCTAGGATTAAAGGTGTGCACCACTACAACAGCTATGTGATCTTTTAATAGGGGTACCTATGTTCTCCTTCTTGGAGGAAGTATGGCTCAGTTTCATCTTCAGTGGGCCTCTTTTTATCAGTTCAGTTATTCTGTCGTAAAATAGGTTTACTCGGTAAGTAACAAGGAGGGCTCAAGGGGTAACACAGGGATCTGCCTGGGAAGGAGAAACACAACAGATTTTCCCAGTGGACTGAGAGTGGAGGGAGATAGGAATGGGATTGTTTCAAAAAAACAAAAACAAAACAAAAAAAACCCTGAACCAACCAAATAAACAAATTAAAAAGAAATACTGATTTAACTGACATCATTCCACCAATGTTTTTTCACAGAACAAAATAAAATTTCTATTCTAATCCTACCTACTGCTGCACCTCCCAGCAGAAAGTCAGTCTGAGTTCACTGTTGTAGAATGTTACTTTTTATAAAAAAAAATTTATTATTTATTATGTATACAACATTCTGCCTCCATGCATGTCAGAAGAGGGCGCCAGGTCTCATTACAGATGGCTGTGAGCCACCATATGGTTGCTGGGAATTGAACTCAGGACCTCTGGAAGAGCAGCCAGTGCTCTTAACCACTGAGCCATCTCTCCAGCCCCTAAAATGTTACTTTGATTATGTAAAGATGTGTTACATTTGTTTATGCTACATTTGTTTACGTTACATTTGTTTATTTATGTAAAGATGTGTTGCATTTGTTTTACTTTGCTTGCCTAAGGCAACAATAGTCTAATAAAAAACTGAACGACCAATAGCTAGGCAGTAGAAGGATAGGTGGGGCTGGTGGGAAGACAGAATAAGCTGGAGGAGGAAGCTAGGCTTGAGAAAATGAGAGAGAAGCTGGGGTCAGCTAGGGAGCCTTCAGCCAAGAGAAACAGGAAAGTAGGACATACAGAATCAAAGGCAAAAAGCCCTGAGGCAAAACATCGGTGAAGAGAAACAGGTTAACTTAAGCTATAAGAGCTTGTGGGACAAGCATACGATAAGGCCAAGCATTCATAACTAATAATTAGTCCCCATGTCATGATTTGGGGCTTGTTTATGTCCCAAAAGAAAGCCTGCTACAGTTAATCTTCGCTGTGTGGGAAACTCAAAATCATCAGGCAGTTGAATTTGTTGTCAAGTAAAAATACACAGAAAGAGATCTGAACATCAACTTTCATTCTATACTTAGGATTTTAAATTAAGGCTTGGTGATGTAGCTTAGGGGTTGGGTAAACAGCTAGTTAGTGTAAGACCCAAGCTTTTACCTCCAACCACGGAACTGTTTAAAAAAAAAAAAAAAAACGGACTTAATGTCTGCAAACAACTTTAGTGTTTGTTTTGGATTTTGGCTGCAAGCAATCTCCTAAACGTTTTGCAGGCAGTCTGTGAGCTATGATTCTCTGCCTCAGCTCCTCCTGGCTGGGACTATAGAAGGGAGCCACCACATCTAACTTGACATAAGAGAATTTCTCAAGAGCAGCCATTAAAGAAGTGCTATTTAGCTGCCTTAAAGGTAATACAACTCTAACAAGGAGACACACCCAATTAGTGTGTAAATGGAGAGAATAAAGGCTGTGAGGGTTGGAAAATGTAAAGCAAATGAGTCAAAAAGTGGTTAAGAGCTATAGTGCTACAGAGAAATTATTTTACAGCTTTTTCAACTGATCTGCACTTTTTTTTCCCTTTTGGTTTTTCAAGAGAGGGTTTCTCTGTAGCTTTGGAGCCTGTCCTGGAACTAGCTCTTGTAGACCAGGGTGGGCTCAAACTCACAGAGATCTGCCTGCCTCTGTCTCCTGAGTGCTGGAATTAAAGGCGTGTGCCACCACCACCTGGCATAATTAGCTTAGTAACCTATAAAATTCTAACGTCTCTACAGTACAAAATCCTAATCAGTCCACCAGTCTCTGCAGATCAAGACCCCTTCCACGATTTTTTTCTTCACAGCCAACCACAGCTTCTCTATTGAAGTTTTTGTTCAATGTATATATATATAAATACAATAAATAATATGTATAAATAAAAATATAATATATTCATAAGTCACCACCTTTGGCTGGTGAGATGGTTCAGTAGGTAAAGGCACCTGCCTCCAAGTCTGATTACCCAAATTTGATTCCTAGGCCCACATGGTGGAAGAAAGAGAGCTGACTCGTACAAATTGTCCTCCACATACATGTGTCACAAAATAAATAAATAAATGCAGTATTTTTATACTTACTTATTGGTTTTTTTTTTGAGTCAGGGTTTCTTTGTGAAGCTCTAGCTTTTTTGGAACTAGCCAGTCTGTAGTCTAGACTGGCCTTGAACTCATAGGAATCTTCCTGCCTGTGCCTCTGCGTGCTGGGTTTAAAAACAGGAACCACTGTACCCTTCAACTGATAAGGTTTTATTCTGACTTTTTGTATGCATTACAACTAGAATAATTCAGGTTACCCACAATTTGGTAAATAGCAATCCTTTTTTTTTTGGTTTTTCGAGACAGGGTTTCTCAGTGCAGTCCTGGTTGTTCCGGAACTTGCTCTGTAGACCAGGCTGTCCTCAGAGAGCCGCCAGCCCCTGCCTCAAGCACTGATTCTTGAGCTTGGCGACCTAGAGAAGTGCTGTGACTCCCAGCTACGTCCCCTGCTCTACAAGTATCCCTTTTGCACTTACACTATCTCCTAGGCATTTCCTTCACTGCTACACTCAGGTCAGGGGAAAACAAGTTGTTTACAAGAAATTCAGGATCTGGGGGCTCACAGCTCCCAACACTTCACAGCAACTTTTCTTTCTTTCTTTAAAGGTTTATTTATGATGTATTCAGTGTTCTGCCTGCGTGTATCCCTGCAGGCCAGAAGAGGGCACTGAATCTTATTACAGATGGGTGTGAACACATGTGGTTGTCGAAATTGAACTCAGGACCTTTGGAAGAGCAGGCAAAGCTCTTAACCGCTAAGCCATCTCTCCAGCCCCCTAGAGATTTTCTTAAGAGTGTTGGTTCAGTTTGTTTAGGATCGTATAGTGATTTAGTTTTAAGAAGAAAGGCCGTCTTCAGAGAAGCAGACCCTCCAGAGGAGGGCATAGTGTAAGATGAGGTTTTAGAAAGGTACTAATTACAACAGGTTCCTGCTTTACAGGCATTATGCAAAATCTCACGGTTTCCACCTGAATGGAAACGAAACTCTGCATTATAACAGGCTCTAAAAAAATCCTGCCTTTTACAAGACGTCTTTCTTCTGTCACACCTCTGCCTAAGATCTGTAGCTTTTTCTTTGAGACACCGAAGGAAACAAGTTCTCTCGGGAGACAGCAGAATTAAAGATCCCGTCCGAGTACGCCCCAGGCCTAGCGGCGTGCTCCAGAACCATGGACACCGCCAAGGTGGGCGCTCTTGAGGCCGGGGTGTCCGGGAGGCCTTAGTTACGAGCACGCACCTACAGCAGGGAGCTGAGGCTGGGGAATGGAGTCATCCTAGATGGCATTGGCGCCGTCGCGGAAGGAGTTGGAACGTAAAGCACTTTAAGGCGCACGCGCAGAGGAGGTTGCTTCCGGTTTCCTGCCCCATCCGGCTCCACCAGACTAACGCTTCCAGTAGCCCCGCCCCAAGCGCTAACCCCCACCAAGGTCCCGCCCCGCCCGCCCCCCCCCCCGTTCTATTTAATTGTTGGGTCGTCAGCCCTGCAATCCTGCTGACGGCCAGCAGGGGGCAGAGTTCGAGCCTGCGACTTTTTTCCTCCGCCCGCTTCGGAGGCGGTGGGCGTGGGGGAGGGGAGGGCGGGGCCGGAGGCTCCGAGGCCCCAGTTCGCTCGGCTGCTCGCGCTACTTTCTGTTCGCGTCGGCGGAGAGGCCGCGACGACCGCATCAGAGCTGACGTGGGTGCGACGTGGGGCCGCCGTCGCCGGGTTGCCTGGGCGGCGGCCGTCGGGCTCTGCGTCCCCACCTCCTCCCGTCCGTAATCAGTGACGAGCCCGCTACGTAAACCCTTCGCGGCGGGTAAGTGGCGCGCCAGCCTCGCATCACAGCCCGCGGCGGGCGGCGGCTGCTCGGGACGCGGCTTTCCGCCTGGCCCTGCCCGGCCCTGCCCGGCCCTGCCCGGCCCTGCCCGGCCCTGCCCGGCCCTGCCCGGCCCTGCCCGCACAGCCGCCCGCCCTCTCGCGGCTCGCCACGGAGAGCTCAGAAAGTCCCGAGCGGGCAGCCGGCCGTCCGGCCGTCCTCGCCCTCTTCCGCGCTTCACCTTGGTGCCGGCGGGAAAGCCGGGCGGCCGCTCGGGCTCCTCAGCTGCCCCGGGGCCGCCGTCACGCCTTCGCCCCAGCGCTGCGTACGCGGTGTAGATAGAGAAATAACGAACCCCACGTCTTCAAAAAGCGAGACGCGGAGCCGCCACGATCGAGCGAGCCATCTGGTCCCCACATGCCACAGAGCCGGTGTGTCGGGGGAGGGGGAGCGGCACGGCGAGGCGCAGTTGGGGTCCCGTGGGTCTCTGATGACTTGAATCCCCAGAGCCGCGAAGTAGGGGAGACGAATCCAGCACAGTTCTCCCCTCTGTCATCAACCGCCGGCTCTCCGCGGCAGACGCTTACTGTGCCAACCCCCCACCCGGGAAAGCTGGTGTCTACTCGCCGTCGCCCCAAAGTCGAGCTAGAGCTTCTTTATCCGTGTGGTTTAGGTGACCTGCTTTTCTGCACAGTGTGAGGCGGGGCCGACCGGACTGCCTTCATCCAGAATCACATTAATTCCAATAATAGTTTATGTTCGTATTTTCATCCGGCCGCCACGTCTTTCTTTTTAGTTTTTGGAAACAAGCTTGTTTCCCTTCGTAACATACCTGTTCTTTGAATCTCTGAACTTCAGACTCCTTCTCAGATTGTTTTGTCCAATAAATGTGATTATCCGAAACTTGCTTTTTTTTATTTTTTATTTTTGAGAGGGTCTCAACCCAGATTCTTGAACTGTTATGTAATGGCTGACTTTGAACCTCTGATCCTCCTACGTCACCTCCTGAGTGCTGGGATTTTATACATGCACCACAGTGTGTCTATTTAACCAAACAAGACTTTAGAAAGAGGTTTTAATCCTTCACATGTGAACTGTAATTGTCATTCTAAACACTGAAATGACGAGCTATTTTGGTGAAACTGTAAATAGATCAGTGTAACTAGTTTTCCCAAGTGACAGTGCTTCATGTGTAATTTTGGAAGTGTGAAATTGTAGTCACAGTGTATCTGTTTGTAAAATATGAATAAATTTTTAAACGTATAAATACAGAGGAACTTTTAGTCTTTTTACTTTTACATTGTGCCCGAAAGTTAATGAAATTTCCCTATTCTGAAAATTTAACATGCTCCAACACCAAAGAGGATAGACTTTATTCTGGTTTCTACAGAGGTAAATAACTAAATGCTCACCCAGTCTTGCTTAGAATATAGCATGTTATCAACAAATATTAAGAATCCTGACCAAATCTTTTCTAATATAATCATTTTTCATTTTCTTTCTCTTAATATCACCCGAATAAATATTGGGCCATAAAATTGAGTCAGGTTATTGCTGAAGGTAGGCAGTCTGCTGGGATGCTCTCAAATGCCCTGTCCCATTTAGATAGACTTCTTTAAATAATTTTTAAAAATGTGTGTGTGTGTGTGTGTGTGTGTGAGAGAGAGAGAGAGAGAGAGAGAGAGAGAGAGAGAGAGAGAGAGAGAGAGAGAGAGAGAGAATGCATGGATATGCTGCTATGTATATTTGGATGCTCTCTGAGGACAGAAAAGTGTGTGTGATCCTTTGGAGCTGCCTGGTTTGGGAGCTGGGACCTGAACTCAGGTCCTCTGGAGGAACAGGAAGGGTTGTTAATAGCCGAGCCAGCTCTCCAGTCCGTTTAAGTAGACTTTGTAGAAATGAAACTGAACAGTGTGAACTCTTGCCATTGAGAGGCTGTAACTTTTACACAGTGTTAGAACTACTGGTTGAGAGGAAATAGACGTGAAATATCTTAAATTTCAAAGTGTATTTTTACTTTATTGAACTGATGAGCTTCATATATGAAAACAATTTTTGTTGTTTGTTTTGAGACAGGATCTCACTACGTGTGTCCCAGGATTTCCTTGAACTTGTCATTCTGCCTCAGCCTCCTCACGTGCTGTAATTATAGGTGTGTGCCACCAGACTTGACCAAAAACAGCTTTGAGAAGACATAAGAACATTGGATGTGGTTTCAAAATTATCAATTCAGGAACTTAAACACAGAAATGTTAGGAAAAATGTCTCACCTGTAACAAAATGGGCATCAATAATTTCCTTTAGTTCAGTGCTGTAACACTGCCTAATGTTGGAGAGCCCCTGGGTAGCTTCAATCACCGTACCACCCCACAGAGGAAATACATGAAGGTTTTTGTTTGTTTTGGTTTTTTGAGACAGGGTTTCTCTGTATAGCCCTGGCTGTTCTGGAACTCACTGTAGACCAGGCTGGCCTTGAACTCAAAAGTCTGCTTGCTTCTGCCTCGTGCATGCTGGGATTAAAGATATACACCATCATCACCCAGCTACATGAAGTTTTTAAAATGTGCTTTTCCACCATGATAACTGTATAGTAATGAGTGTGATGTGTAAGACTGCAAGCTTCCTTTGTTTTCTAATGCTGTAAGAGTAAAGAAAATCTCAGGTAACTTTAGTGGGGAGTTGTCTTTGCTTTGTGGAGACCTTCCCATGTAGAACCAGGTTGCTCTTCACCTTGGGATCCCCTTGTAGCTCAGAATAGAATAGTGCCTCAATTTATTTCTCTTTTATTGCGCAGTTTTATTTTACTTGAAAATGTTGTCTTGGTTACTTTTCTATTGCCATGACAAAAATACCATGACCAAGGCATGCTTATAAAAGAAAGCATTTAGTTGGGCTCATGGTTCCAGAAGCTTAGAGCCTATGACCGTCATGATGGGGAGCATGGCAGCAGGCAGACAGACATGGTGCTACTGTGGTAGCTGAGGACCTGGATCTGATCCACAAGTATTAGGCAGAAAGAGAGAGCTAACTGGGAATGATGTGGGCTTTTGAAATCTCAAAACTCATCTCCAGGTGACACACCTGGTCAAACAAAGCCACACCTCCTAATCCAGTGGTTTCAACTTGTGGGTCACGACCCTTTCACAGGGGTTGCATATCAGGTATCCTGCATATCAGATATTTATGATTCAGAATAGTAGCAAACTTGATTATGAAGCAGTAGTGAAAATAATTTTATGGTTGGGGGTCACCACAACATGAGGAACTGTATTAAAGGGTCACAGCGTTAGGAAGGTTGAGAGCCACTGTCCTAATCCTTCCCAAAAAGTTGTACCAACCACAGACCAAGCATTCAAATATTAGATCGTTTGGAGGCCTTTCTCATTAGACCATCATGAATGTTTTCAGAGAATTCTTTTTCTTCAATGATAAGTAACAAATATCAAACCCGGGCTTTGCATTTGCTAGGCAAATGTCTACCACTAAGCTATAGGCTCATCTGAATTCGGTAGGAGGAAAGCCTCCAGGTTTGGGATTAGGACGACTTTATCATGTATAAAGAAAGACACATCCAGATGCTCTGGATGCTTTTATCTTTTATGATTGTGTGTGTGTGTTCTCATGAATGTGCAGGATACTCTGTGTGCATTGCAGAGGCCAGAACAAGACACAGAGTGTTGTCTATTGCTTTTTGCTGTATTTCCTTGAGACTCTGGTTGACCTGGAAGCTTTCCATTTGAGCCAGGCTGGGTGGCCAGAGAGCTCTTGGGATAGCTATTTCTGCTCCTAAATATTGGAGTGAATGGCATGCACAGTCATGCCTAACTCTTTAGGTGGGTGCTGGGAATTTGAACTCAGGTCCCCAGGTCTTCACTCTTACGGAGCAAGCATTCTTGCTCTCTGAGCTGTCTTTGTAGCCTAGAATGCTTTATTTTTATTTGTTTATTTTGAGGCAAAAGTCTCCTGTGGCACAGGCTAGACTCAAACTTCCTATGTAGCTGAGTTGGCCTTGAACTAACAGTCCTCTTGCCTCTACATCTCAGGTGCTGGGTAGATGTATTTGTAAAATCGCCAAAGGGATTACATTTGGTTAGTCATGTTACTTAAAGACATTTTAAAAAACATTTTTATTTTACACATGTGCTTTGCTTGCATGTATGTCTGTGTAGCCTATTACTCACAGAGGCCAGAAGAAGTTGTCTGATCCCCTGAAACTGAGTTACAGATGCTTGTGAGCCACCATATGAGTGCTGGGAATGGAACCCAAGTTTTGCAAGAGCAACAAGTGCTTTTAATCACTGAGTGATCTCTCCGGCCCCTTAGGTATTCTGTTCAGATACTCAAGCCAGAATCGAGTTAGGTAAGTGTAATAACTGTTTACATTCTTCTCTCTGAATAATGACTAATTCGAGTATTAATTTTCTCATATTCATGTCTTTATTTTTATAAATTTTAATATCTTTTTATTTTTATAAATTTTATGTGTATGGTTGTTTTGTTTGCACATGCCTCCCCCCACCTCCAAGTGTTTGCGGTAATGTGTAGAGCAATGGAAAATGCCAGGTGTTCTTACCACTCTGCACAGTCTCATAGACATAGTTTTTTTGGTTATGCTAATTATAGTTCTAATTTTTGAATTCTTTTTCTTTTTTTCTTTCAACAATTTCTTGCAAAAACTTAGCAGTGCAAGATTTAAAGATTCTACTGTTGGTATTTAAAAAGGAATAAAACCTTAAAACTTTGACTGTTTTATACATGTTTTATGTAGTACTTTTTATTTTTAAAATAATGCCCACATAGTGTGTTGTATGTATTTCTAATTATAGTATGCAGCCCCAAAGCAAATTTTAAAAGTCATTAATAATTATGTGTTTGTATCTTTGTGTTGGTATATGAATGTGAATGCAGATGCCAAAAGCGACCAGAGCTGTCAGATCTCCCATTGCTGGAGTTACAGATGGTTTGGTTGCGAGCCACTTCTTCATTTTGAACTTGGGCCCTCTGGAAGAACAGCAAGTGCTCAGAACAGTTGAGCTATGTCTCTAGCACCGCGAGATATATATATATATATGTATATATATATATATATATACATATATATATATATGTCACTTTCAAACCATGTAGCTTAGTTTTCAGAGATATAGCTTTCTTTTTAAATAATTTTATCATCTAAAATACTGTTTAACACTGTTCTGAAACTTCAGCAAATGTGTCTAGCGTCATGAGGTCTGATAAACACAATTACTAATTAAACAGATACTGCTGCCAAGCCTTTGGGTGCCTAGAGAACTCAGTAGTAGGTTTCATAGGAGTGGATCATCGGCTAATGAGCATTTGGATAATGGAAACTGACTAGCTTAGTTCTTAGATTGTAAAGTCATCTGCAAACCTCTTGTTTTTCTTTCTTTCTTTTTTTTTTTGGTAGGTAGAATTTTAACTGTGTAGCTCTAGGCCAGTTTCCCTGCCTCCGCCTTCTGAGTGCTGGGTTATGTGCCTTGTTAGAAATTTCTTTATATATATTCATTTTTCTCTAGAATGTTACATTGTAATATTTGTTCAGTTAACCAAAGCATAATACATGTTTATAATGCTCCAAAATAAGTCTAATACAGTTTTTTTCTGTGCTCTTCATGGATATTGGTGGGTGCTGACAGGGCATTGTTATTAACTAAAAGTTTTATGCCAGGGAGTGAAAACAAAGCAACACATTGGTGACAGGTGAGCTAAGTGTCAGGCGCTGTTTCTGTGATCAATCCTTAGAGGATATCAAGTTTCCATGGTCATGGTACACAAGTTCCCTACCAAATGTGTTCAGAAATCTAGATCTAGGAAAAGTAATTTTTTTAACTTTTATTATTATTATTATTATTATTAAAAATTTTCACCTCCTCCCATTTCCTTCCTCCTCTTCCCCCTCCCCCTCCCTCTCCAGTCCAAAGAGCAGTCAGGGTTCCTTGCCCTGTGGGAAGTTCAAGGTCCTCCCCACTCCATCCAAGTCTAGGAAGGTGTGCATCCAAACAGACTAGGTTCTCACAAAGCCAGTCCATGTAGTAGAATCAAAACCCAGTGCCATTGTCCTTGGCTTCTCAGTCAGCCTTCCTTGTCAGCCACGTTCTGAGAGTCTGGTTTGATCACATGCTCCATCAGTCCCAGTTCAGCTGGCCTTGTTGAGTTCCCATTAGATCAGCCCCACCATCACAGTGGGTGGGCGCACCCCTCGCGGTCCTGACTTCCTTGCTCATGATCTCCCTCCTTCTGCTCCTCATTTGGACCTTGGGGGCTCAGTCCAGTGCTCCAATGTGGGTCTCTGTCTCTATCTCCATCCATTGCCAGATGAAGGTTCTATGGTGATATGCAAGATATTTATCAGTGTGCTATAGGATAGGGCCAGTTCAGGCGCCGCCTCCTCAGCTGCTCAAGGAACAAGCTGGGGACATCTCCTTGGACACCTGGGAACCCCTCTAGAATCCAGTCTCTTGCCAACCCTAAAATGGTTCCCTTAATTAAGATCTATGCTTCCCTGCTCCCATATCCACTCTTCCTCCATCCCAACTGTCCCATTCCGCCAAGCTCTCCCCATCCTCCCCTTCTCATTTTTCTCTCCCCATCTCCCCTTACCCTCCACCCCAAGCTCTCAATTTTTGCCTGGCAATCTTGTCTACTTCCAATATCCAGGAGGATTAACTACATGTTTTTCTTTGGATTCATCTTCCTATTTAGCTTCTCTAGGATCATGATTTATAGGCTCAATGACCTTTATTAATGGCTAGAATCCACTAATGAGTGAGTACATTTTTGAACTAAGTTTTTGTACCTAATTGAAACTGTTATTTGCCCAGTGCTTATGACCAGCATTCAGGATACTCAAGCAGGAGGATTACTGCCAGTTTGTGGGTATTCTGAACTACAGAGAATCTGCTTGAAATACCAAAAACCAAAACAAACAACTCACACACAACTCCCCAACTAGGAGTGTACTTTAGTGGTAGAGTGCTTGCCTAACATGCATTAGGCCCTAGGTTTAATCTCTAGTACTATATATACAATCACACATAAAAAACAATTAAAAATTTCAAATCATGCATGGTTCATACTGAAATAAACTGGGAACTCTGCTTAAACAAATCCTCACAAAGTCCTTCTGAACCTGGGGGCTGGAAATGATGGAATTGCATTCCTTAACCTCTCAGTGTCCTTATAATGAGCTTTAAATGTCCACACAAATTCCTAAAGTCAGTATGCTTAGAACTTTGCATATTTGTCCTTAAGGTGAAGGGAACTATGGATGATTTCTGGTGAGGAAATAGCATTTCAAACAGTGCTGTGACCAAATGAAGCAGATTGCAAGAAGTTGAGAGGTTTGAGTGAGGTGTAGGTGGGAAGGACTTAACTTCCTCTTGCCAGAAAATGACTAGGGTGCTAACTAAAAGCACGGCAGAGTGAACCAAGTTGCAGGGATGACGACATTAGGAGACAGAATTCTCGGGACTGAACAGTGATTCTAATCCCACATTCCAAGATCAGCTGGATGTATTTAATAAGTAAAGCTCTCCTGAGGATCAGAGAGTAAAGCAGCTGCACTGATCAGCCATGCAGACCAGGCTGTGGTGACACACCTTTAATCCCAGTAGCCATGCTCGTTTGCCATAGAAACCAGGCAGTAGTGGTGCGCTCCTTTAATCCTAGAACTAGAGAGGATTATAAAATGGGAGGAGACAGCTCTCAGTCTCAGTCTCATTCTGAGATTCCTGGAGGCAGGATTGCCATTTTCAGATTGAGGTAGATGAGTCAGTGGCTGGCTGCTTTGTTTTTCTGGTTTTCAGGTTGAACCCCAATATCTGTTTCTGGGTTTTAATTAATCATGCTATAGCTGGACATTTCAGGTTCAATGACGTGGCTGCAGAGAATGGCTATTTGGTAAGTGTTCAGCTCACAGAGCTCATAAGGGGTAGAACTCCAGTTCATACTCTGTCAACTGACAATGCTCTTTACCCAACTCCATCAGTGTTCTGGACTGGGCAGCTACATTTCCACCTCAGGTAGTTCTGCCAGTCAGTGAAATCAGAGCACAGCAGGAGACAACTGCTGGATGGGAGGGAGCTTTGGGTTAACTTGGAGCATGTGTTTGAGACCCGTGAGCCCATTGGAGACACCTGGCAGATTCTTGAGAGACTGATGTTCAGAAGAAGTGTAGCCTGAAGTGAAATTTGAGAATCATCAAATGAAGATGAAATGGCCTAGGAAGTGTGTGGAGCATTGTTGTTCCTGGAAGCCTGGGGAAATCTAACCTTGTTTGTTTGTTTGTTTGAGGCAGTCTCATTGTGTAGCCCAGGCTTGCCTGGAACTTGCTACTTAGACCAGGCTAACATTGAACTCACTGCCTTTCCAGTGTTAGAATTAAACACGTGCGCCACCACACCGAGCTGTAATGCCAACTTTTTAAGAGTGGATCAACAGATGTGGCTTATACAGGCTCATGCCTGTGACCTCAGCAGCAGTTGGAAGGCTGAAGTCGGAGGATCATCATATGAGTTTGAAACCAGGCTGAGCTAGAGTGAGATCCTGTTTCAAGTGTTTATTTTATTTTATTTTGTGTGTGGGTGTTTTATTTGTGTCTATGCCTCTGTATTATGTGCATGCCTAGTACCTTTGGAGGCTTCAGAGTCTTTCAGTTCCTCTGGGACTGGAATTATGGATGGTTGTGACCACCATGTGGGTTTTGGGAAGAGAATCCTGGCTTTCCGGAAGAACAGCCAGTGCTCTTAGCCACCAAGCTATCAGTCAAGCCTCAAGATCTTGTTTCAAAAGCAAAAATCAAGAGAGAACAAAGGGCTGAGTGATGTGGAAGAAAAAGCAGAGGTAGTGTTACACAGACTTCAAGAGGATTAGACATTAAGCAAAGTGGGAAATGCTGAAGAGGCATTAAGGAAAATGGAGCCTAAAAAGCATCCTATAGATTTGACAACTTGGTAGAGAGAGGGTGGAATGAATTATTTCTCTGATAATTCCATGCCAGAATCTAGTTTGTTATTGAGGCTAATCTTTTGACACACTTGGCGATGCCAGGAAGCTGGTCACAGAGCTGACTGCCGCTAGGAAGAGGAAGTGCACCTAAATTTCACTGGATACCTTTTCCTCGTTTTTTTCTTTTACATTGTGATGTTTTCTTTGTTAATCATTTTGAGAGTCAGTCTCACAGTTTAGTCTTACCTGGCCTGGAACTTGCATTTAGACCAGAGTATCCTTGAGCTCACAGAGATCTGCCTGTCTCTACTTCTCAAGTGCAGAGATTTTTTTTACAGCCCCCCCCCCTCGTTTAGAAACATTTATGCTTTTCAGTCTGGGCATTGTGGCACATATCTTTAATCCCAGCACGCTGGAGGCAGGTGAGTCTCTGTAAATTCAAACCCAGCTGGTCTATATAGTAAGCTCCAGGTCAGCAAGGTCTACTCAGTGATACTTTGTTTTGACAACAAAGAACAGCTACAGAGTATCTCAGTTATTCATGACAGACTGGATGTTTTAGTGGGTAAAAGTGCTTGCTGTGCGTGCCTAATGATCAGACTTCAATTTCTAAATCTCACAGTGAAAGGAGAGAATTGATTCCACAAAGTTATCTTTTGATGGCCACTTGTTCACCTCCTCATATAAAATAATAAAACTGAAAATTAAACAAGATATTATTTGATGAATATTTTGTAGTGAAATAAATATAAATTATTTTCTATTCTGTTGTCCTGTGATCAGATATTATTATCATTATTCTTTGTTTACATGTTTGTTCATCCCTTAGACTGCAGGCTCTTGGAGAGCAGACTGTCTACACTCTAGAGTGTCGCCAGGACTTTGCATAAGAGCTTGACATGTAACAGATAATGATCACTAGTTAATGAACCAATGGTTCCTATCCTTTCTCTTGGTTATAGGAATTTTAACTAAAGCTTTCCTTGAACTCCCTGTGTATCCAGAGAATGTTGAACTCCTCATTCCTCTATTTCAACTTCACAAG
This sequence comes from Myodes glareolus, assembly GCF_982192425.1. Taxonomy (NCBI): domain Eukaryota; kingdom Metazoa; phylum Chordata; class Mammalia; order Rodentia; family Cricetidae; genus Myodes; species Myodes glareolus. The sequence continues at coordinate 4,830,448 of NC_142039.1, forward strand.
TTGCTGGGATTACAGGTGTATGCAAAAGAATGGCAAGCCTGCCTGTTGTCTCGAGTTTCAAAGAGAGGCCTAGAGTTCTGGGAGCAGCCTGCCCATGACCAAGCCCTGAATTTTTGGCATTCTTTCTAACTCTGAAATGAAGTCTTAGACATTTTGATCTTTTTCTTTACCAGTTTTACCTCATTTTACAATGTCAAATGTTTAGAAGTAGGGGCTGGAGAGATGGCTCAGAGGTTAAGAGCATTGCCTGCTCTTCCAAAGGTCCTGAGTTCAATTCCCAGCAACCACATGGTGGCTCACAACCATCTGTAATGGGGTCTGGTGCCCTCTTCTGGCCTGCAGGCGTACACACACAGAAAATATTGTATACTTAATAAATAAATAAATATTAAAAAAATGTTTAGAAGTAAAAAAAATGGTTAAATTTTTTTTTTCTGAATGTACCCCTTTAAATTCAGTACTTGGGAAGCATAGGCAGGCAGATCTCTGGGTCAGGCCAGTTTGGTCAATACTGTGAGTTCCAGGCCAGCCAGAGTTGCATAGTGAATCCTTATCTAAAAAAGATTTTATTTATGTGTCTCTGTGTGAGTATGTACATATGTGTACAGCTGATGGTAGATACCAAAGGACAGCATTAGATAAATTCCTTGGAGCTGGAGTAACAGGCAGCTGTGAGCCACCCAATGGGCAGGAACCAAACTCAGGTCTTTGAAAGAGTACAAGTACTCTTAGTCATTGTGCCGTTTCTGAGCCCCTCTCTTCAGCCCTCCTCCCCCTTTATTATTATTATTATTATATTTTAGACAGGGTTTCTCTGTGTTACAGTCCTGGCTGTCCTGTAACTCTCTATATAGATCAGGCTGGCCTTGAACTAATAAGGATCTTCCTGCCTTTGCCTCCCAAGTGCTGGAATTAAAGGTGTGTGCAACCCTGCCCAGCCTATTTCTCGCGTCAATTATTTTGTGTGTGTGCACGTGTGTGTGTGTGTGTGTGTGTGTGTGTACACATATTTTGCATCTGTGGATGCCTGAGACAAGGCATATATGAAGGTCAGTGGGAATCTGTTCTCCTGTCTTTGCATCAGTTCCAGGGATTGAACCCAGGTCATTATGCTTGACAGCAAGTAGCTTTACCAGATGAGCCTTCTTACATGACTCTAAAAATATTTTACTTACTTAGGCACCAGCCTGTGTGTTTATTCATTTTTTTATGAGACAGGGTTTCTCTGTGTAGCTCTGGCTGTCCATACCAGCCATTTAAAGTGACTGAGAAGAAGTTTTTGGATGAAGTGGTAGTTTGGAGTGCAGGCTGGTCCTGTACTGCACACCTGTAGTCCCAGCACTCAACACAGAGGCGGGAGGACCTCTGTAAGTTAAAGGCCAGCCAGGGCTGACTAGTGAGACCACTTTTCAAGAGAAAAAAATTCTATGCCAAACTCAACGTTGAATTTAAGGTAAAAGAAAGTGGCTGAAAATTTTGTTGCAATGGAGTGAAATTTAAGAAAATGATAAATTTAGTTTGGAGAGATGGTTCCAGCAGCTAAGAACACATACTACTCTTCAGAGGACCCAAGTTTAAGTCCTAGCCCCACATTTCAGGGGATCTGACACCTCTGGCCTCCGTAGGCTTCTATAGTCTCTAGGGGGATAGATACCACACTTAAAAAATAAAACTAAGTTTCTAAAAAAAAAGGATAAAATGATAAAATCATTACTTTTTTGGTTTTTATTTATTTAAAAAAGAAAACAAACTATCTTTTTTCATTATACATACCAATCCAAGTTCCCACTCTCCCCCCTTCCTTCCATTTACCCCTCCCCACTCCCCCATCCACTCCTCAGAGAAGGTAAGGCACATTGCTTTGGAGAAGGTTCAGAGCCCTCCCTACTATATCTAGGCTGAGTAAGGTATACATCCAAAGAGAATAGGTCCCCCCCCCCAAAAAAAAAGAACCAGTACAAGCAGTAGGGATAAATCCTGGTGCCACTGCCAGTGGCCCCTCAGTCTGCCCCAGCCATACAACTGTCAACCACACTCAGAGGGACTAGTTTGGCCCTATGCTTGTTCCTTCCCTGTCCGGCAGGTGCTGGTGAGCTCCCATTAGCTCAGGTAGACTGTTTCAGTGGATGTACCCATCATAGTCTTGACCCCTTTGCTCGTATTATCACTCATTAAGTTTATGAAGTTACCTTTACCTTTGCAAATAGTGGATAGCTGAGTGTTATACTGAGTGTTGCATTAGATAGTACTGTTCTTATTCCAGTGGATCTGAGTAATCCAATGTAAGTCTTATGATTCCCTCTTCCTAGGAAGAGAAGAACATTGAATAATAAATTGATAAGGCTTTTTTGTGATTATTATTATTTTTTGTGATTGTTGTCTTAGATGGTTTCACTATGGAATTCTGGGTGGTCTGTGACTATATAGATTAGGGTGGCCTGGAACTCAAAGAGTTCTGCTTATCTCTGCTTCTCAAGTGCTAAGATTAAAGATATGTGCCACCATACCAGGTATAATGGTGCATAGCTCTAACCCAGCACTTGAGAGGCAGAGGCAGTCATATCTCTGTAGTTTTATGCAAGCCAGCCAGGGCTACATAGCAAGTTCCAGGCCAGCAAGGGCTAAAAAAAACCCTGTCTCAAAAAATAGATAAAAAGGAGAGAGAGAGAGAGAGAGAGAGAGAGAGAGAGAGAGAGAGAGAGAGAGAAAGAGAAAGAGAAAGAAAGAAATTATTTCTGGCTCAGCATTGAGAGATTTAATTTTTAAAAAATAAATTGTTATAACCTCCTAATTCAACATTGTGATTTTACTGCAGGATAAATAAAGAAGAAAACAGGGAAGGAGCAAAACATTAATTACACATGTAATAATAATGAGCAAATGTGGCAGGAAAAAGTATATGAGGACAAATGTAAGGTAGGTGGATATGTTTCCCTCTTCTTTGGAAAGTCTTGCCTAGAGCCAAAAGTTCCAGTGATAAGCAAACTAGTGGTGTCTGTGTACACGCATGTCTGCATGTGTTCATGCGTCTATGTTGTGACAGCGTGTACTTGCGTCACTCAGCTGTCCAGCTAGGGCCTTCTGGTTCTACGGTGTACTCTGCAGAGCAGGACAGAAGATGCAGCTGAAATGGGTGCTCACATTTGGCTTTTCTTAGTTCTGGTGACATCTTCAGCTCAAAAGTGGGCATGCCTATCTGGATGTGGCTGACTCGGGAATCATAGAGTTAGAGGTGTCCTCTGAGGGAGAAGAGAATCTCCAGAGCATCTTACAAATCAGAAGTCAAGTTTTCTTTTATGTAACATGACGGGGGCCGGCTTGTTGGGGTTTCCGTCCCTCCCAGTACCCCAACAGCCAGCAAGCAACAAAGAAAATCACACACAAGACTCCATAAGGTTATAAACTGATTGGCCCATAGGGTCAGGCTTCTTGTTAACTCTTATAACTTATATTAACCCATTATTCTGATCTATGTTAGCCATAATGGCTCCATACCTTTTTCAGCTGGGCAGGTTACATGCTGTCTCTTCGGTGGTCTGTACAGGAGTGACTGAGAGAGAGCTTCTGCTTCCAGAATACTCCCAGTTTCTTTGCTCCACCCCTACTTCCTGTCTGGCTTTCCTGCCTATACTGCCTGCTGGCCAATCAGCGTTTTATTAAAATATAATTGACAGAATACAGATAATTCTCCCACACCATTTCCCTCTCTTTTTTTTTAAACAAAGGAAAATACCCATAATCCATTTGTTGGGAACATGGGCGTAGTATTTCAGGCTACTTCCTGCTGGTTGGGGGCGCTGATAGTCTTAAGGGGACCTAAAGAAAATTTAGAGTTATAATCAAGTCATGACTGGAGTATCCTGTGAGTCTCGATCATCTCAGGCAGCAGTCTTGGATCAGTTCTGGATGTAGACCTCTGTCATCTGGGCCATCTGTTCCTATCGGAGATTTTTCAGGCGGCCTCCCTTGGTCAAAGGTGATTATTCTTAACTCTGAATAAATCCAGAGTCTCTCGTTTTCTGTGGAAACAAAAGCAAAATCTCTTCTCCAAAGTAACATACCTTTTGACTTCAGTTTTGAAGCCAAGGTATTTTCAAAATTCCTATCTTGGGTTAGTTCAGCAGCATTTATAAACAAAAATCTTTTAGCAGTTGTTGCTCCTTCCTCAGCAATCAAACAATTTAAAGAGAGCATAAAAGCATACAGTATGAAGATTATCTGTGCATTTTCCATCTTTATGTGGCTTTATTTTAACCTCTATTTCTTTTATTTTTACTTTTACTTTTTGACACAGGATCTTTGTATATCTTTGTCCTGGAATAACACTGTAGACCAGGCTGTCTTTGAACTCACAGAGATCCTCCTGTCTCTGCCTCCCCAGTGCTGGGATTAAAGGTGTATGCTACCACACCTTGAACTCACAGAGATCTGTCTCTGCCTCCCAGGCATTGGGATTAAAGGCGTGTACTACCACACCTTGAGGTCACAGAGGTCAATCTACCTCTACCCCTTGAAGTCACAGAGGTCAATATGCCTCTGCCTCTCAGGATTGGGATTAAAGGTGTGTACCACCACACCCAACTACTCTCTTTCTTTCCTTTTAACTTTAAGAACTTTAACTTTTAGCCTGCATATACACACTGTAAACCATTTAGAGGTTTTCTTCCTCTTTGAATCTCTCTTTACTGTATATTTTTCTTTTTCTGACCACATGAGCCATTAATTTACTAAGCAATATGGAGAGCCGTGGCTTTGACAGCTAGATCCAGCTCATTCCTTAGCATTTCAGCCTCAAGGCTGAGGTACCAGCCAGAGCTGTGTTCACTGCCACAACTCTATGGCGTTTCAAAGTCCTTGCCAGCAAGCAAGCTGCAGCATTCTGCTCACAGACCACACTCAGTCGGACTGCCTGCCTGAAAGAGTCAGAGTTTGCTCTGGCAGGACAGCCCATAAAGCCAACATTTTAAAACAGCACAGCTTTTTTCCTGCTACGACTGAAAACCGAAAAGCATGTGTTCAGCTTTTCACCAACAGCATTTAAGTGTTTCGTGGCAGGACCTCTTAATGAGCTGCAAGGTTTTGCAGTTAAGGCTGAGTCAGGAAGCCTCCCTTAGATGAGAGTGTTTGCTTGCTCTAGCAAACAGAGCAGACCTGAGAAATTGCTGCTACCAAGAAAACATGCTTTACTCTATTCTTTCCCAAGCTTTCTCAAGCTTTCTGTGGATTCAGTTATCCACGTTGGCGCCATATGTAACATGACGGGGGCCGGCTTGTTGGGGTTTCCGTCCCTCCCAGTACCCCAACAGCCAGCAAGCAACAAAGAAAATCACACACAAGACTCCATAAGGTTATAAACTGATTGGCCCATAGGGTCAGGCTTCTTGTTAACTCTTATAACTTATATTAACCCATTATTCTGATCTATGTTAGCCATAATGGCTCCATACCTTTTTCAGCTGGGCAGGTTACATGCTGTCTCTTCGGTGGTCTGTACAGGAGTGACTGAGAGAGAGCTTCTGCTTCCAGAATACTCCCAGTCTCTTTGCTCCACCCCTACTTCCTGTCTGGCTTTCCTGCCTATACTGCCTGCTGGCCAATCAGCGTTTTATTAAAATATAATTGACAGAATACAGATAATTCTCCCACACCACTTTTAATTACCCCTAGAAAACATTGTTTCATCAGATGACTATATCTGTAATGAGAAAATAATTTTTCTATGCCTTTTCTGGTAAAGGTACTTGAAAATAGGAGCACACTTTGGCCTGGAGATGCAGCTAGTTGATAAGAGTACTTGCCTAGCATTCACAAAGTCCCAAGTTCTAGCCTTAGCAGCAAATAAAGTGGGCATGGTGGTGCAAGCCTCGAGTCCCAGCACCAGCTGTATAGATAGAAGAATGAGGACTACATAGCAAAGCTTGAGACCAGTCTGGGCTGCTGAGACCTAATCAGTCTTAAAAAAATGCATTAATGAGTTTTTTTCTCCAATTGTATTATATATTTTTAGAACAGATGAAAAATACCGCCAGGATAATTTAGTCATTTACCAGTCTAATTTGTTTTTATAAAGTGGAAAGACCCCAAACTACAAGTTCACTAGTTAGTTATAGTTTTAGAACTCTTATTTTTCAGTTAGAATTTTTGGACTGTGCTTCCTTTTCTCTCCTTTGATCCTCATTTTTAAGAATTGCTTCCTGGGTGCTCATGATAGCATTTATTTAAAATGTTTTTCCTTTTTTTCTGTTCTTTTTCTTGCCTACATAACCTTCAATATACTGCTCATGTGGCCCCATTTTCAGCAGATGTCATAGTTTCTGCCTGTGGTCTCAAAACATTTCATACAGTTTAAGAAGTTCCAACTAGGATTTGGTGGTTCATGCTTCTAATCCCAGCACTTGGGAGGCAGAGGCAGGCAGAGCTCTATGAGTTCAAGGCCAGCCTGGTCTACAGAGCAAGTTTCAGGACAACCAAAGCTACACAGAGAAACCCTGTCTTGAAAGCCCCAAAATAGAAAAGTCATGGTAGGACTGCAATCCCGGCACTTGGGAGGCTACGATTCATAAGTTCAAGGCCTGCCTGGCCTACATAGTAAGAGGCCATCTCAAAACTAGCACATCACCCTCAACCCCAGCCCCATCCACTTACAGATACTGTGATGGAAGGCAATAAGAGATAAAATATTGGAAATATTAAAGGAAGAACATTTCTCATAGTAGTCTATAGGTATTTACTTTGTTATAATTACTCTTAAATTGTTATGATCAGATATTTAAGTATGAAGATTACTTTTTAGTATAGACAGTAGGCAGAAGGCTTGGATTCAGGTAATGGGTATTGAAAAGCCAAAAAAGTAACTGAAACACCTAGATGAAGGATTTGTAGAATCTGGTGCTTAATCTGGAAAACCAGCTGATAAATACATTACTGTTTTAATTTAGCTTTATTTTGTCTGCATTTCATATATTTTCTTTCTTTCTTATTGGGGAAGTATTTTGAGACTGAGTCTTTCAGTCCATCCAGGCTAGCCTCAAACTCACTACGTAGTTGAGACTGGCCTTGAACTTTTGATCCTACTGTCTGTTTGATCCTACTATGAATTAGAGGCATTTGCTACTTTTCCTGGTGTATTTGTTACTTTTTGGTGCTGTGATAAAACTCCATAACAAAAAAACTGCTTTAGGAAGAAAGAATTTATTTTGACTTGAGATTCCAGAGGGTTAGAGTCCATAATTGGGGGTGTGGGAATGGGCATAGCAGCAGGCATTTAGAGAAGAAAGCTGAGAGATCACATCTTGAAGTTTTGGTTGTGAGTTTAGCTTTTAACCGCTGAACCATCTCTCCAGCCTGAGAGACCACTTATTCACATACAGGAAGCAGAGAGCGACTGGAAGTGGATAGAGGGTATGCATTCTCCAAGTCCGCCAGGGGCTCTCTATAGCACAGCTCTACCTCGTAGAGGTTTCATAAGCTCCCTAACAACTCCACCAGCCAGGAGCCAAGTATTTAAATATTTGAGTCTATGGGGGATATTACACCTTCAAACCATCACATCCAGCTTTTATACTTCTTTTTTTGTTTGTTTGTTTTTTAAATTGATTTTTTTTATTGAGATCTACATTTTTCTCTGCTCCTCTCCCTGCCTCTCTCCTCCCCTTCAAGGTCCCCATGCTCCTAATTTACTCAGGAGATCTTGTCTTTTTCTACTTCCCATATAAGATCTATGTAAGTCTTAGGGTCCTCATTGTTGTCTTGGTTCTCTGGGATTGTGAATTGTGGACTGGTTTTCTTTGCTTTATGTTTAAAAACCACTTATGAGTGAGTACATATGATAATTGTCTTTCTTGGTCTGGATTACTTCGCTCAAAATGATGTTTTCTAGTTCTATCCATTTTCCTTCAAAATTCAAGATAATATTTTTTTCTGCTGTGTAGTACTCCATTGTGTAAATGTACCACATTTTCCTTATTTATTCTTCGGTCGAGGGGCATTAAGATTGCTTCCAGGTTCTGGCTATGACAAACAATGCTGCTATGATCATAGTTGAGCACATGTCCTTGTGGCACAATTGAGCATCCTTTGGATATATACCCAAAAGTGGTATTACTGGGTCTTGAGGAAGGTTGTTTCCTAATTTTCTGAGAAATCACCACACTGACATGCAAAGGGGTTGTACCAGCTTGCATTCCCACCAGCAATGCTGGAGTGTTCCCTTTTCCCCACAACCTCTCCAGCATAAGTTGTCATCAGTGTTTTTGATCTTGGCCATTCTTACAGGTGTAAGATGGAATCTCAGAGTTGTTTTGATTTGCATTTCTCTGATGACTAATTTTCTCTTAATAGAATAAAACTTATAGTAATATGATTTACCTTATAGAAAGATACCGTATATAAACCATTAATATAAAATGAGTTCAGAAGTAAAAATATAACAAAAGTAAGTTATTCCTTGAACAATGATTTTTCCTCTATTGCTAACTGAGGGTCTGAGGATATATGTCAGTGGTAGAGCACTGCCTAGCATGTGTACAACCCTGGGTTCCCCATCCTAAAACTTTAAATTGGATGAATGAATGAGTAACGGGGAACTGGAGGAAGGTACTCAATTCTTACTGATTCTACTTTTCTGGGAGACTTGTTTTTAGAAGCTGCTTGCTGCCAACAGATCCAGGTACGTAATTATAACATAATATAGACAATGGGGAAGGAAATCTTTCCTATCACATCACAGTATAAAGCAGGTGTATTAAGTCCTGAGGATTACTGATGCTGAACCTGTCCTGTAGTATTTCACCTAATATTGTTATTCGTTCGTACTAAACAGAACACTTATCAAGAAGACAATTATGTGGTTGTTTTAAGTCATAAAAATTACGTTTGTTACTGTTCGTTGTGTGGAGGTCAGAGGACTACTTGCTTGTTTTGGATTTCTTAGTCTGCCCAGGGATTGAACTCAAATCACCAAGTTTGGCAGCAAGCACTAAACAGCCAATTCCTATAATACATTATTCCCTTAATATCTTTTGTGTTTATTGAGCACAAAATTAATGTCAAAGCATTAAGACTCTGTTACTGAGCCTAGTTCCTTTGCCCTTTTTCCTTTTTATTTATTTTTATTTTTATTTATTCTTCTCTCATATAATACATCCTGAGTGAATCCTTCCCTCTTCCCTCTCCTCCCAGTTCCTCCCTGTTTCCCCAGATCCACTGCTCCTCCATTTTTATTTAGAAAAGAGCAGGCCTTCCAGGGTATGAACAGAAAGAATGTGGGGTAAAAAGATGCAATAAGACTAGGCACTAACCATTATGTCAAGGTTGGACAAGGCAATCTAGTATAGGGAAAAGGTTCCCAGGATCAGGCAAAAGAGTCATAAACACCCTGCCTCCCACTATTAAGAGTCTCACAAAACCCCCAAGCTAAACAAACAGCCACAGATGTATATAGCACAGACCAATGAAGACTTTGTGATTACTGCTCCAGTCACTGCGAGCCCCTGTGAGCCCTGCTTAGTTGATTCTATGAGCCATGTTCTCCTGGTGGTGTTGGGTTCCCTAAGCTCTGCCCAATGTTTGGCTATGGTTCTCTGTATCTGCTCCTATCAGCTGACTGTAGAAACCTTTCTGATGATTATTGGGCTAGGCACCAATCTATGAGTATAGTAGAATATTAGGAATCATTTTATTGCCTTTTTTTTTTTGTAATGCAAGTAGTGTTTGATTTTACCCTATGTTTCTGGGCCAGGCAGCTTCCAGTTCCTGGCTATCTAGGCAGTTTCAGGCATGGGCTCTTTCTCAGTGGCTTGGGCCTCAAGGTTTTGTGGTGAGTTGATGTACCAGTCCTACCACTGGAAACTGCCTAGTTACAGATGACTGGTTCAGGCTCCATATCCTTTATTAGTAGGAGTCCTCACTAGGATCACCATCATAGGTTCCAGGAAGTTTCCAATGCACTGGGTTTCTACATTGCCCCAAAAATGCCCCCCCCAATTCCAGTCATCTCTCCACACACTTTCCCTTTATCCTCCCCCTCCTACCTAATCTGTCCTGTTCTCATCCCCACCCACCACAGTCCACCTGAAAAGTGTTTTATTTCCCCTTCCCAGGGGAGTCCATACATTCCCCTAGAGCCTCCTTGTTACTTAGCCTTTCTGGGTCTGTGGGTTGTAGCATGATTATCATTTTATTAACAACTAATGTCTACTTAGAAGTGAGTACATACCATGTTTGTTTTTCTGCATCTGGGTTGCCTTACTTAGGATGATTTTTTTTTCTAGTTCCATCCATTTGCCTGAAAATTAAATTGCTGAGTAATACTATTGTGTAGATATATCACATTTTATCTATTTTTCAGTTGAGGGACATCTAGGTTGTCTCCATTTTCTGGCTATTATGAAAAAAGTCACTATGAACACAGTCGCGCAAGAGTTCTTGTGATGAGTTGGAGTCTCCTTTGGGTATATTCCCAGGAGTGGTGTAGCTGTATCTTGAGGTAGATTGATTGCCAATTTTCTGAGGAACCACCATAGTTGCTGTATAAGTTTGCACTGCCACCAGCACTGGAGGAGTATTCCCTTGCTCCACATCTGCCAGCATAAGCTGTCACTGTGTTTTTTGACCTTAGCCATTCTGGCAGGTATAAGATGGAATCTGAAAAAAGAAAGAAAAGAAAAGGCAGTGTAGATGGATTCCAGAAGTGACTATCAGATAGCTAGGTAAACAGTAGCCAGTGATTCTAGATCCTTCAGTTATTGCCTTAATGTGTTTTTCTTTTTCTTTTTGTTTTTTTTTTTTTAGGCAAATGACCATGGAAACAATTGAATCAGAACAGCATCGAAGTGTAATACACTCTGGGGCAGAGCACAGCTCTGCTCATATGCAGACTGGACAAATTTCTGTTCCTACTCTAGCTCAGGTAGGCCACAGGCAGGCACTGATAAAAGTTAAAATAAATAGAAATGAGAATTGTATGAAGATTTTTTTCACTTATCTTAAACATCCCATATTTATTTATTTGACTGACGAGAAGATATTTTTGCATTGTAACATAGTCTTGGTAGTACCCTGACCCGCACTGTTCCTAGCAATGTGGGAAGGAAAGAGAAAGACTCCTTTGCATGTAAACTCCCAAGTTATTACTTGACTGATTTGCTAATTCCAAATATATACAGTCCTAATTTGCTATTTATAATGTTGGTGGGAATTTTCTATTTGATCATTATATATTTAGTTTGATCTTTATTTTCCTATCAGTTAGATTTTGATTTTTTTATTAGTTCTTTGAGATTTTTGTATACCATATTTTGATCATATTCACCCCTCTTCAACTGCTCAAGTTTCTTCCCAACATTGTGTCCTCTTTTATAATTACATTTTTTTTTCTTTTTGAGACAGAATCTCACTGTGTAATCCTGACTGGCCTGGAACTCACCATGTAGACCAGGCTGGCCTTGGACCTATAGAGTTCTACTTGCCTCTGCCTCCTGAGTGCTGAGATTAAAATCTCTTATTCTCTGTATCTTGACCAGTTGTGGGTCTCTATGTTAATTTCCATCTATTGCAAACAGAAGCCTTTCTGATCATGGTTGAGAGGTGCTGGGTACAGATTTCAACTCATCAGCAAACCTTAAATCCAACTAGGAAGTGGTTGGTTGATTTCGTGATGTTCATGCCACTCTTATACCAGTGGCATGTCTTCTCAGGGCAATCATTATTGTGGCTTGTATGGTTCATAAGTGGCTGATATTGATGATTAGTTTTTCCTCCAGTAGCGTGAATAGCACCCTGTTGCATTATGGAAGCTAGCCAGTAGGGGTAAAGCTTTCAGGTCACTACTAGTTTCTACGACTCTGGTATGTGGCTTTTTTTTTAGCAACAGAGTCTTACTGTCACATTTCAGAGGGTAACAAATAATATTAGCAGTAGTAGTTTGTAGTGTGTGGGAGTCTGTTGTACCTTACTAGTCAACAACTCAAAAGGAGATGATCCATTCCTAGTACTAGGGTAAGGAAACTTATAATAGAAAGTATTTAATTGGGAGTTTGCTTATAGCTTTAGAGGATTAGTCCATGATCATCATGACAGGAAGCATAGTGGCAGGCAGGTTTTGGCAGGCATAGTGTTGAAACTGTAGCTGCATATTTTATATCCTGATTTGTAGGCAGAAGAGAGCTAAACTGGCCAAGTGGGGACTTGTAAAACCTAAAAGCCCACCCCCAGTGACACATCTCCTCCAACAAGGCCACACCTTCTAATCTTCCCTTTTACTGCTCTCGTTTGTAGAGTGAAAATGGGAGAGTGGGGCCTAAAATTGAAGCAGATTAAATCTCATGCAATAGCCAAGTTTACTCAGAGCATTAGATAACTTATATCTGGATGAGTCACCTGAGTAAAGTATATAATCACAAGGACAAGATGCATGTGATAAAAACTTATTTTTTTATAGAGGCATATGAACCAGTAATAGCCAGTTGTAATGAATAATCTGAGCTGAGTTCACTCCTATCTACTATACTTGGGGGGAGGGCATGAAAGCCCATCCCAAGAACAACCCATAGGAATAGAGGATACAAGACTGTTTGACTTGTTTACCTGGAGCTTTCTCACAAGACCTCAGAAATCTCCCACAGCTTCATTCATGGGCTGTGTTCTGACATCTTTCCCTTTTTTATTTATATTTTTTCCCTTTTTATTTTAAAAGCAGAATATCTAGTGGTTTTGATTTGAGATGTTGTAGATCAATCTAATTGTCATTTGATGCACGAGTATCCTGTAAGCAAGCAAATTATAATATTTGAACAGTGAAAGCATTGAAATACTGTGTCACCAAGAACAGAGATCCAAATTATGCCCAGTCACACTATTATATTGATCAGAAAAATCTAGAGAATATCTTGAAAAGCTATTCTGGTATCTGGTAAAACAAAAGTACATATATGCCTTCTAATAGGAATGCAAATTTTATAATGGCTGTTGCAAATAGGAAGCAGTTTAAATCCCAAGAAAAAATTAAACACAGTCTCTTCCTAGATGAATGCATGTGTCTATTACAGTGTCGCGGTCCAGGCATAAACATAGAGTCATTAGTAAAATAACTTCTCCCATGGTGCACAGGGCCTTAGCTTGGCCCCACATTGGCAGACTTGATTTCAATAATATGGTGAATATTTCCTTTTGCCCTTCAGTTTGAAGTTTGCTATCTTTCTGGTGACTTCTACTGTCTCTCTGACTTGATTGCTCAGGGCTAGAGGAGCTGAAGAGGGATCTATAATGTTTCAGTGCATCCATCTGCAATGGCAGATGCATACCCTTCCCAATTTTCTGGAGAAGTAAAAATAGGGCAAGTTAATGCTTCAGCTTGCTTATTTCCTTCTGCAATAGAACCATGAGTCCAGTGCTGGAAATAGTCCTACAACATAAGCAGAATCTGAAACTATATTTAAGGGTTTATGAACTAACCATAATAGATAAGAAAAAAAGCCAGTTCCACCTATTGGGCTAATGAAAAAGAAATATTAATAGATTGATGAATATCTGGACCATAAATTCCTCCTATACTGTTAGATGAGCCATCAATAAAATAAGTATCTGCCTGTGGAATGGGAGAAGGTTAAACAATTTTTGTTATCATAAATTTAGTTCTTATGAAAAAAATCCCATAGTTTGCCAGCTGGATATTGGTTTCCTATTCTTCTGTAATTTATTATGAAGTAATTTATGAATGAAATTTGAAAATCTATAGTGTTCTGCAATCCTCTTAAAACCTGATTGTTAGTTTAAAGTAATATAATACAGCAAGGATCAAATCCATATAATTGTGGACATCAGTTCCTCTGATTTACTAATTAAGAAGAGTAAGGTAAGCAGTTAGTATTTTATGGCCCATCTGGTATAAATAGATACAGTCCAAATGTTTATCCTTTTGTGCTATAATACCTGTAGGAGACAATTTAGTGGGGAAAAAATAACTAAATATAAAGGTAGTGAAGGAGCCATACTGTACACAAATGCTTTTTAGTCTGAATTCAAATATCTGTAGTACTTTTCTTGCCTCTCAAGATAATATGCAAAGACATGTCACCTCTCCTTCTAGAGTTTATATATATAAACTATCTATCTGTCTGTCTGTCTATCTATCTATCTATCTAAATAATCGGGTAGTGCATAAGTAGGTAAACATTTTGATTTTGCTGACGTTGCATCAAATATACCAAGTGCAGCTCCTGCGGCTGGGGACAAATTGGTAAACAAATTCCATTTTCAAGCTGTGTCCTAGCTTATGTTGTAAAGTTAGCCTTTTTATAGGCTCTCCTAATTCCTATTAAAAAGTGAAGAGAGTTCAAGATTAGCTAGATCATCACATTCGCTACACCTCCTTCTCTGGGTCTATCTCATAGCTGACTTCAGCTCCCTATTTGTGATGCCACTTGTTCACTGCTCTGGTTGGCAGTGTGAACTGGGGATAGCGGGGCCTAAAAATGAGGCAGATTAAAGTCTCATGTAATAGTCAACTTTATTCAGAGCATCAAACAATTATTAACTCTGAGGGTTAATAAGAGTCACCTAAGTAAAGTATGCAATCACAGGGACAGGCTGCATGTGGCAAAACATGTTTTTCTGTAGAGGCATATGAGCCAATAATAGCCAGTTGTAATGAATAATCTGAAGTAAACCCTACATCTAGGAGGGTCAAAAAGCACATTCCAAGAACAACCTATGTTATGGAGGAGCAGAGGTTATCAGACTCTTGTCTTGTTTACTTGGAGTTTTCTCATAGGGTCTTAGAAATATCATACAGCTTCATTCATGGACCATGTTCTGACATCTTCCTAAACAGTCCAACAACTAAAACCAAACATTCAGGTATGAGTCTGTGGAGGCCATTCTTATCCATTCCACCACAGGGGCTTTTATTTGATAGTGTATGATATCTATCGGGGCATTGCTACCTCTACTAGAAAGAAAGAAAACCTCATTCTGATCCAAGATGACCTACAACTAAGAATGTAGTTAGTGTAGCCTGGTCTTAAACTCAGTGTACTGCTTCTGTCTCAGACACCCAAGTGTGAGCTACTACATCTGGCTTCAGTTAGGTCTGAAACTTCAAAATGGTTTCATTCAGAGAGTGCTAATAATACTTAATGCCCCTTGATCAGATCCCAAGATACTTATATAAATAGGTAATAAAACAAATACATTTATGAGTTTATTGGTTTATTAAATAGTTAAGAAAGTAAATGTTTAAAAGAATACCTACTGACTGACTTTTGCCATAGTTTTAAACACAGAGACTTGTAGCTTCTGACTTAAAATAAAGCTTTGAAGTGGTGTATCAGTTACTTTTCAGTTGCTGTGTTAAAACACCATGACCAACTTAAGGAAGAAGAGTTTGTTTTGGGCTTATGGTTCCAGAGGGATAGGTAGCCATGATGGCAGAGTGGAGAAATGTTACCAAGTGGCAGGAGTGGTGCCTGCAGCAGGATACTGAGAGTTCAGACCTTGAGCAAAGCACGGAGCAGAGAGAGTGAAGAGAGAAGAGCCAAGTCCTTAGACTCTCAGAGCCTGCCTTCAGATATGTACTTCCTACAGCAAGACCACCTCTCAGACCTACCCCAGCAGTGCCTGCCCAAATGGGGAGCATTGTTTCAAAGCACCATGAGTAATGAGCTCTATAAGTATTTCAACAATTCCAGTACACATGAAATGGTGGTATGTGCTGTATACACTGCAAAAAGAATGAGGCATATAGCAGAGGAAGTAGTCAGTTGACTAGGCACTCTATGTGATTTTCATTTGAGGTAAGTACAAGGGCTAGTAGTTTTTTAGGTGGGTGTGGAAAGAGAGGGGAGAGTATTCTGGGTGGAGAGAGGAATGTGTGCAAAAGTACAGTTAGCCTATGGGAAACTATAGACAAGCAGCATTTTGGGAGGTGGTCTACTGTCTAGTCTGGGAATCAGAACTGGTAAAAGTATGCCAACGGTTATAGATAGTTGAGACTTTAAAGTACCCTGTACTCTAAATACACTTAAAATATTTTTATATGCCCACTGTGTTTAGAATACTAGTAGCCCTGTGGAGATGGGTTTGAAAGTCAGTCAACCAATAGGCAGACCATTACTAGGATTCCGGTGGAGTCATGGCCATGTGGGACACAGGAACTACTATAATTTTTTATAATTAAAGATGTATGTGTGTGTGTGTGTGTGTGTGTGTGTGTGTGTGTGTGTGTTTGTGTGCACATGCATCTGCAAGTAACAGTGGAGGCCAGAAGGAATTATTGGGTCCCCTGGAATTGGAGTTACAGGCAGTTGTGAGCTGCTCAGTGTGGGTACTGGGAACCAAAGTTGGGTCCTCTGAAAGAACAGCAAACATTCTGAGTTTCTGAGCTGTCTCCAGCACCCGCCCCCAGAATCTTAAGTAAAATATTTATTTATTTATTTAGTGTGTGTGTACTGGCACACATAGGGCTAGAAAGTTGACTTAGCAACTTAGTTACCAAGCTTGATGACCTGAGTTTGATTCCTAGGACCCACATGGTAGAAGAAGAAAAACCAATACCAAAAGTTGTCCTGCTAATCTCCCTTCACATGTGCAGTTACACTGGAGTGCCCCCCAAGACGCACACAGATAACTGATAAGTAAATAAGCAAGCAGAAAGCAAATGAAACTCTATATCTTAACATCTAGAGATATAGTATAATCATTTTGACATTTTTGTGCATATCCTTCACTATTTTATCTGTGAGAATAGAATAGAATAGAATGAAAAGTATATATTTTTTCCACTTTGGGTGTTTCTGTTTTATTTTGCTTTTAAACTGTATTTCCTGGTCTCAAATTCTGCCATTTATTGCTGAAGTCACAGTTGAAATAAACCCTTCCTTTTGCCTCTCCTTTCTTTTCCTTTAGTGCTGACTCACTAACTTTTGCTTATATCATTTTTCCAGAGACATCTACTGAGCACAGTCAGTACACTAGGTCCGTTCATTTTAAGTTGATAGATGTGCAGTTCTAAGGGTCCATCAGACTGGTGAACTCTAGCTGTACAGGCCTCAGTCACAAATTGCTGAATAGGTTACCACTAAGCTTCCCCCAAAGCACTTGTGATTTATGCATTATATATATATATATATATCTCGATATCTATCTATCTATCTATCTATCTATCTATCTATCTATCTATCTATCTATCTATCTATAGTGTGTGTGTGTGTACACACATCATGTGAGTTCCATGACACTCATGTAGAGATTAGAGGACAGCTTCATTCAGACATGTCCTAAGTCTCTATTCTCCTTTCTATTCTCATTACTCCATCTTAAGGAATCTATACTTTCAGTTTTCCTATCCTTTCTCCTTATTTAATTCTTTAAACCTATTGAAACCTAGTTTTGGGGCCACTGGGATGACTCAGCAGGTAAAGGTGCCTGCTGCCAAACCAAGCAATTGGACTTTGATTCCTGAAAGGAGAAAGCCAACTTCTTCAAGTCATCCTCTAACTTCAATAAAATTAAATTTGAGGATGATAATTTAGACTTAAGTTCAGTTTATGAGCAGGATTAATCATTTAGGTCTTGTAGTATTTAAAGCTATTCATGCCCGAGTAATTACTATTATTACATAGTAATATATATTATATATAATATATATGTATGTATAAATCAAAAAGTCAAGCCCAAAAGTATTTAAATCCTGTTACATGTGTCCAAAGTGGCTGATTATTCTTATTAGTTTCTGATAGCCAATAAAATTAAATTTGAGGATGGTAATTTAGGCTTAAGTTCAGCTTTGTATGAAGATTATTTATTTTCTTATGTGACCAAATCATCATTAAACCATGAGGAACTAAAAGTTGTGACCAAAATGCTCAGTGTCTTTTGTGTGTGATATGGTTTGATCTTAGTAGCTGTGGCACTCCTGGTCTTTCCAGAGCTTCTGCTAATCAGGTATCTGAAGATCATATTTTAAAGACCTGGAAACTGTTGATCTTGGTCTTTGCCTTAAGGCTCTGTACTGATGAGTGGAGAGAGGGAGCCCACCAGGCAATGGCTGCAGTTTGTTTCTCTGCTTTATAACTTTCCTCTTATGTGTGGCACCATTTTCGTCTCTGTTCAAAGGTCACATTGCAGGGTAGCTATGTGTAGTGCCCTATGCCTATAATTCCTAGTACGTAGGAGTTGGAGGTAGAAGGATTAGAGCTTCTAAGATTAGACTCTGCTACACAGTGACTTCAGAGTCAGCCTGAGCCACATGAGAGTCTGTCCTCGAGAAATAAAAACTAGGCCAGCAAGACAGCAAGATAGCTTACCAGGAGGAGATACTTATGGCCGAACCTGACAATGTGAGCCCACCCAACCCTGAAAAAAACTCATTAGTAATTTAAAGGATCTATTTTATTTTATTTATTTTTTAAAAATGTTTTCTTTATTATTTATTATGTGTACAGTGTTCTGCCTGCTTGTACACCTGCAGGCCAGAAGAGGGCATTAGATCTCATTATAGATGGTTGTGAGTCACCATGTGGTTGCTGTGAATTTAATTCAGGACCTTTGGAAGAGCAGTCAGTGCTCTTAACCTCTGAGCCATCTCTCCAGCCCAGGATCTATTTTAAATAACCCAAAAGAAACTCTTTCCAAAAATCAGAATGCTAAAAACCAAAAATACTACATATCTAAATAGCTTTAGTTATATTTACATACTCTGGAACAAGTGGCAATCGTCTTGCCTAAGCCTTGTAGTTGCTAGGATTAGAGCATGAGACACCATGCACAGGTACTTGTAGTTGTTTATTTTGTTTAGGTGTGTGTGTGTGTGTGTGTGTGTGTGTGTGTGTGTGTGTGTGTGTGATTTTGCCTAGATGGTGCCTATAGAAGGTGTCAGAAGTTAGCATTGGATCCCTTGGAATGAGAGCTACAGTTATCTACCATGTGTGGGAGCTGAATCTGGGTCTTTTACAAGAACAAGTGCTTGTAGCTGTCAACCTCTCTCTCCTATTACTTTAACCATTTTTAAAAATTGTATTTTTTATTTATTCATCTTGTTTGTTGGGATAAATACAGAGGTCAGAGGAGCCTGTTTTATAGTGTGGATCTCAGGAATTGGACTCAGGTTGTTAGGCTTAGCAAGTACCTTTGTACACTGAGCCATCTTACAAGCCATGGTAATTTTTTTAAAAAAATTTACTTTTTTAAATAGTTTATGCATGTGTTTGGGGGAATGGGGAGATAAATGCTCACCTGTGCTCACTTGTGTGGCATCCAGAGTACTGCACTGGTTACAGGTATATCCAGGGTCACACCTGGATTTTTACATGGGTACCAGAGGTCCATATTGAGGTTCTCATTCTTATACAGCAAGTATTGAACTTTTCTACCCTGGAACCTGAAACTCTGTCCACAAATAGGTCTCCTTTTCTTTCCCCTTGCTATTCTACTCTACTCTCTGATCCCATGAAACTCTGCCCACAAACAGGTCTCTTTTCTTTCCCTCTTGCTATTCTACTCTACTCTCTGAACCCATGAAGTTAACTGCCTACCTCCTAGACATAGAGTTGTCTAGAATTTATCTGTTTGTGACTGGCTTATTTCATTTGTCATAATTTCCTCTAAGTTCATCCATGTAGCTTGAGATAAGTTTCCTTCTTTTTAAGGCTGTATAAAATATTCTATTGTATGTCTTTGTTATTATTATTATTTTAGTTTTTTTGAGACAGCGTTTCTCTGTGTAACAGCCCTAGCTGTCCTGGGATTAGCTCTGTACTCACAGAGATCTGCCTGCCTCTGCCTCCCAAGTGCTGGGATTAAAGGTGTGCACCACCACTGCCCGGCCTCAAGTGTTCAATTTATAGTGTTCTGTTTTTCTGTTTTCAGCCTCTAAATATTTGAGATATTCTTTAAACACTATTTTCCATCAAGACACATCAACAACTTTCCTGATCATTGAAGGGAATTTCATTTTAGTCCTTGAGGTTAATCTGGATAATTCTTGAGATTTGATCTCTCAGGCAGCAGAGTGGACAGAGCCTGTGGTCTGCTATATTGTGAATTCATATCTCTTTAACCTCTTATTAGCTGTCCTGAATGCAGGCCCATGTCTGTGACATTCTCAGCTCTATTATGACATCACAAACCCCACCGTGAGGGAACCTAGCTACACACTGGAGCTGGTCTACTAGGTGCTGATCGCATGCTGTGCTACAACACTGTGAGGTTTCCCTAGTATAAGTGTCATTTTTAGAACTTTTTAAAAAAGTTCCAAAGCCAAGTGAGGCTATCAATCGCATCACCTACCCTGTTTCTTCAGATTAACTACTGTCTGTAGTGGGTTCTCAGTGGATGTGGTGGCATCAGCATAACCTATGCTTCAGACATCCTATAGAAGAAGATTATTCTTCAGGGGATCTGGATAAAAAGGTAAAATCTTACCTGCTGTGTGTTCATTCTATATGCTGTCAAAGCCCTGAGGAAAAAAGCCTCAAACTATAAAGTATAACATATGCCACCTTTATGTTTTTAGCTTGTTCTTGAGAAGACGACTCTTTGATTTTTGGAATGAGATATATACAGTCTTAGTTAGCCCTCTCTCTGACTTTTGCCTTCTCTTCTTTTAGGCTTTCTGTGCCGATGTCCCCTCCCCTTTCACATCAGATCCCCATGCTCCTCTGCTGCATTTCCTTCTCATTCCTTGCTTTGATTTTTCTTTGAAGAATCGAGCACTATCCAAAACATTTGATTCCCCAATTGTTTTCTTCCTTTCTGACTTGGGAGGGCGGGACTTTGATGCTTTCTGCTTAGTCCCCACTGGCTGAGCACTGGCCTGTGAAACACTGAGCAGGTACCCAGACATAGTTAGTGAATAGAAGAGAGAGTATATTAAAACATTTTGCATTTATGTGAAATTTTTGGTTATAAAAATTGTTTTAGGGCAGCCAGAGAGATGGTTCAGCAGGTAAAAGTGCTTGCTGCTCTCCCCACCCCTCAAACACTTGTCCTTATTTTCTCTTTACTACTTACTTTCCATTGCACTTCGGGAGATTTCTCAAGTCATGCCAAACTTGCATATCTGCTAACTTCTGAGTGCTAGGATTAAAGGTGTGTGCCACCATTAATTCATTTTTAAATGGATTTAATCTTTGCTTGCTTAAAACTGAATTTATCTCTTCATCTGAAGTGAAATGCTACTTTTTACTTATCCATTTTGATATTTAAGAGCAGATTAAGGTTCTTGAAACCTTAAACCTTGTTCTTCCTATGTCTTGTGTATATATCTTTCTTTGAAGACAGTCAAATATCCCAGGCCATATAACCACTATAACAACAAAAATACTAATAAATTGGGGGAGGGGCGGGAAGCCATGTGAGTTTTGTTGTTGTCTTTCTGCCCAGTTAATGGTGCCAGGGTGTGAGTTCCATCTTGTAGAGCAGGCTTTAAATCCAGCCAGAAAGTGTATGATTGCTCCCATGACATTCTTGCCACACAGTTGTACTAAGTGAACATACCTTGCCGGACAGTAGTTCCTGTAGCACACAGGGTTCACAGCTGAATTTGGTTGATGGTTACTTTTCTCTTCTGGCAGCATGCACCGTGGAACCTAGCCAGTAAGGGATGAAGCTTCTAGGTTGGTGCCAGTTTGATTTCTCCTTGTCCTATGACTCAAGTGTGTGTTATCTTCAGCAGTTGGGTCTTACCATCAAGTTCTGGAGGAAGAGCAATGGCAATAGCCTGTAATGTTTTGGGGGGCGTACATTGTGGGGGCGTACATTGTTATGGGAGTACATTGACCAACAGCTTGAAAAGTGGTGATCCATACTTAGCACTGAACTTTTTATTTGATTGCCTATGGTGTCTGCGAGTGGCCTTGTCTCCATTATCGGGTAACATCTTTAAAGTCCTTTTCTATGTTTTAGGAAACTTCTCTAGTTGAAGTTTCTATATTTTTTTCAAAGATCTTTAATGTTAGCTATTCCTTCCCACATTTCTGTATCCTGCCTTCCTATTCCTTGCCCCACTTCACCCTTCCTGTTATTATTTTCCTTTCTCCTCCCTCACACCACACACCTGTGTGCTATCCCTCTTCACTTTAAGCCCACCCCTGTGGCACCTTACTAGTTTTTTGACTTTTATGGGTATTTTAATTTAAATAGAATTATCTAGAAATTCAAAGGTAGCATCCATGAATGAGAGAGAACATGTGACATTTGTCTTTTTGGATTCTTGTTACCTCACTCAGAATGATTATTTTCAAATCCATCCATTTACCTGTGAATTTCATTTTTTCTTTTGCAGCTGAAAAATATTTTATTGTGCACATGTACCACATTTTCATTATCTACTTATCACTCGATGACATCAAGGCCGCTTCCTGTTCCTGGCTTTTGTGACTATAGTAACAGTAAATACTGATGAGCAGATATCTCTGTAAAAGAATAGAGAGTCCTTTGGAATATGCCCAGGTGCTAAAACTGGATCTTATAGTACAACTGTTTCTAGCTTTCTAGGGGACCTCACACTGAGTTACAAAGTGGAAGCACCAATTTGTACTCCCACCAACAGTGAATGTGTTTCGCCTTTTCACATAGACACCAACATTTGTGGTCCTTAAAAAAAACCATAGTAATTTTAACTGGGGTAAAGTGAAATCTCAAAGTGGTTTTCATTTGCGTGTCTCTGATGGCTAGAGATATTGAATATTTAAAGACGTATTTATTAGCTCTTTGTATTTCTTGTTTTGAGATTTCCCTGTTTAGTTTAATGCTCCATTTTAAGTTGGGTTTGTTTTTTTGTTTGCGTTTTTTGTATATTTTAGACAACCTCTGTCAGATGTCTAGGTGATAAAGATTTTTTCCCATTCTGGAAGTTGCTTTGCCGCTGGACTGGTGACTGTTTGGCTGCACAGAAGCTCGTTGTGACTTGTCGGTCAATGGCTGTGTTAGTGGGGTCCTGTTCACACAGCCCTTCCCTGTGCCTAGAAGCTGAAGCACATTCCCTTCCTCCTCACATTCAGGGTCTTACATTGAGGTCTGTGGCTCATTTAGAGCTGAGTCTTGTGTAGGTTGAAAGATAAGGATCTACTTTTATTCTTCCATATCTTTGACTGGCACCATTTATTGAAGATACTGTCTTTTCTTCAACATGTATTTTTGCCTCTTTGCTGAAAATCAGGGAACTGTAGGAATGTGGGATTATCTTTGGTTCTTCAGTTTTATTATATTAACAAATGTGTCTGTTTTAATGACAATACCACGCTCGTTTTATTACTATAGCTCTCAACTATTACTTGAAATCAGGGGTGGTACTTCAGCAGTGTTTTTATTGTTCAGGATTGTGTTAGCTAGTCTTTGTCTTTTAAGTTTCCATGTGAATTTTGAGATTAACTTCTCAATTTCTATGAAGAATTTTATTGAAATTTTGATGGGAATCAAATGCTTTAAGTAGGATGGTCTCTCCTTCTAGTATCTTCTTCAGTTTCTTCAGTATTGAATTTTCATTGTGCAGGTCTTTCATTTCTTTGGTTAGATATATTTCTAGATTTGTTTTTGAGGCTGTTATAAATGGGATTGTTTCCCAGGTTTCTTTCTCAATATGTTTGTCATCTGGTATGTAGGAAGGATACTGATTGTTATATATTAATTTTGTATTTTGTTATTTAACACTCTATCAGCTGTTGGAGTTTTCTGGTGAATTTCTGAGGGTATTTTATGTATAGAATTATATCATTTGAGATAAAATAACTTTGATTTCTTGTTTTCTATTTGTTTTCCTTATATCTCCCTCTTTTTTCTTACTACTCTAGTTAGACTTCACAAACTATGTCAAAGAGGAATGAAAAAAGTATTTATCTTGGGGGCTGGAGAGATAGCTCAGTGGTTAAGAGCATTGCCTGCTCTTCCAAAGGTCTTGAGTTCAATTCCCAGCAACCATATGGTGGCTCACAACCATCTGTAATGAGATCTGGTGCCCTCTCTGGCCTGCAGGCACACATGTAGGCAGATATTGTATGCATAATAAATGAATAAATATTTTAAAAAAGTATATATCTTTGTCTTATTCCTGTTTTAGTGGTAATACCTAGAGGTTTATTTATAGTTATCATTTTCATGATGTGGACTCATTGATCCTTCATTGAGATATGTCTCATTTATGACCAGATTCCTTAGTACTTTTGTCATGAAGTGATACTGGATTTTTATCAAAGCCCTTTTTTGAATCTAAAGAGATGATCTTTGAGTCTGTTTGTATGGCCATTATACTTATTGAATTATATATGTTGAAACATCCCTGTGTCTCTGGAATGAAGATGACTTGATTATAGTGATGATACCTTTGTTTTGATTTTTTTTTTTTTGAGACAGTGTTTTTCTATGTACCCTTGGCTGTCCTGGAATTCACTCTGTAGACCAGGCTGGCCTCAAACTCACAGATATTGTCTGGATCTGCCTCCCAAGTGCTAGGATTAAAAGCATATGCCACCACTGCTTGGTTTTGGATAATACTTATAAATGTTCTTGAATGTGGTTTGCAAGTATTTTATTGAGAAAGTTTGTGGTATATTCAATAGGAATATTGGCCTACAGTCCTATAATTTCGTTGTTGTTGCCTATCTGGATTTGTTATCAGGCAGTACTGGCTTTATAAAAACAATGTGTTGAGCTGGGCAGTGGTAGCTCACTCATTTAATCCCAGCACTCTGGGGGCAGAGGCAGGGATATCTGAGTTCAAGGCCAACTTGGTCTAGAGAGAGAGTTCCAGGATAGCCAGAACTGTTACACAGAGAAACCCTGTCTCTAAAAACCAAAGCAAAACAAAATAAAAATAAAACAGCAGTAACAACAAAAAGTGTTGAAAGATTTTTTTTTAATCCTTTATAGAAAAGTTGGAAGAATACTGGTATTAGTTCTTTGAAGGTTTGGTAAATTCTATGTCGAATCCGTTTGACCCTAGGCTTTTCTAGTTGGGAAATAGAAAGTTTGTGTTTTTCTTGCATGTATGTATTCGATCCTCTGAAACGGGAGTTACAGGCAGTTGTGAACTGCCATTTGCGTAAGTATAGTGAATGCTGTTATCTGCTGAGCTCTCTCTTTAGCCCCCAGTTAGGGGAATTTTACGTTACTAATTCTGTCTCTAATTGTTTGCTATTGGTCTGTGTAAAATATTTATTTCATCATAGTCTAACTTTGATGGATCATTTGCATGTAGAAATCCATCCATTTCTTTTAGATTTTCCAGTTTAGTAGAGTATCAAAATTTAAAGTATGTCTGTGATTCTCTGAATTGATAGTGTCTGCTAATTTTGTTGATTCATTATTTTCTCTGTCTTTTTTGTTTGTTAATTTCACTAGAACAGTGGTTCTCAGCCTTCCTAATGCTGCAATCTTTTATACAGTTGTGGTAACCCCCAACTGTAAAATTATTTTCATTGCTACTTCATTACTGTAATTTTGTGACTGTTATGAATCATAATGTAAATATCTGTGCTTTCTGATGGCCTTAGGTAACCCTGTGAAAGGGTCCTTTGACCCCAAAAGGGTTGAGAACTGGTGCACTAGTGGTTTGTCAATCTTGCTAATTTTTTTCCTAAGAACCAGCTCTGTATTTTTCATTTCCTTAATTTCACCCTCATTTTTGTCCTCTCTTGTCCAGTTTTTGGGCATTGTTTTTTGTTTTTTTCAAGTGCATCATTAAGTAGTTAGTCCGAGATTTCTCAAATTAAATTTGTCTCAAGACTTACTTTTTCATGTGTATGAATGTTTATGTGCATTCATGTATTGTACGACACTCATGCATGATACCCATGAGGTCAGAAGAGCGCCTCTGAGCCCTATGGCTGGAGTTGCAGTCACGGTTATGCATCGTCATGTAGGTACTGGGGACTGAACTCTATAAGACCAACAAATTTTCTTATCCACAGAGCCATCTTTCTAGTCCTCTCAGTTTTTTTTATGGTAGGTACTTAGCGCAATAAACCTTCCTCTTAGGACTGTCTTCATGGTTTCCCATAGATTCTGGTATGCTAGTTTTCATTTTCAGTCAATTCTAGGAATTTTAAAGTTTCCCTGTTAGTTTTTTTCTTAACCCAGTCACCATTCAGTAGTGTGTTGTTTCGTTTCCATGAGTTTGTGTACTCTCTGTAGTTTCTCTTGTTGATAAGCAGCTTTGCTGCATTGTAGTTAGGTAGAATACGGGATATTATTTCCTTTCCTATTATAATTTTTAGGTTCCAGCACCCACATAGTGGCTCACAAATATTGGTGTCCTCTTTCTCTTGACTTCCATGAGTAATAAGCACACATGTGGTGCTTATGCGTATATTGTGAATGCTTGTTTTGTGTCCTAATATGTGATCAGTTTTTGAAAATTTCATGGACTTCTGAGAAGAATGTGTACTCTTTAGTGTTTTGGTGGTAGGTATCTGTTGGATCTATTTGACTTATGATATCATTTAACTCCAATGTTTTTCTACTTAGCTTTTGCCAGGATAAGTATTTTTTTTTCTAGACTGGGGAAATTTTATTCTCTGGTTTTGTTTTGTTTTGTTTTTGAGACTAAGCCTCACTATGTAGCACTAACTGGCCTGGAATTTATTGAGTAGACCAGAGTGACATCGAGTTCACAAACATCCACTTGCCTCAGTCTCCTGAGTGCCACTATTTAAGGTTGCATGCTACAATACCAAGTTCTTTTATGATTTTATTGAAAATATTTATTTAAAGAATCTATCTATCTATCTATCTATCTATCTATCTATCTATCTATCTATCTATCTATCTCATATACAGTGTTCCGTCTGTATGTATACCTGCTGGTCAGAAGAGGACACCACATCTCATTACAGATGGTTGTGAGCCAGTGTGTGGTTTCCTGGGAATTGAACTCAGGACCCCTGGAAGAACAACCAGTGCTCCTAACCGCTGAGCCATCTCTTCAGCCCTGAAAATATATTCTATGCCTTCAGTGTGGTCATGTCCTTTTATTCCCATAATATATAGGTTAGCTCTTTACCTGGCTTCCCACTTTCTCTTCATATTTATTTCAAAAATTGACCTTCCATTTCCTATGCATTATCCTCCAAGTCCAGACTCTGTTTTCCCATGGTCCATTCCATTGGTGAGGCTTTCCACTGAGATTTATACTTGGCTTATTGAGTTTTGCATTTCCAACATCACTTCGATTTGACTTTTCTTCAGCAATTCTGTTTCTGTTGAATTCTGTTTTCACATCTTGGATTGACTTTCTCACTTCATTCATCTCATTGTTTTTGTTCTCAGAGTATGTTCATGTCTTCTATGAGTTATTTGAACAAGATTATAATTATTCTGAAGTCTTCAAAAGTTCTTCCAGGTCACTATCATTAGATTCTATTATTATGGGATTTAGTTGTGGGGAAGTGATGTCGTTTTTGTTTTTGTTTCTATCCTGGGACTTGTGCATCTGGAGTAGTTAGTTGGTTGACCTCCTTCCTTCCTCCTTTCCTTTCTCTTTCTTTCTTTCTTTCTTTCTTTCTTTCTTTCTTTCTTTCTTTCTTTCTTTCTTCCTTCCTTCCTTCCTTCCTTCCTTCCTTCCTTCCTTCTTCCTTCTTTCTTTCTTTCTTTCTTTCTTTCTTTCTTTCTTTCTTTCTCTCTTCCTTCCTTCCTTCCTTTCTTTTTTTCCTTCCTTCCTTCCTTTCTTCCTTCCTTTCCTTCCTTCCTTCATTCCTTCCTTCGTTCCTTTCTTCCTTCCTTCTGTTGTCTTCCTCCAGTGGAGGTATTTACAATGTTCAGGAAGTACTTAGTAGTAGGTCTGAGAGGTCTACTGTCTTTTGTAGGACTGGTACAGGAAGAATCTGAGCAGCATAGGTGGGCCTAAGCAGGGGAAGCTGGGTTTCTTACATGTTACAGGAGGCTGTGCAGGCAAAATTCCTAGGAACTGTAGGTGGACCTATCGTGGAAGGCAATGGCCAGCATGTGGTTTCAGGATGGTATAGATGGGCCTAAGCCTGGGAAGTGAATGCAGGAGGACATGAGGGCCAGGAACCTGGTGCACGAGGTCATGTGAACTTTTAATGAGTAATGATGAAGTTTAAGTCCATTAACTCTCCCAATATAGTCACAGTCTTAATGCTTATCACTTACCAGCTTCCTCAGAGCCAGTGAGCATATAGAGTGGCATTTTACAGATTTAAGTGCTTTCTTCTTTAAAGGGTACATCTAAAGTCAAGGGTACATTATTTTTATTTTAGAAGTTTAGTGTTGGTCTCTTAAGCTTTTGGCTGCCCAGAGTTTGGACATAAAAGAATTATCATTGAAGAATTCACTTAACTCACCTCTAGGATTTTAGTACATCCTGTGTTGGAGGGAATTTACAAAATGTTTCTTCATTAGTTTTGCCTTGCTTTGTTTTTCTGAGACAGGATTTCACTTATGTAGACCAGACTAGCCTCAAACTAACAGAGGTGTGTCTGTCTGTCTTCTGAAGACTGGGACAAAAGGCATCCATCACTGTGTCTGGCCCAGGTATTGTTTAAAAGACATATTTTGACATTATTGATATGGATATATGTGAACCATGGTGTGTATGTGGGAGTTAGAGAAACAGCTTGTGGGGGTCAGTTCTCTTCTTCCACAATATTGTTCCAGGGTCAAACACAGGCCACGTCTTGGCAGCAAGAGGTTTTACTCTCAGACTCATCTTGGCTTGCATCAGGTATTTCTAAACCATTTCTGATAGAACTATTGTTTAATATGGAGTCCTCAGACTGATACTTGAAAGATAGAGTGACTGAAAGCATGATCTCCCTCTCTCTCTCTCTAGATACATATATACATGCACACACATACATACACACACACACACACACACATCTTTATGTCAGCTTGACACAAGCTGAAAGTATCTGAGTGGAGGGAGCCTCAATTAAGAAAATGAAGATCAGCCTGTGGAGAATTTTTTAAGTTAGTGATTGATGGGGGAAGAGCCCAGCCCATTGTGGGTGTCACTACCCCTGGTTGTCCTGGGGTATAAAAAGTAGACTGAGCAAGTCATCAGGAGTAAGCCAGTAAGCAGAATTCCTGCATGGCCTCTGCATCAGTTCCTTCTTCCAGGTTCCTGCCCTGCTTGAATTCCTGCTCTGATTCTACAACTTCCTTTAGTGGTGGATTGCTACCTGGAAGTATAAGCTGAAATGAACCCTTTCCTCAGCAGGTTGCTTTGCTCATGGTGTTTCTTCACAGCAATAGCAACCTAACTAGGATGTGTGTGTGTGTGTGTGTGTGTGTGTGTGTGTGTGTGTGTGTATAAAATATACAATATATATATTTAAGGCTTATGATCCATTCTTGCTTTAGTTCTTCAAATGATCTCATCTGTTGAAGCTGGAGTGTTTCTTCACAGGAAGTGAATACATAGATTGCAGATCCTTTATGCACAGCACAACTTTTGAGGATATTTCTAGTATTCTTGAGTTTCTCTGCTGTAGTTTTATTATCATCAAATGTCTTACTTTTTTAAATTAAAAAATAAAGCAAATCATTGAGATGCACTGGCAGGACTTGTCAGAGAACTCTAATTCTACAGAGTAAAGTTGTTCAATATGAGCAACTGTCATAGTTTTATATTTTTTCACCACCAGCTTGGCATTATGCTGTGCCTCTAGTCTCAGTTACTGAGGAGGTCAACTGGTAAGGCCCAGAGTTTGAGACCCTATCTCAGAAAAGCAAGTGTGGGCTAAGGACACCTGCACACAACAACAACATCTTATGACAGTCAGCCAAGTCTTCTCTTTGGGTTAAAGTGGTTTTGTTTTGCCTTTCTGTACAAGTTAAAAGCATGTTTTATATTTTGCTAGTCTGTGATCTACAAACCATCAGTGTCACTGGGTATGAGTCCTGGCTGTGAAGCTTTACTAGAGCTGAAATCTCAGCCTGCCTCAGCCTCTATTTGACTTAAGCAACAGCAGATTGTAACACAACATTATTATAGAATAGCTATCACAAAGTGTTCTGTGCGCTGCAGAACCTTGGGTGAGACTCTTAAGATGCTTTCATACATAATAATAAGGTGTTGTCTTTTATGTATAATAATAAAATATTATTTACTCTCTATTAGCATTTGTACTTGTGTGACAAAAACAATGGGTGGAGGATAAACTATTGGTCTTAACTTGAACCGTGTTACTGGCATCAAGACGCATGATTAGCCTTTTTTTTCTCCATTGCCACTCCTCAGAAGTGAGAGTTTCTGAATGGGCTAGTAAGAACTGCAGTACAGCATGTCCCTGAGGTCCTCTGTCATGAGGTGGGATGTGATTGGAGGAAAGGTGCTGTGCTGCACGTTAGCGTCGTCCACTGAGCCAGTGCCTTCCTAGAAGTACTTCATGGTGTTGCATAATCTTGAGTGGGTTAAAGGTCCATCCAAAGACTACATACAGATCAATGGATGTTAATGTCATCTGTTCAGAGTCGGGAACAACCACTTGTGAGTTTCAGAGTTGTGACAAAGAAGAAATTCTTTCTCACCTGTGAAAAGCTATAGTAATCCTCCTGCCCTTTAAAACCCACTGTGTGTGAGGTCCAGATTTTCTTCACATATCACCTAATGCAACACATTGCAGATTCATTGTGTAAGTATAATTAGAGTCTAGATCTGGGACTAGAGAGATGGCTCTGCCATTAAAGGCTAGGGTCACAAACGAAAAATAAAAGAGTCTAGATCTATTTGATTGAAACAAGTCATTAAAGCCAGGTGTGGTGGAGCATGCTTATAATCTCAGCACTTGGGAGGCAGAGATGGGATGGGGCATCATGAATTTGAGGCCATTCTTGAATGAATATATATAGTATATATAGTTCAAGGCTAACCTGTGCTATATATCAAGAATCTGTCTCAAAGAAACAAAAAAAAGCCCAAAGTTGATGATATGGCTCATCAGGTTAAAGTACATGTTGCTGCATGGCACCTGATGGCGTCGTTCAAATCCTAGGATCCACATGGTAGAAGGAAAGAATCTATATTATATTTATGCAAAATAATTATAATAATAAGAAAACCAAAATCAAACAACAACAAAAACCTTAATCATTAAAAAGAAGCTGTTAGTCTGCCATGGTGGTGCGTGTCTGTAATCTCAGCAGAAGCAGCTGGTCTCTGTTAGTCTGAGGCTACCTTGTTCTTTGTACTAAGTTCCAGGCCAGCCAGGAATACATTGTGAAGCTTTGTCTCAAAAACAACATCAAACCCCAACCAACTGAAAACACATATACACAAACAAAATCCTCAAAGTAAAAGTACTATCACTATTTTTAGGAAATAGTTTTGTTTTGAAAGAAATGTAACTTTTTCATAAATGATAGCATGTAGTAGATTTACTATTGCTGAGCTATTGGTTGGTAATTTTTCCCTTTTACTTTCTAGTGTGATACAAATCAGTAGATAAACCCCTCTGGAGCTGTCTTGTATGGGCTTACAAGAGCCAGATATGTACATCTTTTTTCAACTTTGTGTATATGGTTTCCAGTTGCGGCCTGAAACAAGTCATGATGCATAATACATAGTTTATACAGATATAAGCAAAAACTCTAAGTCATGATCCCCATTTCCTCGGACCTGGTTGTTAAATATTTATTAGCACTCTACTAGGTTGAAATCCAGTAGGTTTAGATAATGTAAATACTGTAGGGTTGATGAGATGGCTCAGATGCTGAAAGCCAAACTGCCAATTTAATGGCCTGAGTCCGATCCCAGGGAACTACATGGTAAAGGAGAAAACTGTCTCTGTACACTGTCCTCTCACCTTCACATGCACACTGGAATACACAAAGTGGCACACACAGTGCATGTACACATACCATGGCATGCACATATACACTCTAAATGTAATAAGATACTTAAAAACACCAAGAAACTGAAGTTGTTAGCAAGTTTTAAGTATAAAGATGTCCCAAGACACAATAGTTTGAGATTTAGCTGAAGGAGAAGGGAACCTTTGGCAGTTGACACAGAGATAAATGGCTTTTTCTAATTTACACTGTTGCCTTTTGTGCTGAGCTTTGCTGAATAAATACTTTTTCTTTTTACCTTGAGCTGTTCAACCTATGGTTCCATATAGGATGATATTGGGACAGGCAGGCTGAACCTGCCTGGTAGGTTGTCGGCATCAGTTACCTCTGTCCTCATTTGTCGCTTTGTAATCGAGACTTAGGTCAAGGCCTGATCTTTCTTCTGGACTGTGGCATTCGTGGCTGATGAGGGGAGTTAACCTTTTACCTATTTGACCTGTTGTTTCTTAGGCATCATTTTTAACAATTTTCTTTATCATCAGTCCACATAGTTCAGTGCTTGGCATATGGTTTCTCTTTTATGATTAAATTGTAACCTTTGGATTACTGGAGAACCGATTTGCTTTCTTAGAAAATGAGGATGTAAGTAAATCATAATTATTTGTTATAAATCTAGTTGTTTTTGTTTTTTGTTTTTCCAAACAACCTGGCCACAAAATCATTATCCCCCTGCTTTAGCCTCCTGAGTGCCACCATTGCCACCTTGGAAACACAGCTTAAAATAGTTTTTAAAGTAATATACACTAGTAAAGTAGCTTGGATCTCATTGGTGTTTCTTAAAAATTGAGGTCTCACATAGAGGCTTCCATGAAAAATAACACCTTGAGGTTCTTCTATTACTTAAGATACTCCCACAGTGTATTTCTTTTCAAGATCTGTGAGTGGTTTGAATAAGCCATAATGTGTAGTGAACCTAAGTAAAATGAAGAAAAGTTTCTAAAATTATTGTGGCAGGTTGATCATTAGGGGTCTTAGTAGATTTTAAGTCCAGTTCAAAGGAAGTTTGTTACTAGTGCTCAGTAGGTGGGAGACACCTGAATTAACTCTCCTCTCAGTTCAAAACCGATGGATGGCTCTTGTTCTCTCTTGATCCATGTTGGGAAGAGAGTAAGTGTTAGGAGGCTGCACCAACCCTGAGACAGGAGACGTTTCTGAAGCAGAGATGCTAAAGGCTTGAAAGGTCCTGTAATTTCTTTGCTTTCTGGTGTTCTCTCTCTCTCTCTCTCTCTCTCTCTCTCTCTCTCTCTCTCTCTCTCTCTCTCTCTGTGTGTGTGTGTGTGTGTGTATGTGTGTATTTGTGTGGCTATAGACTGTAAAAATTTCTTTTTCTTAAACTAATATTGAGACTGGATATCAGCTTGCACCTAAAATAGTGAAAAAATTACCATATACAAAACATTTCATTTATCCAAAAGTAATTCACGTCTAAATTTCCTCCAGTTTCTCTTAAAAAGTTAAAGAGCAAGAGTTTGTGTTTTGGCCTGAAGAGGGCATCCCTGCTAGTAACATGAGTTGCATCGAGGTAGTTTAACTGCTTTAGAACTTTGTGCTCGGAACATTCTTAGCTGCCAAAGCATGGGCACCAAAAGTGAGGCGCATGGGTTCTTTAGTATCTGTCACATCAGAGAATGACAGTTCCAGGACGGTGACCCCCTCCTGATGGTAAGTACCCCACGTGTTTGCCATTTCTAAGGTTCAAGAGAAGTAGGCTGGTTGTGATAGCAAGTGGTACTCTTAGAAATAAACAGAAGACATGCAAGTCCAGCTTTAACCCTCAATGATGGTCATTTTTTCAGGTTTCTGTAGCTGGAGCAGGCACGGGAAGAGGCTCCCCAGCTGTGACTCTAGTACAGTTACCTTCAGGCCAGACTGTGCAGGTCCAGGGAGTAATTCAGACACCACAAGTACAAACTGTGCAGGTTAGCTTCCTTCCTTGGCAACCTGTCTTTGACTTTCTGGAGCTTTAAAATTTCTTCTTTTATTTAATTCATTTATCATCATCTTTCTTTATTTTATTCTTTTGGAGATAAGGTCTCACTATGTAACTAAGGCTAGCTTTGAACTCTCATCCTCCTCCTCAGTCTTTCAAATCATGGGACTACAGGCAAGTGCCACCACACTGTCTCTTTGTGTAACTTTACATTCAAGACATCTTCTTGGATACTTGAAAGAATTTCTTTTTATGTGTGGTACATTGTCGCTCTTAATTTACATGATGAATAATTGCTAGTTAAGCAATTTTATCTTTTAACTTCTTGTTTCCAGACTTATATTTATTTAGCAAAGCTCTCTAGTGGTATTTCGAGGGTTCTTGGGAGACATTGTACTAAACATAGTACTATGAAAACTATAGTTCTGGCTATAGTTTGAACTCACTATGTAAGCCAGCAGACCTCCTGCCTCAGCCTCCCGAGTGCATCATTGCACTTGGCCCAGATATTTATTTTACATTTAGTGAATGCAACCCTTAGAAGTCAGGATATTACTATTTATTTATATTGGTGCTGGGACTTAAACTCCAGATCTTCATTCATGCTAAGCTCATGCTCTAGCATTATTGTACCCCAGTCTCAAAGTCGGGTCCTCATCACGTGGGCACTTTATTTCCATGTTGTGGGATTGCGATCAGATACTTGTTATACTACTTATTATTACCAGAATGATCACAGATCCTAAATTATTGAAAATAGTTTTTTCTATTAATAGATGTAAATTATTATATATGCACTTTATAGCATACTTATCTACTGAGCTGATTTCTGTTTCTTTCTTAGGTCACGTTGTTATTATTCCTTAAGTGTAGAAGTTATTTGAACCTAACTGGTGACAGTCAAGCCTCAAGTCTGTGAGGAAAAGAGACATGCATATATACTTAATCTTGCCTTTGCCTGCATGCCCAAGTGTAGTTTATCACAGAACGCTGTGAAGACCACAGTACAGTGTCACGATAAATACGCACGCTTCCTAAGCTCGCTGTCCTTTCAGAACAGCCTGTCTGTTCTTTGTTCTCAGGATGTAAAATAATTCCTATCATTGTCTTTAATTTTGTGACCTTTGATTCCAAGAATTTGTAATTTCTGATCCAAATTATAAAGTAAGAACATTTTCCCTTGTTACTCCTTACATTATGGCTTTTGTTGGAGGTACGAGTTTTACCTTATAAGCATTGCCTTATGTTCTGATACTTCATTATTGCTGTTGTTTTTAGTGAATGAAATCACTTGTCTTTGTAGAGATAAATCCTCATAGATCTTACCTTTGAATTTCTGTGTTTTAAGTGACAATCATTCTGCCGGAACTTTAAATTTCTTAATGTTTTTACTAGTGTATATTAGTTATATGAATAGTGGTTTCATTCATTATGACATTTCTTAATGTATTTTGTTCATATTCATGTCAACTTTTCTATTTCTTTCTCTTTTTTCTGTTTTTTTTTTTTTTTTGAGACAGGGTTTCTCTGTGTAGCCCTGTCTATCCTAGAATTTGGTCTGTAGACCAGGCCGGCCTCACACTCACAGATATCTACCTGCCTCTGCCTCCCGAGTGCTGAGATTGAAGGCGTGTACCACCAGTCATCTAGTCTTTTCTAAACTGGGTAAAATACTGGCCACCACTGCACACGGGGGGCGTGCGGTAGTCTAGGACAGCTGTGTGAAGTGTATTGCCTACCACCATATAGGGCAACATGTTTCCTCAATAAGTTGTGTTCTTTGTGTGTGTGTGTTTGTGTATTGTATCATGACCAGAAGTGTCTTATTTGTGGATGAATATATATATATGTGTGTGTGTGTGTGTGTGTGTGTGTGTGTGTGTGTATACACAATACACACCTGTCTATATGCATTGAAGACTATATATTCCTTCTATTAAACTCAGAAATGAATTTTTAATATATTTTTATTTGGCAAGCAATTTTTATCAATTTGCTCTGAACAACATTTTGTTTTGAAGTATATATATATATATATATATATATATATATATATATATATATATAGTGGCATGACTTGGTGGCTAGTTAAAATGTATATTACTTTATGTCATTTTTTTCATACTGGAAATACTTTAAATCTGCTAATTCTACACAAACTTGAAATTTTCAACAGAAAAATATACCAATGCTCTTCTTCCTCCTTCTTGGCACTTTTTATAGAGAAGATTTTTGAAGCTCAAACTGGCTTCAAACTCAGTGTCTCTAAGGATGACCTTGAATTTTATACATTCCCGTTTCTATCTTCAAATACTGGGTTTATGGTCATACACCACCACACCAGGTTTTATGTGGTGTTGGGGTTCAAACACATGTCTTCCTGCATAATACACTGAACCATGATCCCCCCAGATCCACACTGTTCTTAACTGAGTCACCATGTTGTAGAGCAGAAACTACATGGTCTTACTTTTGTTCTTGATACTTTTAGTTTTCCTGCACATCACATTCTCATGTAATCCTAATATGAAGTTTCATAAACTCACTCTCCTAAACCGTAGACTTAAGAGACTAAATAAATTGACAGAAGACACGTTTAAAGATTCATTATTTTAGTCTTCTCATTTTCTTTATTATATCATTGTATTGTTGCCTGGCTTAAAAATGAAATCATGCTGAAAACTCTGATGCTTTTATTTTTATCTGTCTCTCTGTCTGTATACCTATGTATCCATCTCCCACCCAGCCAATGTTTTATGTGGGTGTCTTTGGGTGCATTCCCTAATGTCTCCTTGGAGCCAGAGGACAACCAGTGGACACAGTTCTCTCTGTGGGTCTTGGGGCTGAACCAGGTTGTCAGGCTGAGAAGCAAGTGCTTTTATTCACTGAGCCCATCTTACTAGCCCTTTACATAGAAGTTTATTTTAACTTCAGGATCTTTAAACTCTAACATAATCTTTATAATATAAATCCTTCTCTTCATAAGCC
This sequence comes from Myodes glareolus, assembly GCF_982192425.1. Classification (NCBI taxonomy): domain Eukaryota; kingdom Metazoa; phylum Chordata; class Mammalia; order Rodentia; family Cricetidae; genus Myodes; species Myodes glareolus. The sequence continues at coordinate 4,867,169 of NC_142039.1, forward strand.
CAGTTTACTGACTTGTTTAGTACATAAGTATTCATTCTTCTTTGGGCCTACCTAATCTCTGACTTTTATACTCAGCTTACACCAGTGGTAACGTGAAAACACTAAATTGGGTAGTTTTTCCACCTCTGTTATGGTCTCACTCTGTTATCTGGACTTACAAAAACAATTCAGGTTTGGAGTTTTGGGTCTGAAGTGTTTGATGTTTTCCCTTTCCTGTGAACCCTCACTTGGTATGCCAGATATTCTTTCCATTGAACTTATGTAGTATTTACAATCTGTACCATTCTTTGCTTTCCTTTTCACACAAGCACTAAACTGAATTCTACCAGTAGACTCTTAATACCATTTTTTTGAATGAGGATGAAGATCATATATTTTATGATGGGTTTCAGAAAATCTTGTATTATAGGTAGCAACAATTGCAGAGACAGATGATTCTGCAGAATCAGAAGTAATCGATTCTCATAAACGTAGAGAAATTCTTTCACGAAGACCCTCATATAGGTGAGTTAACTAACTTTCCTCCTGCAATGTTTTTACCCCAATAGGTACAATAATTATAGAGCAAAACAACTATTATTTATAGCTTTCCTGTTTCCTGTTTATTTTTATATCCTAATTGCTTATATTGTTAAATTATATTTTAGAAAAATACTGAATGAACTTTCCTCTGATGTGCCTGGTATCCCCAAGATTGAAGAAGAAAAATCAGAGGAAGAAGGAACACCACCTAACATTGCTACCATGGCAGTACCAACTAGCATATATCAGACTAGCACGGGGCAATACAGTATGTATGCTATGATTCCATAGACACAGTGCTAGCTTTAAGTCTTCCCTAGTTACAGTGAAGCAGCGTGGGCTTGGGCATCTGAATGCTTTAGTATCAGCTGTACACTGTTAACAACTGTGCCATAGAATAAAAAGTACATGTGAAAGCAGTAAGATATTTGTACTGGCAGCTGAAAAGTAAGTCTTTGTTGCTGGATATGAAAGATAAATGGTTAAAAGTTAAAGGGACGGTTTTCTATTTACGTTTTTATATTCATCTCAAGTAAAAGTTTTAAAGTTCCTGTTTTTGTTGTCTTCATGTTATAAATGTCTGTATTTCATTGTTGCTGGCTTTTGTTGCAATAGCTTATTACAATTAATCGGAAAAGGTAAATATGTTTTCTGAATTGTGTTTCAAATGTAATTTTGTTTTCATTACTCTGTTAATTTGTGCTGCAGTTTTTCTAAAAGTACAAAAATGATTTAACTTTCAAACTATAGCAGTTGGATAGATCATTTTATTTGGACTTTACTTACTGGAAGCTCTAATAAACAGATATATTGGCATTTTAATGGATTGTTACTTCTGTGCTTTTTGTTCTAACTAAAGCACTAATTATTTTCCCATTTTCCCGTGTCAAAGGACATTTGATAAACAAAAATAATGAACTGTGGGACCTAGAAAACAAAGTAAAGGAAAAGAAAGGAAGGCAGGGGAGCTGCTGCTTGATTACTTGGGGATTTGTGATGTTAAATACTGTGTCAAAATGCAAAGACTTTACATTTTCAGTTTTTCCTTTAAAAAAGTACTAATACCCCCAAAGCTTCAAGGCTTGGCTATTAAAACATGTTGTTATCTTCCTTTGTGTATGGAAAGCTCTTAGGAAGCTGTTAGGGTTTGTTGTTGTTTCTCCTGTGTTGATAGTTGTTTGCTATATTAAATTAAATCCCTTTGGTAGTTTTTGGTAGATTCCATCATGGCATCTGTCCGAGATGGGTGTAATTTATCCACACTCTGAACAGGATGTTACATGCACATGTTCAAAATGATTGTTTAGACAATTGCCATGACCTTTTGTCTCCATCTTTGTTTCTTTGGTCCACTGGGATGGTGTAGTGCGTGCTCCAGAACTGAAAACCAGTGCTTGTCAGCTTTGTGCCTCTGTAGTACAATCCCAGGTTCCAGGAGGGCAGAGCTCCCCAGCCCGGGAGGCTAGAACCTCCTGACTGAGTCCCAACCTTGTGGGACTGTTCACATTGTTTTCTGTTTGTGCCATGACAGGGAAAGGTTGGTGATCACTACTGAAAGAATGTTAAGGCTTCTTAAAGTTTTAGGGATGAGCTAAGAGGCTGTAATCTTGGCATTTCTCTAGCAAAGCCCAAAACTACATAGGACTTATCATGACAGCAGTGATCTAGCTACATGGAGTAGGGAAGTTGATGCTGTGGGTTAATTTCCTTAGATTATCACTACAAAATGTGACATAGTGAAATGAAAACTAAAAGAATGTTGAAGCTCGAGAGAATGTGCTGAAGGACGCTGGCGTCAGGATTACTTCACTCAATGATCAGGTCAAGAGGCACCTCAGATTTTAGTCTTTGAGGTGGGAATAAGTTCAATGGTCAAACCATGGGTCTTGTGTGAAGACCAAAGAAAAGAATAGGTCAAACTGGGGAGAAAAAGATGAGCAAACATTGGGATGAGACAAAGAAGTGTAGATTAGTTGAGAGAGTCTCCATGCTCATTGAAGCCTGCTTTCAAGGAGTTTCTGAGCCCTGACTCCTGTGCTCCTGGCACCAGCTTCCACACTGGGCATGTAAGCTCACTGTTTGTAAGATGCAGGGTGGGGGATGAACCAGGAGGTCCAAGTAAAACTAGACAGCCACTTGGTTTGTTCAGAGAAGTTCAGCGTTTGTTTGTCCCACAAGAATAATTTCTATTCGTCAATTAGAAAATATTTATATTTATTTTATACCTTTATATACATATAAAATCCACTGTAAAATCATATTTCTTAGTAAGTAAAATTGTGTGTGTTTTTATGTTATATATAAATATTTAAGAGTATAGATAGTTGTTAGCATTCTTTGGCTTTTGGAATAGTTTGACTATAATTTCTGAATATTTTTCTGTGCATTGTTTTGAGTCACCCTCATAATCTTAATTGTGATATGAGTACTAAAATTGAGGAAATAAAATATATTTACTTAATTTCTCTCATGTATAAATAGTTACATTAAAATTATTCTGTATATGTGTACAGATACACATATCTATGTATATGTGTGCACATATGTGTATGCAGGTACACTTGCTTACACATGCAAGTATAAAAACTAGAGGCTGACATGGGATGTCTTCTTGTACAACTTCTTCACCTTGTGTTTTGAGTCAAGGTCTCATGTGGGCTCACTATTTTGTCAAAGCTTTCTGGCCAGTGAGCCCCTGGTACTCAGTCATCTCACTAACTGTTGAGGTGACAGATGCGCAGCACTGTGCCCAGCTTTCCCACGAGTGCTGGGCACTCAGGGCTGTCTGCACAGCAGTGCCTTTCCCACTGAGCCGTCTTCCTAGCCTCAAATCGTATTTTTAATAGTTGAGAGATGTTTGTTAGAAATTGATCTGACTGTTTTAGTTTCTTTTCCTGTTTTTGTTTTTCTCGTAGTTCTAGGGATTCATCTTGGACCTTGTACATGTTAGACAAGAGCTCTATCACTGAGCTGCATTCTTAGCTTCTGTTTACTATTTATCCCCAAAATAATTATTTTCACTAGGAACAGGAAAATAGGCAGACTTTAAAAATAGAACTTAAAATTTTTAAACTTTAAACAGAGAAAGGTTTATTGTTTCAGCACCAAATAAATAGCCATACCTGCAGAGACTCTGCCAGGCATACAGATCCTTGCAGTAGGTTTATTGTCTAATGGAGGAAGCCAGGGGTATGATTCACTGGGAGAACATTTAACCTGGTGTATGTGAGGCCTGGGCTCTACTCTCCAGCACCATGGTCAATTGGGTTGGAAAAGTTGTTCTACCTCAGGGGAAAGTCCTGAGATAAGATGGCATTTGAGAAAATGTTAGCAAAAAAATGTTACTTGCTGCATAAAACATTTAAAATATACAGTGAATTCATAAAGACAAGAGTGAAAAGAAAATTAAATGTCTTAAATTTAATTGGAATTTAAAAAATATTTATTTTATATGTGTGGGTTTGCATGAATGTATGTCTGTTCACCATGTGTATTCCTGGTGCCTGAGAAGGACAGAAGAGAGCATCCGATCCTCTGGGACTGGAGTTTGAGACAGTTATGAGTTGCCATGTGGATGCTAAGAGTCAAACCTGGGTCTTCTGTAAGAGGACCCAAGTACTCTTAACCACTGAGCCATCTCTCCAGCCCCAAATGATTGAATGTTTTTTTAATGCATTTTCTTCTCTGAGGAAAAATTAAACCCATACTCTGGTACACCAACCTCTTCCTTTCCCAGTGAAAGGCTGTCACCAAGGCTTCACACTATTCTTTCTAGATGTCCCATTTTTTTCTCTTCCACTATATTTTACTAAGAACCTTACTGGAGTTAGTCTCTGTGATTCATCCTTTCTGGATATGCAAGGTAAGTGGGTCAAACCAAAATCCACCTAAAAGAAAAGTATGTATATTTTTGACCGCTTAAAGAATCCAGAATTAAAATGCTTATTAGCATATATTAATTATATTTATTAATAGGTAATTATATATAATAATGAGTTTATTATGACATTTTTATACATGTACATATATATCATAAGAATTTGGAACCTTAGGATGCTCATATGAATTAACTTTTTCTTATAAAGGCAATTGGTTTGCACATTCTAAAGAAACTCTACTTGTATATTCTTAGCTGTGACATTGCTTACATCCTCCCAAGTTATTTTCAAAATGATTTATGTAGTTAATGTCATGTAAGTATGTGTTTTTAACCTTTGTGTTGCTCTTCTCGTGGTAACTGATTTATATTTTCTTGTTACCCTGGTTTTTAAGACACACAATTTATTGTCTCTCTCTCCTTATTTCCTCTCCTTCTGCCTCCATACCCAGTTCCAGCACTGAGCATCAAACAAAGGCCTTGTGCTTCATGCATTCTTCCCTGCCACTGGCCCACTCCTGCTATCCTGTTAAATAGTACTGCCATGCCGGATGTGGTGCACGCCTTTAACCCAGCACTCGAGGCAGAAATAGGTGCATCTCTGTGAGTTCGAGGCCAGCCTGGTCTACATAGTGAGTTACAGGATCGCTAGAGCTCTATAGTGAGACCCTGTCTCAAAAAGCCATTTTTTCTTTTTTTTCTTTTTCCTTCTTTTTCTCCTTCCCTTCCCCTTCTCTTCCTCCCTCCTTCCCTTCCTCCCTCCCTCCCTCCCCCCTTCCCTCCCTTCCTCCCTCCCTTCCTTGGTAGTGGAGCCAGGCATGGCAGCACAGCATAAGCATGCCTTGAATCCCAGCACTCAAGAGGCAGAGATGTATGTGGATCTCTGAGTTTGAGGCCAGCCTGACCTCTATAGTTTCAGGACAGTCAGGGCTACACAGAAAAATCCTGTATCAAAGAAAACAAAAACAAAAACCCAAACAAAACAAAGAAAAATATTAATGTTGTGAGATTTCAGTTTTGATTCTTCCAATTGCAGTTTGAAATTAGAGTAGTTTTGAATTACATCTACTTAAACATTTACATGCTTCTGCATTTGAATTACTTCTATGCACAAGTTTAGAATGAAAATATACATGAATCAAGTGAAGAGAGCTCAGATCTTTTTTTTTTAAAGTTGAGTGAATTCTGCTGATTTGCTCAGAAACTTTTCCAATTGTTTACATTTTTTTCCTTTTGAGACAAAGTCTCACTCACTATGTAGCCCTAGTTGACTCAATATGTAAACCAGGCTGGCCTAATCAGGCAGAGAAGAAGTCTGCCTGATTCTCTGCTTCCCAAGTGCACTATCATGCTTGGCCAGGTTTCCACTCTTTAAATTCATCTTTTCTGTCTTTATCAATTATATAGAACTTAAAATTTGCTTTTTGGGCTTGGGGACACATAACTCTGTTGGTTGAGTGCTTGCCTATTGTGCATGAAGCTCTGGTTATATCTCAGCTGTACATTCCACTGATCTGAGCACTTGGGAAGTGGAGGCAGGAGGCTCAGAAATCCAGGGTCATCAGCAGCTGCATATTAAGTTCAAGGCCATGCTGAGACGTGAGATCTTCTTCATCTCATAAATAATGTTATTCTTCCTTTAATAATAATAATTACTGTCATAGAATATTAAGTTATGCTAATAAGTAATGGAAGTAACAGATTTCTGTCATAGTTTTGTGTCCCAGAAATGTTTGGGGTTTATTTCTCTGGACAAGCAGATAAGTTTTATCATCCTATCTGGTATTGCCCATGGTGTGTGATGAATTGTGGAAAACCAGACTGGGGTTAATATTTACTTAAAACTAAATCTCTGACCTCATGAGAATGCGTATTAAAGATATTTTTATAACCATCTAAAATTAACTTGTAGATACATACTTAGTAAATAAATAAGTTGTATTTCATCTGGACAAACAGGCTTCATTTTGTTCTGGTGATACAAGTCTTCAACCAAAGCTGGCCTCAAACTTTGGATTCTTCTGCCTCATCCTCCGGAGTGCTGACAGCATAGGCAGGGTAATCCAAACTGTTTTTAAATTAAGGTCATTGTGTCCAACATTCAGTCAGTAAACACTGGATGGCCTTGTGTTATGGGTTATAAAAAGTTTAGCAAAAAAATGTTTATGTTGTTAGCAATTCAAACAGTGGTAGCTTATTCTGTTCTTCCTTTACTACTGTGAACTGAGAGCATAGTATCAAGTTGAGTCAGCTAAAAATGAAAATGTATAGTTTAGATGACTATAATGACAATTTTAATTAAATTTAACGAAACTTTAAAATGTTATTTTATATAATGTTATTAAGGATATAATAAGAAAATAAGTATGGCCTAAATTTAAAAGACACTGTTTCATTTGCTTGAATCTCAGTCCACATTCATGAACCAGTATGGACTATGCTTTTTTAACAGATATGTGTATGTAAGAGAAAGAAGCCTTATGCCTTTGTTGTATGAGTTACTTCAGGAAAACATTAAAAGGCTAGATCTGTTGGAGAGATGATGCCTCTGGGAGTACTTACAGCTTGTTCAAAGAACTGGACTCAGCTTCTAGCCCCCATCTTGGTCAGCCTACACCTGCCTGTAGCTCTACCTTCAGCCTATCTGACACCCTCATCTGGCATCTGAGGGAACACACACACATACACACACACACACACACACACACACACACACACACACACACACACTGGGTTCTCAGAGTGAATTGACTGGGAGATACAAAGGTATTTCATTTCACGATTGCTAGTGACCATTCAATTGTTGTGAATACTCAGATGTGCCCAGCCCCACAGTGACTCAAAAGGTGAATAGGCAGGGGAAATGGATGATAGAAATAGTTCTTCACAGCTGAGCAAGGTAGTGTATGCCTAGAATCCCAGCACGTAGGAGACAGAGGCAAGAGGATCAAGAGTTCAAGGTCATCTTCTGGTTCTAGGACGTGTGCTGCATGAGACCCCACCTCAAAACTCAAGACAACAAATACGTTTCTTTTTACTGTTGTATTTGCTGAAAGCTTTCTGTAATAGCTTTGCTATTTCAGCTCAGGGTCTCGTTGTTGTTTAGACCAGCCTGGAGTTCATGGCAATCTTTCTGTGTCTCCCAGAAGGCTAGGATTACAGGCACATGCCAGCATGCCTAGTTGATAAGTTTTGTTTGTTTTTAAAGGCTAAAATAAAATATATTTTTAAATTTATTCAGACATATTTTTCATACTTTTTAATCTTGATTGATGTTTATTGAAAGTAAGTTATTCTATCTTTGGATATTTTAGCTCCTTAGAAGTTTCTGCTTAAATCTGTTACTACAGATGGCCCATTTCCAGGATCTCTGAAACATTAAATTTTATTCTCCAACAGTAAATTCTCTTTTGGATGGGAAGAGCCTCTATCATTTCATAATGCCAAAATCAGAAACCCTGTCAGTATAAAATATGAATGGCTAATGAGAGAGATTTATCAGTGGAAATGTTTCTGGCATGGCAGTTTGTGTGCTGTGGGTGTGGGTGTAGTGTTTTCAGTTTTATTTATAAAATTATGTATTTCAATTTTAATTATATTTTGGTTTTACCAGAAAATAAAATGACAAACAGATCCTTAATATTATAATCTGTTCATATTATGAAAACAAAAATTTATGAGAAAAATTACTTTAAAAAATACTGAAAAGGAAGAAAGTAAAAAAATATAGGAAAAAAAAACCCAAAAGTAATTTGGTACTTATTTCAGTATTCTAATAACTGCTCCAAAAACCTGATATTGTATTGTTGAAAAATTAAGAAAAGAGAAAAATTCCATTTCTGTGATTGAAGTTTGAAACCTTCATTTAACTGAAATCTTCATTAAGTGAAACTTTCACTGAGAGTTACAACCAGCCCTCCCTCCCTCTTTCTCTCCCTCTCTCCTTCCCTTCTTCCCTCCCTCCCTCCGTTTCTGTGAGTGCTTGAGATTGTATCCTGTGCCCAGTGCATGATCTGAGCACGGACTCTGCCACTGAGCTTCAGACATCTCAACTCTTAAAACTGCCTTTCTTCTAACAGTAGATCAGAAATGTAGTTAGGTGATGTAAAGTACAGACTTAGTATAATTGCAGTGCCCAATGGAGATGTTACTGACCATTTCCTAATCCTCAGAATGTTGTTTATAACTAAAATGTGAAAGAATTTTTAATACTTGGGAGCTGGATTTTGCGTTTGCATGAACTGTTCTTCTGGAGGCCCGGCATTAGATTCCCAGCACCTGCATGGCATCTCACAATTATGTAACTCCAGTCCAGGGGCTCTAATGCCCCCTTCTGGCCCTTACAGACACCAGCAGTGCATGTGGTGCAAAACATACATGTAGGCAATGCATCCACACACATTAAAAAATAATGGAGTGGAATAGATACCTAGAAGGAAACTTTGTGAACTCTAGGAATAATAAAAAGACCTAAATAGAAAATACAGTCAACAGCAAAACCAAGATAAAATGATTTGTGTTCATAATCGTTTATAAAGTTCTCCCCACGATGAAGAAACTAATATTCCTTACTAGGCCCACTTAGGAAAGTAACAGTGGAAGTAGTGGTAGTATGTAGAATATATTCTCCCAATATGGGATTCCAATAACTCAGAATTCTCTAATATTTCTTCTTTCTTTCTATTAAGTTGCTATAGCCCAAGGTGGAACAATCCAGATTTCTAACCCAGGAACTGATGGTGTTCAGGGACTCCAGGCATTAACAATGACAAATTCAGGAGCTCCTCCGCCAGGTGCTACAATTGTACAGTATGCAGCACAATCAGCCGATGGCACACAGCAGTTCTTTGTCCCAGGCAGCCAGGTTGTTGTTCAAGGTATATTTTATTAATATAATACATATCGAATACCTGTGGGTTGCTGTCTCTCGCCTTGTAGTGTCTGTGTGCAGTGTTGTGAAATAAACGGGTAGATTTTTAGGAGGGATGGGAGACACACAAGTTCAAAGAAATACTTATACTAAAGAGAAGTTAAAGTATGGTTTTCACTGACTCTGAAGAGAGCATGATAAATGAGGCGAGATGGAAACAATGCATTTTTAAACTAAGTCAATATCTTTCATGTAGTGTCACATGCTATACCTAGTGTGTTGTTATTTTTTAATTTTGCTGTGCCTCTGTGTGTGTGTGTGTGTGTGTATGTGTGCGCACGTGCACGCAGTGTTCATGCCATTGCTTGTGTGTGGAGGTCAGAGGACAGCTTTGTGGAGTCAGTTACTTCTCACAGTTTATGTGGGTTCTGGAGATGAGACTCAGAATACCAGGTTCGTGCAGAAAAATCCTTTACCGACAGAGCCATCTCCCTGCCCTCCAGTATGTTTCTATTAGTCTTTATGTGGGTATTTGTGTTTATAGCCAGTGATGTCTTAAACTTGTTCTTTTTTGCTACCTTATTTTTCCAAGATTAATTTTTATGTAACTCATTTTAAAACAAATGAAGATGTTCATATCTTTAAGACTCTTCTTAGTATTTAAGGTCCTCATTCTAGGTCTTTGAACAAAGCCTGTAGTGAAGTAAAATAGGAGGTAGCCGTAAGCTTTTAGCATTGCCTGTAAGTTGAGTTAAAACTGGGTTATACATTTTTTTTTAATTTCATTCAACTGTGCTTATAACCATAAAGCATGTATTTAATACAACTTAAAAATCATGTTTTTATTCTTGTCTTTTGGTGGGTCTGTTTGTTTAGAATTCACCACACTAACTTTAAGGAAAGTAATATCTGCTCTTTTATTTTGAGTGTCTTGGAAATACGGTCCAGCTGACCTAGAACTTGAAGATGTTCCCTTGCTTCAGCTTCCTGAGTGCTGAGGTTATAGGCATGTGGCCCTATAGCTGGTTGACAAGCTCCTTTACTCTTATGTATTTGGAGAATGGATGTGGGGTGTAATAAAAGTGTGTGGAGTCTGAAAGGCTGGAGAGATGGCTCCATGGTTAGGAGTGCTTGCTGCAGTCATGAGGACTGCAGTGTAGATCCCAGCACTCAACAAAACCAGTCAGCTGTGATGCACATGCCTGTGGCCACAGCTCCAGAGATGGAGACAGGATTTCTGTGGTGTGCTGACATCCAGCCTAGCTGAGAAAACAAGGACCCCAGGGCCTACCTCAGAGAGATCTGCAGTCAGAGGAGTTCAGCTGGCTGTCTTCTGGCCACACATACACACACACATATTCTCAACAAAGTCACAGAAACACATACAAACGAACAAACGAGCCTATCCTTAAAACAAGAAGAAAGACTGAAGCTGGGTGGGACTGTGCATGGCAATAATCCCAGTACCTGGGAGTGGGAGGCGAAGGCAAGAGGCTTACTCTGAGTTTTTTGTTTGTTTTGTTTTGTTTTTCGAGACAGGGTTTCTCTGTGTAACAGCCCTGGCTGTTCTGGAACTAGGTACTAGCTCTGTACCTTGAACTCACAGAGATCCGCCTGCCTCTGCCTCCTGGGAATAAAGGTATGCTATGCCACCCTGGCTGCCTTGAGTTTTAAGCCCACCTAGACTGCACATGAGTTCCCAATCAGCCAGAGTTTTATCGTGACATCCTGCACTCTCCCCAAACCAAACCACAAAACAAATATCATCCTCCCTAAAAGAATAAAAGTGGTATTTTATGGGTAAAACCAATATTTACATACTAATATTTTTCTTACCATTCATTAAATTTTTCCTATGCTCCTGAATCTTGTTTGTCTAAATGAATAAAGAATAGTCCTTCATTCTCATGTCACCTTTTTTACATGGAAAAATATGCAAAATTGACATTATAAAAATGTTTTTAGACTTTTTCATATTTTACATAATATACATGTTAGTTTTATGCTTTGGGGGTTAAAAAAATCATTTTCTTCCACAAGTTTCAAACCGATTTTATTTTATACCTTTTGTGTGGGGGCATACATGTATACATGTCTCTGTCTGGGTAGGTGTCTGCCTCCTGACCCCTGGGATTGCAGGAGTGGACCCAGCTTGGCTTTTTATGTGAGTGCTGGGGACCACAGCTTGTGTGGGAAGCACTTTACTGACTAAGCAGCTTTCTAGCCTCTCCTCTTGCTTCCTTGGTTTCTATTCTTTAGAGCTAGAAATCCAGGAGGTACTCTTCACTCTTCCCGCCCCTCTCTATCCAGAGCTCCTTTAGAGAGTCTTCCCAGTAGCTAAGTCGAAAGGTTTTCATTTCTTCCACCTGCTTCAGGCAGCTGTCCTTGTGGTCTGGATTACCACAACAGACAGCATTCTTGGAGCTGATAGCCTTAGGACTGCTTTTCAATATGCCTGGGGCAGAGGCTCTTTTCCTGGCTCATTATGGGGGAATACTACCTCAGAGTTCATTCAGATCCCTGTCACCACCTTCTAATGATACTGGGAGCCATTAATACTTTTTTAAATTTTTTTTTTATTTTTTTATTTTTTTTAAAAAGGGAGAGTTCTGTTTTTTTTTTTTTATGTGTTTAATATGTATACAATATTCTGTGTGTATGCCTGCAGGCCAGAAGAGGGCACCAGACCTGTGAGTCACCATGTGGTTGCTGGGAATTGAACTCAGGACCTTTGGAAGAGCAGGCAGTGCTCTTAACCGCTGAGCCATCTCTCCAGCCCCCAATACTTTTTTTTTTAAAAAGTGAGATGTCATCTCCATGTCTGCTTTTATAGCATACTCTTCTGCTTCTGCAGGTTAAAATGCTCTGCCTCCAAATTCCCCCTCAACATTTCCTTAATCTATTCCAATTGAGATAAAATACTATGAACTGGAATGCTTTCATAATTCACATTTATATTTTTATGGTTCTGGGGACTCGGAAGCCCAAGAATAAGTGTCTCTGGAGTACCTGCTTCCTGATTCACACATGGCTGTCATCTGTCTCCTTACATGGCAGAAAAGACCAGGGGGCTCTCTAGGGTTTGTGTGTTTGTTGTATAACTTTTCCTGGGAGATGTGAACAAATGCTTGAAAAGCCAATCTGGGGCAGCCATGATGGCAAAGGATGCTTCTACCCAAGTCTGATGTGGGAAATCAGTGTGCTAACTGGGGCCGCTCACACGAGGACAAATGAAAGGTTACTTCTCGGAGCGGCTGCATGACAGAAAAGCTCATCCCGGCATAGGCGATGGCCTCGTGCTCTGTACCCGTTCACAGCAGAGCTGCGGTGGAGTCTCCTCTGTCTGCAACCAGTACTACTTTTATAACCCGAGGAGGAGACTCATTTATCCTGCAGTTTCTGGAGCTTTTGGGAGACTTGTCTTTACTTGTGAGTCTTCGGGGCCTCATCTCCTAGAGGAAGGGAAAGGATGTTTGGAGAGTTCTACTCTCAAAATCTAATTACTCCCAGTACTTTTGCATTGGGGTTAGAACCTTAACATAGGAATGAGGGATTGTGCACTCTTTGCCTTATAGCATGGTGCCAGACTACACTCAGAATATCCGTGAACATTCGTTACGTGCTAGACAAAGTCAGTCTCCATTGTGTAGCCTACTACTTCCTCTTACATAGGCCTTGCTCCTTCACAGGCCTTCCCTTCATCTTCTCTGTTGACATTTCCCCTGACAGGCCTTTTTCCTCTCTACAGCCTTGGTATCTACTTGTCCTGACAGGCACCTGCCCTTAACTTCTGAATGTTACTCAGGTCTCAGTTTACATAGCACTTCCTCCAGGAAGACTTCCCTGACCTTCCTAGTCTGGCCTAGGCAACCCCACAGTTCCTATTGCACCTCTTAGGCAATGGATCACATGCACTGTCACTCTGTGTCCTGCCTCAATGGTAAGTTCTGTTTCCACTACAGCCTTTAGTATCAATTAGCAAGATCTCTGTCATGTGATAAATGTGTACATTTTCCAAATAGAAGTGGTGTGGTGGCTCATGCCTATAATCCCAGCACTTGGGATTATCTGAAGACCACAAAGGAAGGCCCTGGTCAAAAAGGAAAAAAAAGAAAGAAAAAAAAAAGAAAATAAAGGTCTCTGTCTAAAAATGTTGTTATATAGTCTGTTCAACAGTTTAGAGTAGGGGCTATATTAAAATTTTTTAATAGCAATAATCAACTTAGAAATGACCCATCTCCCCTCCTTAAAAATGACTATTTTTTGTGTGGGTGTGGGCATACCACATACATGTCAGAGGACAGCTTACAGGAATTAGTTCTCCCCTTCCACCATGCAGGTCCTGCTGATTAAACTCTGGTTGTCAGCCTTGGTAACACAAGCCTTTACCAAGTGAGTCATATCATGGGCTAGTCTCCCAATTTTTCCAATAATATTTATTGAATGTCAATGTGAAAGTTGAAGGAAATATTGAGATAAAAATAAATGTGAACTCTGAAATTGAAATAAGAATTATTAATACCATTTTAAACCCCAGAGCTTTAGGTGTACCTGGATGGGAAAGAGCCCCTGGTTAAGCCCTGTTGAGACTGGCGTTTGTGCTGATTCTCTTGGCCATCTTCTTTAATCATCAGTTAGAATTCCAATCTCATTGCAAGAGCTCTGGAAAACCATTAGAAATATGGATGATCTGAGCCCCATGTCCCCTCATGTACACCTAAACATAAAGTCCTTGACTTTGGTGCAGTGAGCTTAATTGAACGAAGTAAAAATACAGCATTTAAAAGAAATTATTGCATCAGATGTGGTGGTGCACACCTTTAATCCAGCACACAGGAGCAGAGGCAGGTGGATCTCTGAGTTCCAGGCTAGCCAGGAATACACAGTGATACCCTGTCTCAAAGAAAAGAAATTATTGACCATTTATGACATATATACACATCATTAATAGAAAGTCAGGATGAGCTTTAATCATACAGAAATGATTTACCCACAAAGGTTTATTTTACTTTACATTTTAAAAAGTTTTTAAAGATTCATTTATTTTTATTTGCATTGGTGTTTTGCCTGTGTGTATGTCTGTATGAGGGTGTCAGACCCCTGGAGCTGGAGAACAGACAATTGTGAGATGCTGTGTGGATGTTGGGAATTGATCTTGGGTTTCCTGCAAGAGCAACCAGTGCTCTTAACTGCTGAGCCATCTTCTTTAGCCCCAGGAGAATGGATTTTTATAACCCACTGGGGAACACAAAAAGGTCTTGTGAAACAACCTGTCATATTTTTATTTTGTTTGCTTGCTTTGCTTTCAGTAAAGATGAAATATATTCCAGAATGTAGGCTTGGTATACCTTAGAATATGTGCCAGCTTTGTGTCTGACTTTGGTATTGTTAAAGTTTCAATAATGGTCCAGATTTTTATGTACTGAAGTCTCACCAAGTGATCTAAACAAAATTTAAAAATTATGAGCAATAATTTTAGTTATGAATTTTAAAAATCACAAAACTTCCAGGTATTAAACTGAATCACAAAATTCTATTTTTATGGATCAGAAAGAGCAAGTATCAGCAAGTTCACACGAATCTGGCAGTTAAGGAAGATGATGCACCCCCTTGCTGTGCTGGAATAGTGAGCTTCTCAGCTAGCAGCCTTTACTCACTTGAGGTGAACTGAGCACGGTCCAGGTCCCTCTGGGAATAGCTGAATTTTATGGTGTGGTGGCCAACAGAAGTGGAACTGAGTGAACTGAGTGGGTCGCTGAGACCTCCAGCTTGGGAAGGTTAGAAGTGTCTGTGAAACACTTTTTTTTTTATTGACTCACAGTTTTTTTGTTATTGTTGTTTTTGGTTTTTTGTTTTGTTTTGTTTTGTTTTTTTGTTTAGTCCCCGAAATGATTTCTTCTTTGAGTTCTGAGAAACAGATGGGGCTCACTTCTTCCTGTGTCAGCAGCTCCATGAGCTACAACCCATTTTATTTTTGCCAGAGCCCATCTGAAAAGATTTTTAGTGTAAAAAGCGAGAAACAAGAGCTTTAGGATGGTTTATTAGAGGAAGAATTTTTACAGGGTTTTGGTTTCATGAGCTGCTGTGTGACAAAGCAAACTGATGGCAGTGATAGGCTGGTGATGTCACTGTGATGTCAGTACTCCTACTTATCTTACACATGCTTGCTAGTTTGGAACACTTTATTTTGAACTGTGCTACGGCCAACAAGACCACTCTGTATGCAAAAACCCAACATGGCTGTAACTGGAGATGAAACTGGTAAGAACTTAAAGGAGGGTTTACATTAATTCTGCAGGTTTTTTCCCTTCTTGTAATATAGTGTTTAGGAGTTTTTAGGAACTTGGAGGTGTTTTATAAAGTGTGGTTTCTTAGTGGCTTATGCGTGTGAGGTTTCTTTCAGTGTACGTCTGCACATTCAGCCTGATTTGTTAAGCCGTTGTAGTGTGATTGTTTCTCTATCCTGAGATTGTTTCATTGCTCGGGGCTTTTACTGCTCGGTTGACGAACGCTTGACGAATGAAAGCAGCAATCTGAGTCCCTCTCGCCCTTCTTTTCTCTTCCCCTTCGCATATTACTCTAGCCGTTCTGCCTCACTGAAATAAACTAATATTTTATCTGCAACCTGTTGCAAATTCAATCTTACCACTTTAAAATATCCGATGTCCATGTTGTAAACATTTGAGAGACTAGGTACTAGCTAGTTCTACATCGGCTAGGAGAAAGCAGCGTGCTATGAGTGGACATTTTCCAGCCTGCTATTTTTTTTCTCCTGCCTTTAAAAAAAATGGTCAGCTCTTCAGCTAATTGAGTTCAAAGGGCTGACGTCATTACATTTCCTGGAATCGTGTTTCAGCGGGGAAGTGGAAAAGTTAAACTCCATGTGAGCTGCACATTGACGTCAGCTCCGAGTCATGTTGTGATTTAGTCAGTTCCTTTCTGCTTTGTCAAGCGCTGCGGACTGATCGCAAGTTTGTTAACTAGTTCACCACCGCCTCTGGCTGCGGGAACTTCCTCAGACCGAATAGCTTTTCTCGTAAGTCTGACTTTTGCATTTTTCTTGTGGTAAGTATCTGCTTGAAGATGGGGAACACATTAGGATACTTGTAATGCTCACATGAGCGCAGCTCAAGGGTTGGCTGGCAAGTTAAGTTGTAAAGTCGTGCCTTCTGAGAGGCTGTCCCTGCACCTGCCTGGTGACAAGTGGACTATATTTAGGCCGAGATTTTGGTGCTTGCTGGATCTATAGGAACTTGGGATTCAGAGTGCCCTCTAGTGTCCAATGGGGGACGTGCTTGCCTTTCATTGTTTTCTCTGCCTCTTCTATTTAAGCTTTGTAATCTGTTCACTTGGTTTTGCTTTCCTTAGCTAGAGATAAGTGATTTTGAAAGACTTGAGTTACCAGTGACCTTTGTATGGTTGCAAGATTGTTTATTCAGTTGGATTTATTTGTAACCTAGTTTTGAATTTGCAGTTTGAGAATGAAGAGGATTATGTGATCTCCCCACAATTTAGCTGGTTTAGAGTCAGTGGGTCTCAGCCCTCATCCTGGATTGAAAGACTTTTGCCATGATCAAGAACAACTTGCACTGAATTGTTTATAAGATGGTCTTTAAGGAGCTGTTGTTTTGTTAGACAGTACTTCTTGTGAAATCTATAGATGTGCTGTAGATTGCAGAAGCTTTGGAGTGATTGATGAGACAACCAGACCTTGTGCAGCCTCAATCTTAAAACCAAAGACTTTTTTGTGCATTGGTTTATTTTAGAAAAATTATTGATTGATTTCTTTCTTTTGACTAAACTTTAAATTTCTATTCACCACTTGGCTTGTCAGAGCAGGAGGGAATATAGTAATGCAAAAACGTATTAAAATACTGGGTATATTTAAGGTGAATAATTAAGGAATGCCATTGCTTGTGATTACATACTCATATACATTTATGTTAATAGGATTAACATATCATCTTTGAAGTGTTTTATTCTTCTAGTTTGTTTTGCCAGTACTAAAGCCACAGTTTCAAATTAAAAAATTTCAAGATACTGAAACTTAAAAATGTTGAGCAATATAGATCATTTTCACAGACCTGACTTTAGTTTGGAAATGATTATTTTCATGAATTTGTCACTTCTCACAGAAATAGTGACATTTAAAAAGTGCCATATTGAAAGAAATAAATGAAATTTCCATCCTTTATTATCAATGCGTGAGAACTGCATGTGACTTAGGAATATTTCTAGAGTGTAGCAGAGGCTACACTAGGCCTCTGGATTCTTGGCAATGGACTAGTCTGCTTGTCAAGGCAAGGACATTTTTTAGATCAGTGCCTTGGAAATCTTTGCCCACAATCAGCGTTTTGTATCATGACACGTTGCATGTTTTTCTTACTCTGGATTTATATAAAACAGCGTTCCTACACAACAGTAGCACGAAGACACAAATTTCTTTCTAATTTATCTATGTATTTATTTTTGCTTTAAATGTTAGCTTGTTCCATGGGATTGATTTTATGACCCATGGTTTATAGTATATGCCTGAGATTCAGAACTAAAGCAGGCTTCTTATATTAATGACTGTCCCAGAAAAGACATTTGCAGCATCTCTAATAGGATCATGGAATCCAACATACAAATGATATTGGTGCTGGGTGGTGGTGGCACCTGGCTTTAATCCTAGCACTTGGGATCTGCAGTGGCGGGTGGATCTCTGGTGCTCAAGGCCAGCCTGCTCTACAGAGGGAGTTCAGTACAGGTGGAGCTGTTACACAGAGAAACCCCATGTCAGAAAAACAAAGACAGAAAAACAAAAACAAAAAAAAGAATAATATTGTTGATTTTGTTGGCTGTAATTTAAATTTGTTTTGTCTTTTTTTTGGTTTTATTCATAATTGATTATGTTAGGAGCTTAATTTCCTGTCTTAGACCCTGGATTCCAATGTTATATTCAAGAGCAGTTTCAGAATTGTTAAACAAACTTTTCGACTATTCAGATTTGGGAAATATTGTGTTAATATTTGATGCAGGAGAACATGGAATACATACCACTTTTGCAGTCTCTGTTAAGAAAAATTGACATAATGGGATAGTTTTGATTAGAGTTTAACTTTACAAGTTGGTATTAAAGTAATTTATACTTGTATTGGAAGTAGACAGAAGAATAACCTGCCTTGTTTTCAGTAAGGCCTTAAAGCTCAAAGAACAGTGACTGTGCTGTCTCCACTTGGTGAATACATTTTAATACAATGTTTAGGGCAGTTATTTACCTATCTGAATAGATTGCCTAATAAAGTAACTATGTCAACACTTCTACATTTGTGTAAATATATATAAAATATGTAAGGTATTTATTATAAGTAAGTTGTGAATACAAGTTAAGGAAGGAGCTGGCAAAGTACTCAAATTATAAAGTAGACACAGGAAGAAGGAAATGCAGGTTGGAACCCTGGAGGCTCACATAGAGGAAACCATACTAAACCCTGGAGGCTCACATAGAGGAAACCATACTAAACCCTGGAAGAGGAGCACACAGGGCAGGTGCTACTGCACGGGTGGTGATGTGAGGAAATGGGAGTCAGAGTCGGCAGGTGTTCTTCTGAGTCACAAAGATGGCCAGCAGTGAAGCACTCTGGTCTTCATAATCCTTTGGCTCTGCTCATACTGTACTATGCTGCTCTCAAATTCACCAGACACTGATATATAATGTAGCTAATGTGGCATAGGTCATAATAGCATGCTAGACACAGCTAAATGAAGCTAGCACCACTTTAAGTAATCAAAATGGGTCCCCCCAGGCTATTATTCTGATAAGGCAATAGGGCATTATTTGAATTTCAGCTTTCATAATTACCTGTCTTTTTCATAAATTTCCTGACTTTCACTGAATAAACAACCTAAAAAGTCTCTTTATGTGTAACTTGGGTTGAATGAATATGGTAATTATTTGACATTGTATATAAATCCATCAAATTATCGTTGAACAACTTGAATATATATAAATTTAAATTGTTGACTATACCTCAAATAAATAAAAGTTGCAAATAGTTATTTAAAATTGATTTATTATTAGTTTGTGTGTGTGTGTGTGTACAGGTGTGTGTGAACACATGTACAACTTGTGCCATGGCCTGCATGTGGATGTCAGAGAACAGATTTGAAGAGTTGGTTGTCTTCTTATATCTTGGGTTCCAGGAGATCAAACTCAGGTTGTCATGTTTATGTGACAAATACTTTTACACCCTGAACTGTTTTGCTGGTCTTAAACTGAAAAAATTTAATGACTTAATTCTGTACGGTCTGTATGTTTTAAGACTTGAAACATGGTTGAAAATGCTCACTGCTTGCTTAGTTACTTTTTTTTTGTAGGATTTTGTTTTTCCACAGAAAAAGGAGCAATGGGAAGGGAAATTTTCTGACAGAGTGGGACACAAGGCATGGGGAGGCCTGACGTGGGAACCAGGAGCACCGATGTGGGAACCGATTAAGAGGGAGAGAACTGGGCAAGGGGCCAGGAAGGTGCCAGTAGCTTTGGGGAGCTTTAGAAAAGTCACTTTTCCTCAGTTACCAGTGTGATTGCTGAGTTACTCCTATTATTTCCTGAGCTTTCCTTGAGATTACTCATTCACAGTGAAATGACAGAGAAGCAGGGACTTTGATACGTTTAGTGGTTCATGTTCGTGATCCCAGTGCTCTGGAGGCTGGAGCAGAAAACACCAAAGCAAGCCAACAAAGCCCCATGTATTCAGTCAATGTGCACCTCGATAAATAATTGAATAAAATGACAGTCCTTTGGGGGTGTTGATGAATAGCTTATCTTTGGAAGCTATCAGAATAGGTGATATTTGGGGATATTTGTTACATCTCTGTTTCTGTCTCTGACTTGTTTTTTCTAAGGACTAAGAGTCATGCGCTAGTCTTGAATCACAGACTTGTTAGAAGGGGAACATCTAAAGGGAAGGATTATTGATGGTGTTCTAAGCCTTTTAGGTAAACATAGTGTAAGTATAATTTAGAGCACTGTCTTTTAGACATGAAGGGAGGGATTAGAAGGGAACCAATGCATCAAGGGTCTGCTGTGTACCAGGCACTGAGCTAGACATTTTGAGATATATTATGGGGTTTCTTGTGAGTATGAAATGAGATAATGTATCCCCATTTTACAGATGAGGAGACTGACCTTGCCCCAAGTCACATGGCTGGTAAGTGGCAGAACTGGACTATAACCCAGACCCCAAATCCAGTGCTTTTTCTTCTGTACCGTGCTAGAGCTTGACAAGCGAGGTATGAAGTTCATGATCAGAACTGACAGCTCCAGGAATTGTTTTTCACATGCCAGGAGTTAGATGATTGGAAACATCAGAACCCCCTGCCTCTGAGTTGCTATGTTAGGTACATGTAACATGACTCAAGAAAGAACAATGCCTTTTGTCAAGACATGCCAGATTGAATGAGCATGTGGCATCTCATGGGATTTACTGTCTTTGTGTTAAAGACACAGCTGCAGTAAAATGTCCACATCCATAGCAAGAAGCTCATTAAATACTCCAGATGACAGTATGTCTGTGCAATATCTCAGGGAGTTTAAACTTGACTTGGTAGGGTATACATAAATCCGTTAAGCACCCTGCATACCAAGTCCTATGCTAGGTTCTAGAGCGGAAAGTGCAAAGATACTATTCTTGACTTGTCTGGAAGTTCTTGCCTCCCTGAGAATAAACTTGGAGTATACTATTAACAGCAAAGCATATTTTTTATTATCTTCAGTTATGATTTTTAACCCCTATACATGACCTATGGTTTCTCAAAAAATAAAAGTGAAGCTCTAAAGTCAGGTGTGGTGGCACCTGCTTATAACCCCCAACACTTAGACTGAGGCAAGAAAATTGAAAGTTTAATGCTAATCTGAGTTATATAATATAGAGTTTACCTAAAAGCCCTTACAAAAATAGTTTAGACACTGTTAGTACTTAGAAGGGAATAGGAGTTGGACTTTATAAATAGCATGAATAAAATTATGTCACCAGAGAATGTAGGATGGTTCTTTGAAATTACCACTGAATTTATAGTGTTAGGCACCGATGCTAAGATAAACATATTCTTGTAACTTGTTTCAAAGAATTTTGACATTTAGATTCCCTCAAAATAAGTCTCTTTCTCCCAGCATTTTGGTGTACATCTCTAAGATTACATTTGCATATATAGAATTTATCCATTATTCAGTGAAAGTTTATCATTGGGTTGTTGGGTTGAAACAGGAATCTATTTTAAGTCCTAATTTACACTAATTCCTACTTGTTGATTGAACTGTTGAGTTGTAATCCTGGACTTGTGTTAGAACGAATAGAAAGAAAACCGGAGCACAATGAAGTCAAGCGCCCCTTCTCTCTCAGCGCTAATACCCCCGACACATCAGCCCTTGCAGAGGCAACGCAGCTAAGCTGTTGCCCAACAGGTTTGAAGAATTCCTCATTTGGGATTACCCTTGTCCCTCATGCTCCCAAGTCTGGCTCTCCAAGGGCAGCTGTGGCTTCTGCAGACAGACAAAAGGGTTTTGTTTGTTTTTTAAATACTGTTTCTCATATCCATTGCCTCTGTGAACTGTCTCTGCCTGTCTTCCCTTAAAAAATGAAAAGAATGCCCTTAACAGCTTTTGTACATCCTGTTTCACATATTACAGAAAATAGCCAATGTGTACATTTAAAGTATAGTGAAACTATTCCTTCCTCCCTTTCCTGCCTTTCTCTAGCTTTCTTTTAGAAAAGTATCTTTATTTAGGGCCTGGCAGGGACAGAAAAACCTCTCACCCACTCTGCACATCTCTAGTGTTGTTTTTACACTTGTTTATGAGCAGTTTCAAAGAACGGCTGGAAGCAGGTGTGCATTCAGGCTGCCAGCAAGACACAAGTGCAGGGGTGTGTAAGCTCTGCCTTCGTCACTGGTTATTGTGCTGACTTTAGGAAGCCAGGCAGTTTGTAGCGGGGCATTGTTCCAGCATTTATTGACTTGTAACCTCCTTCCTCACCTCCTTCCTCGTATGTGGGCAAAGAAAAGGGGGAGGGCTGTGGCCTCCTGTTTCAGCCCTTATCTCCTCGCACAAGATGATCAGCAGAATAAGATGTTAATTAACCTGTTAGTTTATCTGTTGTTTTCTTCTTAAATGTTTAAAACTTGCACATCCGATGAGATTTCCATGTGTATACTGTTTGCAACTGTAATGAAAATAAATTTAGGACTTCCCTCAAGAAGTCAGTTTACTGTTTCTCTTCCATTTTTCCTGTTAACATTAAGTGAATCTATAGCCAGTTAGATCCCTTCCCTCGACTTAGCCTTTTATCCTCCCCACCTTTTTTATTTTTTGTAATTGAAAGGTTTTGAATATCTGTTTCAGGTGTAGGCACAGGGAAGTCCTAGTTGGAACATCCAGAGGATGGCTCTGTCCTCCTTGGAGTATTTGGGATGACATGCTGGCTCTGCCTTTTACTGGCATGCTAGAGCGAGATGTTAGCTTCAGGATCTTTGTGAGCGAGTTGTGAAATAGCCGTCATGAACAGTTTTCAGTGTTGAAGGCAGCGGCAGTCCTCGAGTGCTCCTTATTTGCAGGAATCTGCAGGTTGTTTCCATTTGTGACATCTCCTCCCAGCTTGCCACTGACTGAGGTCACATTGGCGTCTTTGATCTTGCCATAGTGGAAGTGTTTCTGCTGTGGAACTCACTAGATTCTGCCCATCAAGACTTTCCACTCCTGCCCCCACAGAGTAATTCCTTAGAGTTACCAGCACACCGCTGATGCAGCTAAATGAACTGTAGTTGGAAAGCCTATCTGCTTTAACCTGAGCGAAAAACTGCTAAAATGTGCTAGGATATTTTCTAAGATGTGAAGAAGAAGCTGAAATATTTGTAGCTTTGTTTCAATTTGATAATTTCTTGATATTTAAGACCCCTATAATACTAAGAACAATCATTTTTGCTTCTACCAAACAGTCTCTACTAACATCTATAAACTATACGATTTCTAGGTTAATTTTATGTACAGTATTAGCGAGTGAAGTGGTGATATAAGCTTATAATACCTTGTTTCATTGCAGCTGCCACAGGTGACATGCCAACTTACCAGATCCGGGCTCCTACTACTGCTTTGCCACAAGGAGTGGTGATGGCTGCCTCACCAGGAAGTCTGCACAGTCCCCAGCAGCTAGCAGAAGAAGCAACTCGCAAGCGGGAGCTGAGGCTGATGAAAAACAGGTAAAGTACTGGGTGTGAGCCAGTACTTTAGTAGGCACTGTGGGAGGCACCATCTGCTGTGGTGTGCTCTTAATGTATTAGCTTGCTCTTGCTAAGCTGTTTCTCAGGTTCAGTGCTCTGCGGCTTCTTGCATGTGCTCATGCTCTGCCTGTGATGCTGGTTTGTCTTCTGGTGAGTTTGTAGTCATTTCATAAGCAGGAGATACTTTCCTTTATATTGTAAGGGTTGTTAAAAGATATGTTAGTTTTTAATACAATATTATTAGATTCTTGGTTATAAGTAAAGCTTGATTTATATATTTTGCTAAAAAGTATTGTGAAAAGTAAATTTTTAAATTTTATTTTAATTTAAATTTTAGCACCCTTTCCCCAAATCAGTATTGTGGATAGAACCTAGGACGTAGGGCATGCTAGGCAAACATCTAGATACATCTCTGACCCTGATTTTTTAGCTTCTTTATTAACAAAATAAATGTAAGTGTTAAAACATTTTATATTTTATCCTTTTAGCTATTTTATATTGTTTTTACTCCATTATGAAGTAGTATATGCTCTTTTGACAAATTCTAGTCAAGTATAAATATAAAATAACAAAAATTACTCATGCCCCTGCCATATAGTTAATGTTATAGTAGGTGTGCTTGCAGTCTTCTCCCCTGTCCTCCTGCCTCAGCTTCCTGAGTCAGTTTCTTGAGTTCCACTGCTTCTCTCATTTACTATTGCTCCATGGATCTGTGTCATTGTTCATACACTAACATATCATATTATAAAACAAGCTTAAATAATAGTTCATTTATGTCATTTGCATATTTATTTTTTAGTTCTTTTTATGGAGAATGATACAACTTAGTTTGATTTTCAAAATGAGGAGAATTGTCCAAGAGTTTCCTGGTATATTTTGTTGCCTGTTCTTCAGTGTTAAATTATTATCTTATTGTAAGAAAGCAGTAAGGTAGATTCAACTGCTTTGCTTGTCTGCGGCAGAAGCAGATGGTGGTCATTGACTATCCAATGTTACCAACCTAGTTAATCTACAGATTTGGCAGCTGAATCCCTGAAGCTCACTGTCTTATAAACAGGGGCCTGACTTAGGTGATTGTGTTCATTGCATTAATGGTCCTTTAAAAGACAGTTGGGGTGCTAGAAAGATGAGTCAGCAGTTGAGAGAATCTAGTGTTCTTGCAGATGACCTGAGTTTTGCTTCCAGGAACCGTATCAGATGGCTCATAGTACCTTGTAACTCCAGCCCCTTTTCTGGTGTCTGTAGGCACCCATGTACACAGATACACAGATACACACACACACACACACACACACACACACACACACACACAAAGTAAGGACTGGAGAGATGGCTCAGCAGTTCAGAGCACTTGCTGTTCTTGTTGAGGACCTTGGTTTGATTCCCAGCTTCACATGGTGGGTTACAACTGCCTCTGGCCCCATTTCTCAGGCAGCTGCTGTCCTCTTCTGGCCTCTGTGGGCACCAGGCATGCATGTGGTACACAGACATAAATATTGGCAAAACACTATACAGATAAAAATAGAGCTGGGTGTGGTGACACACACCTCTCATCCCAGAACTTGGGAGGGGGAGGCAAATGGATCTCTGTGAGTTTGAGGCCAGCCTGGTTTGCATAATAGAGTTCTAGGCTAACTTGGGTGACAAAAGCAAACAACTACCACCAATACAACAAAAAAGTTTATAAAAAATATAAAACTTTTTAAAGATTCAATATGATACACTGTGTGACTCCATAAGACCAAACTTAACTGCTTGCCTGGATCATTGGATGGAGTTTGTACACTAGAAGTAGGATCATAAAATAGAAACATTTATCAATAGTTTGTCTCAGGGCTTATTTTTATCAGCGGTGTTGTGCTCAGAAATCCAGACAGAGTGGCTGGGGAGACTGTGCAGAGCGCAAGAGCACTTGCTGCTCTTCAGAGGACCCAAGTTTGTTTCCTAGCACACACATCAAGCTGCTTGAAACTGGTTGTAACTTCAGCTCCAGGGCACTAGCACCGTTGACAGGCACACTCACTTATGACATTCTCTGGCTCTGACTCTCTCTCAAATGTATAGACAAGGCTAAATGGGTGGAGCTCACAAGACTACCCCATGTTATGACTCTTTGTTAATCCTTAACCCATGTGATAGCACACACCTGTATTTAAAATATATAATTAATAATTAATAGAATATATTTTGGCTACAAATAGCTAAGGGAAATAGAGGCTAAAATATCCAGTCAGGTTTTTGATCTTTATGGCAGGGTAGAGGTATGTGCATCCAGATCAGAGGTTCATGGCATCCCAGGGACCCAGGCTTCTCCTTGATGCTGCATCTTCAGTGTGTACAATTTGTTATCATGACCACAGTAGAAGTAGAAACAGAAGACTCCTCCAGGTGGTGTCAGACAGGAAGATGGGAGGATGACTATGGTCAGAGAGTGCAGCTGGCTCAGTCGTCTCTTCAGAAGATTCTTTTCTAGAAGACATTTATGGCAGCTTTTACCTACGTTTCTTTGGCCATAGGGGTTCTGAGGAGCATTGTTTAGCACTAAAGTTAGACTGGAGAAGAGCAGTAGCCATGGCTCTTGGTGACTCAGCTTCGGCTCAGCAAGTTTCAAGCCTTGTTCCTCCTCCAGTTTCCTCAGTCTCCCAGCGCTAGTGAGGTCGGGGCGGATACTGTCTCACTCTGCAGGTAGTGAGCTGGAGTTGGAAATGGCTAAGTGGCAAGTTGGCCAAGGTCACAGAGCCAGAGGAGCCAGAAGTAGGGTATGCTGTCTAACGGTTCTTTCTTCCAGAGCCTTCCTCTATCCTTACACCAGGGTCGCCTGAAATAACCCTGGTGCAAAGCTTCAGACTGGACTTCATGGAGAGGATGCAGATTTTGTAGTTAGCATGAATGAGCTCATATATTGGCTGATGTTGATACTAATTATATCCCCACCATAGTGGTCAGCAGTAACTTTTATTCCTTTGTAGCCTGGTTATTTTGTCTTTGGCTTTGAGACTGTCTGACTGTGTAGTCCAGGCTGACCTCAGACTTGTGCTCCTCCTGCCTCCCTTCCCCTCCTGAGTGCTGGCAGAACAGGTGTACAGCCCACTGGGTTCTTTATCCTTTTCCTGTAGTTCACCTTGTTGTTTCCTCCCCACGCTGAGGACGGACTCAAATTCAAGCCTGCAAATGGAGCTAGCTATTAATAGTAGAAGCAGGTGTTTTCCACAGCTGAGAATACTTAGGAATGTACCAACCTTGTGTGTGATCACTTTGTGCCGGGGACATTTTGACTCTAGTTACATTGCACACACAGTGTAAGACGTGAAGTGTGGATATTTACAGTAAGTAGCTTCGTAAGCAAGAGTTTAAAAGCTAACCACCCCACAACATTGCTATTATGTATTTAAACTTTCATTTAATGTTTGTATAGAAAGATTTAGAATTTAGCATATTTATTTAATGATGAAACATAGAAACTTATAAATAAATTTTTCTTCCTCGTGGAAGAGAGTTGAGTTGCAGTCTCCAGCTGTCAGATTTGTGTGCTTGGACACGCTGTCGTTGTCGCTCTCGCTGTGTCCCCTGGATTGCTACAGCCACTGCTTGTCAGTCTCCTTTTACTTTCACATGCTTTAGTTTTTCATTACCTAGTTGTCCAGCCTTGGTGGACTCACAGGGTGAGTAATACATCACTCTTGGTTAGGAAATGGGTCCTGTTCTTTCCCTGCAGGCCAAGGGATTTCAACATTCCTTTTCTGCTGACTCGCATTGCATAGAGGAAACAGAAATCCAGTCCACAAGAGTCAATTCTTCTAAAAATACAATAGTCGACTGGGTCTATTGCATGTGTCACAGCTGGGGGTCAGTATTGCCGACCAGCATTAGCAATGGTATTTAGACATGCAACATTACCTTTGTGAAAAAATCCAGTTGAGTGACAATGGCTGACAGTTCCTGAGCACTACCAATAAAGCTTCATCAGAGGGCCTCTCCTGTGCAGGAGTTAAGTGAAGTCGATGCCATCCTGTCCCACTCTGAAAAAAAGAGAAAATGGGGACAATGTTAGTTATTGTTTCCTGTAATCATGCATGAAAGTGATTAACTTGTCTTCATTAGTTTTATTCATTTGGTTGCTTGTTGATCTGTCTTTTCCCTTGGATTGCTTAAAGTTCTGTAAAATGTGTTTGATGTGCGTTAAATGCCGGTGGTTAGAGAAGAGCACAGAAGTACTCTTTCCTGAGCTAGCGGCCTCCGTTCTTAGTTATTTACAGTAGGCTGTAATATATGCTAGACTGCCTGTGCTTATACAGTAGCTGAGGTTGCCCTTGACCATTCTTTTATTTTTTTAAATTACTTTTTTAATGTGTGTCAGTGTTTGACCTGAATACATATCTGTGCCTGGTGGTCCTTGTAACCAGAAGAAGGTGTTGGATGCTCTGGAACTGGAGTTACAGACAGTTGTGAGCCATCATGTGGGTGCTTGGGATTGAACCTTCCAGGTCCTTTGGATGAACACCCAGTGCTCTTAACCACTCCAGCCCTTGACTTTGTACTTCTGATTCTCCTGTCTCTATCTCCAAGTGCCAGGTATGCAGACATGCACCACCATGCCAAGTTTCTTTTTCATAATTTTAATTGTGGTATTCTGACACTTGTGAATTTAAATTATCTGCATTGTTAAATTCTGTGTCATGTTATTTTTAATTTTCACAAGCATGTATGTGTTTTATTTATTGTTTGAATTTATCTATGTTGTGTTTTTTATTCAGAAAAATGTCTCTGGAAGTCATGATTGGTTATATGTTGTTGAGATTTAGTCTTGAAGCATACAACTGTTCAATATTGTCACTTGAGATTTCATAGGATTCTTATAATCATTTTCATCAAATGAAATTTTCTCATCGTGATGAGTATGTGTACCTTTGGACAGCCAAAAATTAGCTGAGCGGGATGTAAGGATTCGTAAATGTCTTAATAGAGCTTCAGCTGGGTGTGTGGTCCTCTGGTTGTTGTTTATCAAACGCAGAGGGTCATTCTTACTATGGCACCATTTGGGTAAAACTACCAGTGTTCTTCAGTTGTTCTCTCGTTCTACACAAGGCACGTGTTTTGTTCAGTTGTTGTATGGCTTTGTATACCTGTCCTCAGATCAATTGGCTGTTGATTGGGGAGAAGGGGGGCAGATGTTCACGGAGCCACTCTGGATTGTGCTGGGAGGTTGTTCTTGTAGTCATTTGCCTTGTGTTGGTTCCAGGGAAGCTGCCCGGGAGTGTCGCAGGAAGAAGAAAGAATATGTCAAATGTCTTGAAAATCGTGTGGCTGTGCTTGAAAATCAAAACAAGACTCTCATTGAGGAACTCAAGGCCCTCAAAGATCTTTATTGCCATAAAGCAGAGTAACTGTGTTTGACTTGGACCTTGTTTACTGTGAACTCTAATCGAGGCAGGCGATGCAACATCCTCCTAATGGCCGTGTGGACTTGTAGATGGGTCACTTAACCCTTGCTTAAGAATCCAGTTTGGTTTAGGGTGTGAATTGGGAATACTGTTCCATGGGTTGCAATGCAGCTCTGCTCACATTACCAAGCTTGCTTTATTGTCAATCGCATGCAATATATGTTTTGTTTGCCCTTCTGCTTCTACTTTTTCCAGGGAAGCTGCTAAAGAATGTCGACGTCGAAAGAAAGAATATGTAAAGTGTCTGGAGAGTCGAGTTGCAGTGCTGGAAGTTCAGAACAAGAAGCTCATAGAGGAACTTGAAACCTTGAAAGACATTTGCTCTCCCAAAACAGATTAGTAGAAATATTTAACTATGAACTGATTACAGCATGTACAGTTGCTTTTGAATGCAATACAATATATAGCCGGCAAGAATTATGGCTTTTTCCTTTGTATCATTCATCTGACTTTCTAATATCTAACATTCCTAAAATACTTTATTGTATTTAATTAGCTCTTACCTCTAAGGTCAATTTTTCTTAGAAGAGACAAACTGTAAAAAAATGTATGTAACAAATTCTTAAAATGAATTATTTGTAAGACTTGTTTCAGTGCAGCATATTTGCAGTTCCCAGTCTCTCTGTCATGAATAGTGTTCTATGCAATAAAAATTTTGCAGGTTTTAAGAACCATTTTAGGAAAGGATGATCAAAGGCAGTGAGTGCATCCAGCAGTACAATAAATCAAACCGCAGAAATACCTCAGGACAGAATGAGAGGAAATGTATCTTAATGACACGGCTATGTGAGAAGAATGGCCTAGAAATGAATTTGTGCATTTATAGATTTTTATAATCGTCACTTTGTAAAGAAAATATTGTATTGCTGTCCTTGAATGCCATAGTTGAAGACAGTTTTCAATAGAACCATGTTGGTCGCTCTTTGTGGTATTTGGTGTTTCTTTAAATATCTGAACATTTACTATAGCTTTCTACTGTGTGTGTAGTGCAAATAATCCTACAGAAGTTTGGTCTGCTTCACTCTTACCTAATGCAAGAGACAACATATTTTTAGTATCTGGAATGACTTCCAGGAGTATGAACTTATTGCTACACTGGGTCACAAGCCTTGCAAATACTGAGTCATTTCATCAGAAGGACAATTGCAGGGTTCTAGGGGCAGAGTTGAGTGTAGAGCACTTGCCTAGGATGTGCAAGGCTCCATGTTCAGTCAACAGCACTGTAACAAAACTGAGTGACAGTGTTTGACAGGGAAGGCCTGGTGCTCTGCACTGGGCGGGAGGCCGAGGTCAGAGGTCAGCCTTTGTGCTGTACTTGGCTTCCTGCGGATGGTCTGGAAAGTCCCTGCTGATGATCGCCCGTTGTGAATTATTACTAGCAGCTTCTGGTACGTTAAAACTTAAAAAACAACACAAGATCTCATTTTTTCTTACACAACAACTTGAAGTCTAGTTAGATCAACTTTGTTTTGTTTTTTTGGAATGCACTTATCATCTAGGTCCAGACTGGCCTTGAACTCACAATCCTCTGGCCTCGGCCTTCTGAGTGCTTTACTTGCAGATGTGGGCCTGAATGTTCTCATATGGTGTTATCTTTCATGCACGTGCAGTTGTCGCCTGTGCACTGCTGCTAGAGTCCACTGCAATTTCTGTTGTTGGCTTCTGATTTGTTAAGATTCTGCCCCACCTCCCTCGGTTTTGATAATGGGTCTGGTAATGAGTATAGGGAAGTACAAAAATGGGGAGTGGTAGCAGGCTCTCGCTGGCCCTGGCATGCTTTCCTCTGTAGCTCCAGGATGGAGGTGTCTGGTCTGGCTTTGTTGTCATGATAGAACCCCGACAGAACAAACTACGGTAATTACTCTAGCTCTCAGCTCCAGGCTGTGAGCCTGTCAAACAGCAAAGCCAAGGCAACAGGCATTGGCAGCAGCTAGTCACATCCACAGACCAGAGCAGAGAGAGAGTGTGCTCGTCACCAGTGTCCAGCTCCTTTCCTCTGTTCTGGCACAGTTCAAGACTCAGCCCCAGTGAATGGTGCTATCTGCAGTGTATTCATTAATATATAGTAGGGCCATCTCCCACAGACATGCCTGCGGGCCAACCTCGTCATTGGACAAGATTTCACTGTGATTCTCGGTTGTGTCAGGCTGACAAACTAACCAAGGCAGGGATAGAGAGATGGCTTGGCAGTTAAGAGCACTTGCTGCCCCTTCCGAGAAACTGTTTATAACACCATCTCTAGGGGATCTGATGCTATCTTCTGACCCCTGTGGGCATCAGGCATACATGTGGTGCATATACTTACATGCAGGCAAACCATTTATACACATAAAAATAAATTAAAAAAAAAATTCCTAACCACAATGGAACTTGGGCTACAATCTCCTAACCACCATAGTAGGAAATGCCAGTTTGGGCTTTATTTTTAATTTCCTTTCCTGTGCTCTTCAGCTCTAAATTTCCTTTATCACCATTTGTCACTTCCTCTACAGTGAGTTGAGGAGACAATGCAGGAAGAAAATGGGAATGGAAAACCGAGGTTTGAGGTGCCATCCAGGGACTGTGGTGCAGTTGTCTGCGGAGAGCGGCAAACATGGGAAGAGCTGCGGGAAGTGGGAGAGGAGAGGTGGGAGCCTGAGACCTGAGTGGTGGGGAGCGCAGGACCCGCAGTTCCCTGCAGCCTGGGTCTGAGCGGTGGGGGCGGGGGTGGGGTGCAGGACCCGCAGTTCCCTGCAGGCTGGGTTCTGGGTCCGGGCAGTGAAGGTTCGCTTATAAAAGAGGAGATGAATTGTTGTGCATGAATGCATGTGTGTAATCTATAAAATCACATTATTTCAGAGGATAGAAACTAGTCTTCTACTCAAGGCCAGTGGCTTAGACAGTAGGGCCACATTCTTACCTCACAAAGCCCGCATGCAGGAAATCCCACACCTTGCTTAATCCGGTCAGTAAGCAGTAGAACTTGGTCTCCAATCTCCTCGTCCAGTCTGCACCCAACCCCCTTGCTGGTTCCTGATGCGAAGGTTGATGGCACACTTCCAGGCGGCACGACTGGAAAAGGAGACACTCCCAGCAGCCCCAGTTTTGTTTGTTTTTGGAGACAAGATTGTGTAATAAATAAATTTATTTATTTATTTATAATAATAAATTTATTAAGCAATAAATAGGCAACTAGTAAAGACTTCTGTGGATAGACGAGTGCTTAAGACCATCCATAAAATTAGGCACAGCTTGTGAGAGGACTGCAATCTGGGCCAAACTCTCAGAGATGCATAGGAACTTGTATTCTTGTTCACCTAATTGGTTCCCTAAACCAAGTCTTTGCTTCTAACATAGAATCATCAGATATTCCAGTTGTGAGCAGCAGTTTGGAAGCTTCCTTCCCACGAGCAGTGCAGTGCCTGCGCTTCAGTGTCCTGTGGGGCCCAGAGCTGCCACTGTGTCTGTGTCCTTTAAAAAAAAAAATCTTAAAGGTTTTAGAATCTGGATTGTGCAAATTTCTCATCCTGAATCATGAGAGTACACCATCTGATTTTGTCGCCACATTTGGCACTTAGACCAGGAGGACACAGAAAATGCATTCATGCTGCTATTTAAATGCCCGTGACTCCTATGCTTGCACCAGATTGAGAACTCCAGCATCGTTATACTTGATGTCGATGGATGCCTGCTGTTTTATTGCCTGATGCCTTCCTCATCAGCCACATGGATCAAATTTTTCGTCTACTCTTTATGTTCAGTGCTCACAGTCTTTTATGTGTGTAAATGACTCTTGAAGTCAGCACTTTTTTTCTCAAACACACTAAGAACTAGTAGTTTGACACGTGAGACAAACACAGGTGTTACTAGTTGGCTATCCATGATATATCAAGTCTCATTCTGCCTTGTAGCTCCTAGTTTTCCTAAACTCAAATGAAATGTGCTTTAAAATATATTTTGAGATCACTCACCTCCTGGTTTTGTTTCTGTTGCTCTGATGTTATACTGACCCAATTCCAGGCTGTGGTCCAGCATAGCAGGGGAGTCAAGGCAGCAGGGACTTGGCAGAGTCAGGAGCAGATGCCTGGCTAACTCCTGTTCATTTCACACCTACACAGTCTAGGGCTCCAAACCGAGGCAAAGTGAGGCCTCTTCCAGGCTGGATCTTCATATTAATTAAGGCAATCGAGACAGCTCTTCCCTCCCAGAAATGTCCTCTCTGAGACCATCTTCCCACGTGATTTTACATTGTATCAAGTTGACAATTAAAAGTAGTGGTCACATCTTGACCCCTGTGAACCTGACATGCAAGCACGTTACTTTAAGCTATCACATTTATATCATAAAATGAAGGCCAACTCAAACGTCGCCAAGGTCTTTGAAAGTCCAAAATGTCTTATAAAATGACAAGCAAGCTATACACTTTACACAGGTAATGTACAGAGAAAACATCCTTATTCCAAGTAGGAAGAATTGGCTGTAGAGAACGAACAGCCATACCACACAGCCCCAGAGGCCAGAGGGAAGAGCACCAGGTCTTACAGGTGCAGGCCTAGCATGTGGGTTCCAAAGAACTTTGGTAGCTCTCTCCATCCAGCTCTACCACTTGTAGTACACGCGGCTTCTCTTGCCAACTTAAGCCAGCTCCACAGCGGTATCTCCTTCTGGTGAACACCCCTCAGTCTTCAGCGTCCTAGTATCTCCGCTGTAGCTGAGGCTTCACTGGCATCTTCATACCGTGGTTTCGCAGGGTCTGTTTGCAGTGACTCTTGCCACCGGGAGCCTCGCCCCAGCTGCTCTCTAAAATGCCCTTGATCTTGCATCTTTCATACTTTGAAAACCAGTGTCACGTGGATGGCACATGGCATTACCAAGTTCTGCTGTCACCTTGGATATGGCTGAGCCTCCTGGGGTCGTAACTGTATAGCTTCTGTGTGCTGACCCCGAGGTAAGCATGTTATTGATGTGAGAACAAGGTCTCTCTATGGTGGTACTGATCTCTGTTAGTTACAGCTGCTTCTGCAGCACTGGCCCAAATTTGCTCTCACCTCAAAATTTCCTCTGCCAAACAAGCTGGTCCATTGTCTTTAAATTCAGCTTCGCTAGGTTTTAAGAACACGGAATGTAACCAGATTCTCGTCTAAAACATCGCAGGAATGGTCCCAGTCCCAGCCTTTGTTTTCCTCTGAGCTTCATGAGCCAGTCTTCTCCTGCCTGCATCTCTCTCAGCAGCACTGTCTTCCAAGCTGCCGTAAGAATAGCCCATGAGTCTCTTCTTCCAGAGCCTAATGACGTTTCTAGTTCAACATAACAAATACTTCTACCTTTCTCTGACAATTCCAAAGCTTAAACACCACGTGGTCAGGTTTGTCACAGCAGCAAGCCCACATTCTCACTGTTGTTTTCTGTCCTGGCTTCATTTCTGTTGCTGTGATAAAATAGCCTGACAGAAAGAGTTTGTCTTAACTCACAATTCCAAGTTATGGTCTCTCATAGCAGGGAAGTCAAGATGGCTGGAACTCCAGACGGACACACCACATCCAGTCAAGAGCAGAGAAAAGGAGCTCATGCAGGTTTGATACTCAGTTCTTTTCTTTACTCTGGTTCAGGGACCACACCAGGAGACCCTGCTGCCTGCCTTCACACCGGGTCTTCCTCTAACAGTAAGGCAGTCAAGACAACCCCATTTCCCCCCAGATATGTCTACAGGTCAATTGGATTTAGATAATCCCTCTGTGGTACTCTCTTGATAATTAATACTAACACACAATTCTAAAGAAACATATGAGATTATGAATGGTGTGCATGCATGTGTGTGTGTTTGCTATACAAGGGATATGTTTTTAAATCAGATTATGAGAATTTCATACAATGTATTTAGGTTATATTTATTCCCCCAATTTCTCTTCCCATTTTTACCCACCCAACTTTGTATCCTTAGGGAAAAAAAGCCTATCAACTACAGTTTGTGCTACCCATATACTCTTTGTAAAAGAATTTTTAACTTTATTTTTATTTTTTTGGTATGAGGGTGTTTTGCCTGCACGTGAGTATGTCTGTGTTCACCTGTGTACATGCAATGGCTTAGGAGGCCAGAAGAGGGCATCGGAGTTCCTAGAACTGGAGATAGTTGCAAGCTGCCATGCAGGTGCTAGGATTCCAGCTCAGGTACTCTGAAAGAGCAGCCAGTGCTCCTAACCACTGAGCAATATCTCCAGCTTCCCTATGTGCTCTTGTTTGACCTTCCTTTGGAGTCACACCAGTAAAGAAAACTGACTGTTCATATCCTAGCAGCTCCTGATTAACAACAGCTAGGGGTAAATCTGTGTGTCCACCTCCCCACTCAATTCTGGGAATTTTGCCTGAGTTGACCTGGTCCAGGACATGTGCATGTAGTCACAACCCCTGAGTTCATATGTGCAGCTTGCATTCTGTGTCTAGAGAACAAATGCCTTTATGCCTTGTTTATCACCACCTCTAGCTTTTAAAATCTTTCTGCCCCATCTTTCCCTGAGCCTTGGGAAAAGAAGAGGTGATATATGTGTCCCATTTAGGACTGAGTACTCTGTGAAGTGTCTCATTCTCTGCACTTTGACCAGTAGTGGGTGTCTGTGAAAATCTCCATCTATTGCAAAATGAAATGTCTCTGATGAGGGTTGAGAGATGCACTAATTTCTGAGTGTAATGATGAGGCACTAGGGTATTGGTTGGCCACAGTAGGTTCTCTTCCATGCCCCGGGTTCCTGGCCACAGGGACAGTCCCAGATGTTAAGTTCTGACTCCTTATGCAGCAAGTCTTAAATCTAACCACAAATGATTGGTTACTGCCAGGACATTCCCATGACCATTGCACCAGTGGACTTGCCTTTGCTAAACAATAATGACAATAATGAGTCCAGAGCCAGTATTGGGTTGCTTCTTTCAGAGTTGTAGGCCAGTATGGGCTCATAGATCCCTAAACTTATTGTCTATTGCAGGTTCTCTTGGTTCCCCTCCAGAACTTGATGGTAAGACCCTGTGGCTGCAGATATCACACAATATTAGTCATGGATCGTGGAGAAGTCAAGTTGATACTGACCCAGAAGCTTCATTTCTACTGGCTAGGTTGCCCCATGCTGGAGACTGCTGTGCATGTGACCAGGGGAGAAGAGTCATCACTATTCTATGGAGTGGTGACTCCTGAGAGCCACAGTGTATTCTAGTCTACACACTTTGAGACCGTTTCTATATAAACTGTCTTCTCATGCATGTGTTTCATATTACATAGGAATTTTTTTTGAGACAGGATCTTTGCTATTAGCTTCTGGCTGACCTGATATTTGCTAGGTCGCTCAAATTGACCTTGAATTCAAATGGTTTCTTCCACTTCAGCTTCCTGAGTGCTGAGATTATAGGCATTATGTCACCTCACCCAGTATTCTAGAAGCATGAATATTTTTAATGCACAGATTGTGTGTTTGTGGTCTATGGAAATTAGAATCCTACACATGCTAGCCAAGCATTCTGCTACAAAACTACACTCTCTGCCCACAACCATTTTCAGTATAGTACTTGTCATGAGAGAGTCTTTTGCCTAGGACTACTATGTGACAGTTTAATTATGAGACTTAAGAGTCTTCAGGGCCAAGCCCGTCACACACACGCTTCTATCAGGGACAGGAATGATGAGTGAAGGAGAAAATGACCGTGCCTTGTTACACTTGACTGTACTTGCTCAAATAAAATGAGTTCATGCTATTTCTGCGGTGCTCTGAATTTTTGAGAGGATGAAGAGAATTTTTTTTCAGAAAATTTTCTTTCTTAAAGCCAGTAAGATAGCTTTGCAGCTAAAGGCTTGCCTCGAGCCTACTGACCTGAGTTTGAAATCCCAGATCTCACGCACGAGAAAGAATGAACTGACTTCTCTGGCTATCCTCTAACTTCCTTATGTATACTGTGTCTTGCTCACAGGCAAAACATTTTTTTTTAACGAGAACCTGAGAGCGCAGTGTAGGGCGTTTACCTGGCTGTCCAAGCCCTGGAGCCACCCTCTTCTTCCTGAGTGATGAAATCAGGTGTAGAAAGTTCTTTGTCTTCGTTCATCTGTTTGATTTTGTGGTGCCTCGTGCTAGGCTAGTAGGTGCACTCACTACTTCTGAACTGAGTCCCCACCCTGAGGAATGGTATTTTAAATTCCCACCTTACTGATACAGTCTGAGGGGTCAGTGCCCATAGGCAAAGAGGCTTCTTGTAAAAATGTTGCAGGATAATATGAATGTGTCCCTGTGATTATTCTATTTTGTATTCCATATATCCAGATATTTTGTCCAAGAGGTCTGGCTATTTGTAACCTATTCTGTGCTATTTGTGAGTCATGCTAAGGTTAGAGGACACTGAATTATGCCACCTGGGGTTGGTTTTTCCCCAGCTTTCTGCTGTCATAGATGTTATGCACCTGCACCACCATCGTCTGGCTACTAGACTGTGAGTTTGAGGTCAGCCTGGTCAACATGAGCTAGTTCTAGGACAGGCTCCAAAGCTACAGGGAAACTCTGTCTTGAACCCCCCCCCCCAAAAAAAAAAAACAAAAGAGAGACTGTACCTAGTGTCACAGCCACTGATTACTGCTACAGTCCCTGTTTTCATTGAAACATTAGTCTACAAACCCTAGAACAGGGATGGCTGTCGTACAAGGCTGTCTTCCTCGTTCTCCAGGTTGGTTTGCTGTATCTGCCTAGCCTTGGCCTTGGAATCGGCCCGCAAGGCTCCTTCCAGTGTCTCTGGAGAGGCTGCTGAGCTTAAGTGGCGGTGTCCAGCCTAGAGGGTCCATGCTGGAGCCAACGAAGCAGTAAACTCAGTAAGGAGCATCAGCTCTGTGGCAGGCAGTGGCATGGGAGGCTGCCAGAGCCTCAGATGTGCCAGGAAAAAGCTGCACGACTCCCGTGGTCGTAGGTAGTAGGGGATTAAAGTTGGGTTCCTGAAGATCTTCACATATATGCACACCCAGGAACACCCCCTCCCCCTCCCACAGAGAGAGAGAGAGAGAGAGAGAGAGAGAGAGAGAGAGAGAGAGAGAGAGAGAGAGAGGAGAGAGAGAGAGAGCGCTAAGCAGGGTCATCTGTGAGCAGGATACCTGCCCACAGGCTATACCTCAGTTCCTCAGTGTCATGGCCACCCCTGATGGCTACAGTATCAGTTGTGATACTCAACATAAAAGGAAGGTGTCCACCAAAAGGAGATGCTGTTGGCTGTGAGCGTGACAAGAGCATCTATGTGATACAGGTGGGTGAGAGAGAGGGGCTGGTCTGGATGGAGGAGGGAGGCTGAGCTAGCATCAAGAGGCACTTGAAGCTGACTGGGAGTTCAAATGCTCTTGTTGGGATCCTCACTATCCACTCCAGTGGATGGGAGGGAAAGGTCCCCACGGAGGGAGCTGTGTATGGAGCAGGACTTAGCTACCTTTGCCCCTTCTTTTTCTATCTTACTGTCCACATCACTGGGAAATCACAGGCCTAACCCCTCTGTTCTGTGTTACTTGGTTCTAAAATGGCTGGTTGGGATAGAACCCCCAAGAAATAAAACTTCCAGTGTATACCAGGAAACAAGCAACGAGCAATATTTCTTTTTCGTCACAGACTCTCCAAGTGTGTGCCATGGTCCCACGAGGACAGAAAGGGTCAAGCAGTTTTCTCTGTTGTGTTTAGTGAGCAATTCTCACAGTAATGGCTGAGTCTATGTGGAACATCATGAGGGAGGGGATCCTGGACAAGTTTCAGTGAGTAAATCCTGTAACTATAGGCTTTCCCTCAAGGCACACAGGTGCACAGCAGCTTGGCAGTTGAATGAGCTGTTGGATGTAGGTGCTTATACTTATAAGTTGCTTCCAAGCTATATATTTTTAGCAAACAAATGACTTTAAAGGTAGTACTTTCTTAGTGTCATTAGAGATGTTGCGTTAGCTATGTCTTTTTTTTCTGATTGCTTTATGTGTCCATAACATACTGGAAAGTTAGTCATAAAGGCCAAAATGTTTATGCATCCTTTGCTCATAACTGAGGATGGTTCTTCAGTCCTTTAAACGTTTTATTTGTGTAGTTTGTGTATGTATTTGTGTGGGTGTTCATGCCATAGGACACATGTGGATGTCACAGGACAGCTTTTGTGAGTCCAGGGAATGTTGCACTGGATGGTGCCCCTACCTGTAGTAAGAGGCCGCTTGTGTGTTCCCGGCCACCCTCTGCTTGACTGTTTCCT
Organism: Myodes glareolus; assembly: GCF_982192425.1. Classification (NCBI taxonomy): domain Eukaryota; kingdom Metazoa; phylum Chordata; class Mammalia; order Rodentia; family Cricetidae; genus Myodes; species Myodes glareolus. Next base: position 4,906,347 of record NC_142039.1, read on the forward strand.
GGCTGCCCAGACTCCCAAAATAACCACACAGAAACTGTATTAATTAAATCACTGCTTGGCCAATTACTTAAGTGTATTGCTAGCTAGCTCTTACATTTAGAATTAACTCATCTCCATTATTTTATATTTTACCACGACGCTTGTGGCCTACCAGCAAGGTTTCAGCATGCCTGTTTTCTGGCAGCAGCTCCATGGCTTCTCCCTGACTCTGCCTCCTTTCTTCTAGCATTCAGTTTAGTTTTCCCCACCTAACTAAATTCCACTTTGCTATAGGCCAAGTCAGTTTCTTTATTCATTAACCAATAAAAGCCACACATAGACAGAAAGACCTCCCTCACCATTTCCCCTTTTCTGTTTAAACAAAAAGGAAGGCTTTAACATAGTAAATTACAAATAACAAAACAGGTATCAAGCAAGAATTATAGTTACAATATTTATATCTACTTTATCTTTTATCATAACTAAGGAAAACTGTAGCTATCTATTCTTCAACTCCATCAAAGACTCCGGAAGGATACAATATTACCTAAGTAAACAGGAAGTGCATTTTAAGCAACTTCCAAAACTCTAGAATTGACAGAGACATCTCACTTCCTGGGCAGTCACCCAAAGTTCTTCTGTACTGTTGGGGCATCCATCTTCAGCCTACAGACCCATAGTATCCAGCAGACTTTTCCACAAAGTAGGAAATTTGAAGATCTGTTTTGCCTTGCAATGGCAAAGTCCATCAGTTACTCTTTCCTGTGTCCTGTAGAATCTCTGGCAGACTCTTTCATGAAGCAGGAACCCTGAAGGACCATCTCACCTTTAGGCAAGTTCAGCGGTTGTTTTTCTGTGGGTCTTGCATGTTCAGTTCATACAGCATGCCATCAAGCAGTCCACACAAGAGCAGTTTCTTGCCCAAATGGCTAACCAACTCCATGAGGAGCCTCTTTGATGCCCATCTTCCTCTTGAAGTAATTGGTGCTGCCAGGAGCAGATGTGTCTCATTGTCATGAAAAGTTCTAACTTCTTAAAACATTTTAAATGCCATATTTTGAGGATCTCTGAAAGATGTGAAGAATATCTATCTAACTGAAATATATCTCTATGTATCTATAAAATCTAACATGACTATAAGCTTGACTATTATGGATGATTATCTATTAACCTGTATTTCTTAATTATACATTACATTTTAAATTAGCTACACAATCACAATACCTTAATCAAAAGCAGAAATAAACATATAATAAGATTGACCTTAAATTTGTATCAATAGACCAGGATCTGTAGCAGTGCAAAGTGTCCATCTCTATAGCACATCTCTCTTTAAATGGAAACAAACATTTTTAAACAGTCATTTAGGGAATTTGGGTGTAGTTCTCTCCAAACTGCTTTCTGTTTTTTGTTGGGCATTGGGCATTATTTGGGGGGGGGTGTTCATAGTGACCTTTTGGGGGGTCTCGGTCCATGAAACCACATTAGTCTGGAAAGATTCCATAGATTCTCATCTTCTGTGGAAACAAAAGAAGAACCTCTTTTCCAAAGCAACAAGTTCTTAGACCCAAATTCTGAAGTCGTGATACCTTTAAAGTATCTATGCTGGTTTAGTTTAGCAGCCCATACAATGAGATGTCTCTCTGTACTTAGCTCCCTCACAGTCAAAAAATTCAAAGAAATCACAATAATATACATAATCCAGACTCTCTGTGTATATTCAATCTTTTTGTGTCTTATTTTTATTTACTCCTTTTAATCTATGACTGTCTGTACTCTAGCTCTTTAAAGAAAGACTTTGTTTTATATTTTTATAAACCATTTACTTCCATTTATAACTACCTATACTTTTTTCTTCTCTCTCCCAAGCCCACATACATTTATCCAACACTGTGACTCATTTAGAGGTTTTTTTTATGTCTGAATCTGTCCTGTTGTGTATCTATAATTCTTTACTATCCAGGACTGCTTCTTAAAATGCTAAGCGCTTCTTAAAAACCTAGGCTGTGGCATTGCTAGGTCAAATACGGTCCTGCCTGCTTGTTCTGCCCAGTCCGACATGGTGGACATCTGTTCACTGTCTCTGAGACTGCCGAGTGGGAGCCGTTCTCACCACCTCAACACTGATAACTGGTTGGCCAATGCTGCCACCAAGTAACATGCAGCACACTGCCCACAAACCCCATTTAAATGCTCGGTCTCCTGAAAGAGCCAGAGTTTGCACTGGCAGTATAGCCCAGAAAGCCACCATTTCAAAACCACATGTGGCTTTTGTTTGTTTGTTTGGTTGGTTTTTTGCTACCACTGCTGAATCAGGATGCTGCAGCATGCTGCCAGTTGAAAAAAAAAGTGAGGCCAAACTTCGTGGATGTTTTGTGTCTAGAGTTCCATTCCAAGCTTTCTCAGGTTTTATGTGGATAAACATAGTCGACCACGTTGGAGCACCAATCTGTAGCATGAAGCAGTGTGTGTGTTCCTGGCCACCCTCCACTTGTTTGTTTCCTGGCTGCTCAGACTCCTGAAATAACCACACAGAAACTGTATTAATTAAATCACTGCTTGGCTAATTATTTAAGCATATTGCTAGCTGGCTCTCACGTCTAGAATTAACCCATCTCCATTATATTTTTTCTATCCCCATTATTTTATATTTTACCACGAAGTTCGTGGCCTACTGGCAAGGTTTCAGCATGTCTGTCTCTGGTGGCGACTCCGTGGCTTCTCTCTGACTCTGCCTCCTTTCTTCCAGCATTCAGTTTAGTTTTCTCTGCCTACCTAAGTTCTACCTTGCTATAGGCCAAGCCAGTTTTTTTATTCATTAACCAATAAAAGCAACACATAGACAGAAGGACATTCCACACTACCTGCTTAATCCTGGGTTTTTATCTGTTATTATAGTTTGTGTCTGGGGTGTGTGTGTCTGAGGAGCACATCCTGTCACTAGAAGTTAGTGATAATTCTTAGAAAGCATCACTCACTATGAGATATGCTTCAGCACTATATTTTTGACAGCTGAACTATGTATACTGCTGTTGCTTAGAAGTTGCTATGTTCTACACTTTATAACAAAGCAAGAGAAAAAACTAATATGCTAGAAAATGAAAGCTCTGGTGGCCTTGATGATTCAACAAATGACAGTAATGACCATTAGGCAACATGTCTTTGTACATCTCAAATACGGTAAGTTTTGGTATAACATATGAAAGCAACAGGAAAAGGCTAGCGCTTCCAGCGCTTAGACTATTAATCAGTGCTAATATTAATTTGCTATAAACACACTCCAAGTATCTTCCTGCCTTAGCCCCCACTCCAGAAGCTGTTCATAGGCACAGGCCACTGTGTCTAGTTATCTTATTTTCTAGTATATCTTGTATAAAGAGAACTACAGAAACAAAGCCAGCAAACCTTGGCTGCTGGTGCTGTAAGAACAGCAAGACTGACAAAGGCTTCTTTCACTGAAGGCTCTGGTCCAGGCCAGGGACCCTGGAGTGCACTCTTAGTTCCTTTGTTAACTTCCTCTGCCACTCAGGCCTAGACATCTAACCCATCTGAACCTTTGTTCCTCTACTTTGGCCTTGGTATTTACTGAGACTGTAAAGAAATAGACTGTCAAATTTCAGAGACGAGTTACTATAAATAAATAACACATCATCAGATTATTTCCTAACCTCTGTGTTGCTCCAGATTCTCAGTAACTGAGTCATTAATCCAAGGAATAACTTACAAAATGCTTCTAAACATCATCACCATCATCCATCATTATTTTTTCAATTCTGAGGAGTGTCATTAAATTTAGCCAGGATTCCAGAGAAGAATGGCACCAGGCTGAAATGATTTGGTGGACAAGTCACCACTTTGGCTTTGGTTGAGGTCTGGATCCATAAAGGTTTCTTTGTGCAGCTGTTCTTCCATTCATGGGTTACTCATGCACAGCCTCAAACCCCAGTCCTTTTCAGCTTGGGGAAACTTGCCCTGCCCATAAAGGTGCTGGCTTGCAGTTTATGTGGAGGGTTATTATTTTAAATGTCCTCAGAAGAGCGAAAATGCTGAAGGAAGGGGTCAACTTTCAGATAATATTTTGATATCTCGATGTCCACTAGTTGTTTGAAAATTTTACTGGGGCAGGCGAGATGGTTCCATGAGCAAAGGCACTTACTGTCATGCCTGGCAACCTAGGTTCCATCTTTGGGACTCATATGGTGGAAGGAGAGAAGTGACGTCAGGAAGTTGGATTAGGACCTCTCTACATGTGTGCCCTGGCCTATGCCCCTACCCTCTGACAAATAATGTTTTTTAAAAATAGTTTTATTGATTCCCATTTTCCTACCAAAAAGGAAATGCAATTGGACTCTTAAGTGGTACTTTTAAAATATGCATTAAGTTTTTACATTTGTACATGTATGTTTGTATGTGTGTTGATGCACATATCCCACTCATTTGTGTGAAGGTCAGAGAACAACCTGTCAGAGTTGATTCTCTCCTTGCACTACGTGGGACCCAGGAATTAGAACTCAAGTCATCAGGCTGGGCACCAGAAACCTTTATGTAAGGAATCATTTTGCTAGCCCCAAAATACTCACTCAAAAATACCCCTGGCAAGGTTGGGATTTGACAAGGTTTATATTTATATAAATAATGCAAAGTTTAGATTTCTTAACTGTAAAATATATCATATAAATCAAAACATTAAGGAAGGTGGAAAAATGGCTCAGTGGTTAAGAGCACTTTCTGCTTTTTCAGAGGACAAAGTTCAGCTCCCAGCACCTCATCAGGTGGTTCACAACTCCTATACCACCAACTCCAGGAGATCCAATGGCCTCTACTGCCCTCTGTAGGCACCTATGCATGTGCTATATACTTGCTAACTCACACACATAAATAAAAGCCAGGCGTGGTAGTGCATGCCTTTTAATCCCTGCACTCAGCAGGCAGAGGCAATGGATTTCTGTGAGTCTGAAGCCCGGTCTACACAGCATCTACATAGTAATTTCCCCGCAAACCTGGTCTACATAGTGCATTCCAGGCTATATAGTGAGACACTGTCTCAACCTTCCTCTCAAAATAATTAAAATTAGGTCAAAGTCTCAGCTAACTGAAAATGGGTATGGATATTACTGAAATGGTGGAAATATCCAGTTCTGCACAACTCAGTAAGTTTGCTAAACTTCAAGTGGGTGAGTAATGCTTTGGTTTTCAACATAAGACCAAATGAATGATAGTGTTCCATATGTCCCCAGGACAACAGCAAAGACAGCCCCAGAGAGTTCGCCACATGCCTGTTGATATGAGCTGCAGCTTCCTTTTTATTGTTGAAATTTCTTTATTCTCAGTACCAAGTGCTTGGACTCATTAAACACCAGAACTAGATAATGGAAATAAAGAATAAGGAACTTTCAGATATGGCAGAAGTAAGTCTATAATGACTAACCTATGAAGTTATTTTTTTATAGTTTTTATATAATTTAAAAATCTTACTGCAACAATCCTTGACAAGGAAAGTAAAAGTTTATTTTTACCAAAAGTATTAAAACTGAGCCATGTGCATTGTGCATGCTAGAGATTCGCCGGCCTCTACTTTCTTACTGCTGCGATTAAAGGCATGCACCACCATGCCCAACTGTATTTACACTATTACTGTTATATCTAGGCAGAGGTGTGCATAAATTATTTGTGTCCGGCACTAGCAGTCTAAGCTAAGGCAGTCACCAGGACAGTCTGTCACCGTTGAGCTTTGAGTTTTATCAGCAGATGACAGCATCACTACACTCCAGCTGCATCGTTAGTGGGTTTGTATCATCTATAAGACATGGTTGCGCTGGCTGTTGAGAAGGCTCTGCCAGAAAAGGCACTTGCTTCAGAGCGCAACGACCTGAGTGAGCAGGACCCATACGCCGGGAGGAGAGAATCATCTCCTACATGTGTGCACTGTGGCGTGTCTGCACACCCAGACAGACACGGAGACAGACACCTCAAGGCCTATTCCCAAGGCCTATTCACTTTCTTCAGTGGGTCTCTGTTCTTTAAAAGTTCCACAACCTTCTATAACAATGCCCAAAACCCAAGACCAAGTAAGTATTCAAGCACGTGAGCCTCTGGGGAAATCCCTATTTCATACAAAACCACAGCAGTTTGGTTTTCAGAGCATGGGAGGCAGGCTCATTTTGCTGTCCGGGTTTCTGTGTCTAAATTTAAAAAGGCACCTTGTCTGTATCATCACAGTGATTCTCAACCTGTGTGTTGTGACCCCCAAAGACCATTGGAAAACATGGGTACTTAGACTAGGAGTCACAAGAGTAGCATAATTACATTTAGAAAGTAGCAATGAAAATAATCTATGGTTGGGATCACCACATGGGTAAGGTGGGATATGCCTTTAGCCTCAGCACGTAGGAGACAGAGACAGACGAAGCTCTGTTAGTTCTCTTACAGCATGATCTACCCAGTGAGTTACGAGCTAATCAGGGCTACGTAGTGAGACCACGTCTCAAAACTAAGACAAAGCAATATAAACAACAACAAAAGAGAAGCTCAACCCCCCAGCTCTGGAGTTCCAGGTGACTGTAACCTATCTAACATGGGAGCTGGAAACAAACTCAGGTCCTTTGCAAAGACAGCAAGCACTCTTAACTGCTGAGCCATCTCTCCAGCTGTTTTTTTAAAAAAATAATTATTTTTTTTAAATTTCATTTTACCTTCCGACCAAAGTTCTCCCACTCACCCCTCCTCCAGTACCATCCCCCAAGCCTTCCCCTGAAACAACCCCCGCATATACTCCTCTCAGCAGGTAAGGGTTCCCATGGGGAGAAGATACAATTTGGTATATTATGTTGGGGCAGAACCAAGCCCTACCCTGTTGGTAGAGCTGCTTGTTTGTTCCTGGCTGTCCAGACCTGAAATAATCACTCAGAAACTATATTATTTACAACACTGCTTGGCCCATATTCCTAGCAAGCTCTTACATCTTAAATCAACCCATTTCGATTATTTTATAATATTTTACTACGAGGCTCATGGCCTATCAGCAAGCTTCCATTGTGTCTGTCTCCTGCGGGAGGCTACATGGCTTCTCCTGACTCTGTTTTCTTTCTCCCAGCATTCAGTTTAGTTTTCCTGCCTAGCTTTACTCTGTTAAGCCACTGGCTGAAAGCAGCTTCTTTATTAACCAAAGGTAATAAAACATATTCACAACATACAGAGGGGAATCCCACATCACTTACCCTCCGTGTTAAGTCTGAACATGGCTTCGCCTCAAAGGAAATGAGCTCTAACAAGCTAACTCATGCACCAGGGATAGATCCTGGTCCTACTGCCAGAGGCCCCTCAGACAGCCCAAACTTCACAACTGTCTCCCACATATGGAGGACCTAGTTTGTTCCCATGGAGTCTCCACAGCTGTCCGTCCAGAGTTCATGAGTTTCCACAAGCTTGGTTCAGCTGTCTCTCTAGATGCCCCCATTGTGATCTTGATCTCCTTTGTTCATGTATTCCCTCCTCCCTCTCTCCAAATGGATTCCCAGAGTTTGGCCTGGTGTTTGACTGTAGATCTCTGCATCTGGTTCCATCATTTACTGGAAGAAGGCTCCAGCTTCTTTGGAGTTGTGGATTTTAGGAGTCTGATTATTCTTTGTTTAATATCTAATATCCACTTATGAGTGAGTACATATCGTTTTTGTCTTTCTGAGTCTGGGTTACCTCACTTAGGATGGTTTTTTTTTCCTAGTTCCATCCATGTGCCTGCAGATTTCATAATGTCTTGTTTTTTACAGCTGAGTAGTACTCCACTGTGTAAATGTACCACATTTTCCTTATCCATTCTTCAGTTGAGGGACATCTAGATTGTTTCCAGATTCTGGCTATTATGACTAATGCTGCTATGAATATTGTTGGGCAAGTGTCCTTGTGGCTGAGTATCCTTTGGGTATATGCCCAAGAGTGATATCACTGGGTCTTGAGGTAGATAGATTCCCAGTTTTCTGAGAAACTGCCATACTAATTTACAGAGTGGCTGTGCAAGTTTGCACTCCCCCCAGGAGTAGAGGAGTGTCCCCCCGACTCCCCATCCTTTCCAATATAAGCTGTCCTTGGTATTTTTGATCTTAGCCATTCCGACAAGTGTAAGATGGTATCTCAGAGTCGTTTAGATTTTCATTTCCCTGATGATTAAGGATGTTGAGTAATTCCTTAAGTATCTTTCAGCCATTTGAGTTTCTTCTGTTGAGAATTCTCTGTTTAGTTTTCCACTCTACTTTTTAAGTTGGATTATTTGATATTTTGTTGCCTAGTTTCTTGAGTTCTTTATATATTTTGGAGATCTGTCTCTCTCTGTCTCTGTCTCTGTCTGATGTGGGGTTGGTGAAGGTCTTTCCCCATTCTGTACGCTGTTGTTTGTCTTATTTACTATGTTCTTTGCCTTAAAGAAACTTTTCAGTTTCAGGAGGTCCCATTTATTGATTGTTGCTCTTAGTGTCTGTGCTACTGAGGTTACATTTAGGAAGTGGTCTCCTGTGCCAATGTGTTCAAGGTTATTTTTCACTTTCTCTTCTATCGGGTTCAGTTAACTGACTTTATTATGCTGAGGTCCTTGATCCACTTGGACTTGAGTTTTGTCCATGGCAATAGATACGGATCTATTTGCGATCTTCTACATGTTGACATCCAGTTATGCCAGCACCATTTGTTAAAGATGTTTTCATTTTTCCATTGTACCATTTTGGCTTCTTTTTCAAAAATCAAGTCTTAATGTGTGAGTGGATTAATGTCAGGGTTTTCAATTAGATTCCATTGATCCATGTGTCTGTTTTTATGCCAATACCAAGCTGTTTTTATTACTATAGCATTATAGTATATCTTGAGACCAGGGATGGTGATGCTTCTAGAAGTTCCTTTATTGTACAGGATTGTTTTAGCTATTCTGTTTTTTGTTTGTTTGTTTTTCCATAGGAAGTTGATGTTCTTTCAAGGTCTGTGAAGAATTGTGTTGGTATTTTGGTAGGGGATTGCGTTGAATCTGTAGATTGCTTTTGGTAAGATTGCCATTTGATTCTACCTATCCAAGAGAATGGGAGATCTTTCCATTTTCTAATGTCTTCTTCAATTTCTTTCTTTAGAGACATAAAGTTCTTGTCATACAGATCTTTCACTTGTTTAGTTAGAGTTACCCCAAGATATTTTATATTTGTGGCTATTCTAAAGGGTAATGTTTTTCTGATGTCTTTCTTGTCCTGTTTATCATTTGTGTACAGGAGAGCTACTGATTTTTTTAAGTTAATCTTGTATCTTACTACATTACTGAAAGTGTCTATCAGCTGTATGAGTTCCTGGCTGGAGTTTTTGGGGTCATTTATGTATATTATCATATCATCTGTGAAAGTGATAGTTTGACTTCTTTCTTTCTGATTTGTATCCCCTTGAGCTCCTTTTGTCTTATTGCTCTAGCTAGGCCTTTGAGTACAATATTGAATAGATATGGAGAGAGTGGACAACCTTGTCTTGTTCCTGATTTTAGTGAAATCACTTTGAGTTTCTCTCCATTTAATTTGATGTTGGCTCTTGGCTTGCTGTAAATTGCTTTTATTATGTTTAGATATATTCCTCATGTCCCTGATCTCTTCAAGACCTTTATCATGAAGGGGTGTTGGATTTTGTTGAAGGATTTTTTCATATCTTATGAGATGATGTGGTTTTTTTTTTCTTTCAATTTGTTCCTATGGTGGATTACATTGACAGATTTCCATACGCTGAACCAACCCTGCATCTCTGGGATGAAGCCTACTTGGTCATGGTGAATGATTATTTTGATGTGTTCTTGCATTTGGTTTGCCAGTATTTTACTGAATATTTTATCATCAATGTTCATGAGGGAGATTGATCTGTAGTTCTCTATATTTGTTGCATCTTTGTGTGTTTTGGGCATCATGGTAACTGTAGCCTCTTAAAAGGAGTTTGGCAATGTTTCTTCTGCTTCTATTGTGTGGAACAATTTGAGGAGTATAGGTATTAGCTCTTGTTTGAAGTTCTGGTAGTGCTGGGCTTTTTTTTTTTTTGGATTGGGAGACTTTTAATGACTGCTTCTATTTTTTTTAGGGGTTATAGGTCTATTTAAATTGTTTACCTGGTCTTAATTTAATTTTGATATGTGATAGTTATCCAGAAAATTGTCCATTTCTTTTAAATTTCCAATTTAGTGGAGTACAGGTTTTTGAAGTATGATCTGATGATTTCCTGGATTTCTTCAATGTCTTTTGTTATGTCTCCCTTTTCATTTTTAATTTTTGTTAATTTAGATGTTCTCTCTGCCTTTTGGTTAGTTTGGATAAGGGGTTGTCTATCTTGTTAACTTTTTTGAGGAACCAACTCTTTGTTCCATTGATTCTTTTATTGTTTTCTTTGTTTATATTTTGTTGTTTTTAGTCCTCAATTTGATTATTTCCTGCTGTCTACTCCTCCTGGGTGAGTTTGCTTCTCTTTTCTAGAGCTTTCAGTTGTTCTGTTAATTCACTGTGGCACGCTTCCTGACCAGCAGGAATAAACGCCACGAAAAACGAGAATTCCTTCCCTGATCACGTCTTTATTTGGAGCACTTGATTGAGGAAAATTGGGGGAAGGGAAGAGAGAGTGCAGGGACAAGAGAAAGCTTAGAGAGAGGAAGCAGAGCCCAGAGGCAGCTGCTTTTAAACGGTGGAGAGGCTTGAATGCTGTCCTGATTGGTTGATGCCATTCTGCTAGTCTGCGCATGTGCAGGCAAGGGTTCTCAGCCCCACGTGGCTAAGCCAGGTATGGACTTGTATACCTCCAAACTGCAGGACCACCTGTGCCTCCAGGTGGCTCCCTACAATTCACTAGTATGGGATTTCTCCAATTTCTATATGTAAACATTTAGTACTATGGACTTTCTTCTTAGTACTGCTTTCTCAGTGTCCCATAGATTTGGGTATGCTGTACATTCATTTTCAATGAATTTTAGGAAGTCTTTAATTTCTTCCTTTTTCTTCCTTGACCCAGAGATGTCATCTGGGTTATTCAGCTTCTCAGTTTCCATGAGTATGTGGGTTTCCTGAAATTTGTGTTGTTGTTGAATTCTCGTTTAAGCCATGGTGACCTGATAAGAAACATGGGGTTATTCCAATTTTTTTTTGTATCTGTGGATGTTTGCTTTGTTACCAAGTATGTGGTTAGTTTTAGAGAAGGTTCCATGAGGTGCTAAGAAGAAAGTATATTTTTATGTTTGGATGGAATGTTCTATAGATGTCTGTAAGACCATTTGAGCCATGATATCTGTTTGTTCCTTTATTTCTCTGGCTGTCTGGGAGACCTGTCTAGTGTGAGAGAGGAGTGTTAGAGTCTCCCACTATCAGTGTGTGGGGTTTGATATGTGATTTGAAGCTTTAGTAGTGTTTCTTTTACATGTGGGTGCATTTGAGGTGTAGATGTTCAGAACTGATGCTTCATCTTGATGGATTCTTTCTGCTGTGAATATTAAATGGCATTCTCTATCTATATCTTCTTTTGATTACTTTTGATTTGAAATCATTTTGTTAGATATCAGAATAGCTACACCAGCTTATTTTTTTAGGTCCATTTGATTAGAAAATCTTTCTGTAAGGTAATGTCTGCCTTTGTAGTCTGTAAATTTAGTTCATGCATTTTAAGGGATATTAATGACCAGTGATTTCTAGTTCCTGTTATTTGTTTTTGTTGGTATTGTATATGTATTTCCCTTCTTTGGGGTTTGCTGGTATGGGATTATCTATTGTCTGTGTCTTTAAGGGTGTAGTTAACTTCCTTTGGTAGAAGTTTTCCTTCTAGGACTTTCTGTAAGGCTGGATTTGTGGATAGGTATTGTTTAAATCTGATGTTGTCTTGGAATAGTTTGTTATTGCCATTTATGGTGATTGAAAGCTTTGCTGGGTATAGTAATCTGGGCTGGCATCCATGGCTTCTCTTAGTGTCTGCACAATGCCTGTCTATGACCTTCTTTCTTTCATTGTTTCCATTGAGAAGCTGGGTGTAATTTTGCTTTATATGTTACTTGGCCTTTTTGATTTGCAGCTCTTAATACTTTTCTTTGTTCTGTATGTTAAGTGTTTTTGATTATTATGTGACAAGGGCCTTTTTATTTTGGTTTGGTCTATTTGGTGTTCTGTAAGCTTCTTGTACTTTCATAGGCATTTACTCTTTAGATTGGAAAAGTTTTCTTTTAAGATTTTGTTGAATATATTTTCTGTGCCTTTGAACTGTGCTTCTTCTATCCTTATTCTTAGATTCAGTCTTTTCATGGTGTCCCATGTTTCTGGAAATTTTGTGTTAAGAATTTGTTGGATTTAGCATTTTGTTTGACTGATGAATCTATTTCCTCTATTGTATTTTTAACACCTAAGTTTCTGTCTTCCATCTCTTGTATTCTGATGTTTATGCTTGAATCTGTAGTTCCCGATCATTTATCCAGATTTTCCATTTCCAGAATTCCCTTGATTTGTGTCTTTTTTATTGTCTCTATTTCAATTTTTAACTCTTGAATTGTTTCCTTCATCTGTCCGATTGCTTTTCTTGGTTTTCTTTAAGGGATTTGTGAATTTCTTCCAGTTTTTTAATCTTTTTTTTTTGTTTTTGTTTTTTGAGACAGATTTTTCTCTGTAGCTTTGGAGCCTATCCTGGAACTGGATCTTGTAGATCAGACTGGCCTCACAAAGATCTGCCTGCCTCTGCCTTCTAAATGCTGAGATTAAAGGCATGGACTACCAACACCCGGCTTTTCCTCCCAGAGAGATTTCTTAATACAATTTCTGGAAGCCACAGCTGACTGGGCCGCCACCTCCCTCTCTCTCTGACACTTCTGTGTTGCTGTAGTGTTTTCTCTCTCTCTCTCTCTCTCTCTCTCTCTCTCTCTCTCTCTCTCTCTCTCCCTCTCCCTCCAGCTGCCTTTTACTCACTATTTTGTTTTTTGGTCTCATTAACTTTGAACAGACACGATCTCATCCCACCATTTTATACCTGAGTTTAGTCTAGAAGAGACATACAATTCAAGAGGGCCAGGCATGGTGGTGCTCTCCCATAACCCAGGAGATGGAGGCAGGAGGATGGCAAGGCCAAGGTCTTTGAGGGTTATAGAGTGAGATTTTGGCTTGAAAAAAAAAAGAAAAAGAAAAAGAAAAAAGTTTTAAAAGAGAAACAGTTTCCCAGAAAGGAAAAGATACGTGTCAGTCATATTTAGAGTGAAACCTTGCTCTTTTTCATCTGTGAAATGGGCACTCCAGAAGCCTGTGGCCTACAGGGGCACAATTAGCAAGTAATCCCCAAACTCCTGTTTGTTCAGAAGAGGACAGAGCCCATGAAGTCCCCCTGGGAAATGTGGTCTAGGAGCTGAGAAAGTTGTTGATCACCCTAGGAAGGAGCCACAGGGCATTGGGGCAGTGCAATTTCCTTTCAGGCATGAGATGCTGAGTTCCAGTCCAGCACTGGGGTGGAGGGTAGGGGATGGGATGTGGGGGGTGGATGGTGGGGTGGGGTGGGGTGGGGTGGGGTGGAGTGGAGTGGAGTCACAGCAGTGGAAGCCTCAGAAGCAGAGAAGAAAAGTTTACTAAAGGAAGAAATTGATGATGCCAGGCCTGGGGACAACTTGGAAGACAGAGACAGGAGATTCACAGATTCAAACCTACACAGCTGCTGAACTAGTTCACGGGACTTTGTGAAGCTGTAAGCAACAGAAGAGGAGGAGGAGGGGAGAGACAGAACGGGTGAAGTCGCACTTTGAGAACGCGGAGAAGGTTCCGAGCTGCCTGGCTCCAGGTCCTGCTGGAAATGCATTCAGACGGTCTGCGCAGGCTGGCTTTGTCGGGGTCACATGTGGGGTGTCAGGGGTCACATGTGGGGTGTCAGGGGTCACATGTGGGATGTCTAAAAGCACACTAACGGGAAGGAGGGAAGTCTACCCTGCATGAGTGAAGCCGGGAAGCCTAGTGCACAAGTCGAGCTACGTACGGAGGCTGAAAGACTAGGGAAGCTTGGCTTAGATGACTCTGTTGGCAAGCTGGCCACCCAGCCAGGATGTGGGCAGAGGCTTAGATGGCTCTGTAGGCAAGCTGGCCACCCAGCCAGGATGTGGGCAGAGAGATCTACCCTTTCTCTGCAATGAGCAAGAGCTGACGGCCTCAGTGTGCTTGTACAGGACCATGATCCCCTCTGAGAAGCATCACCGACACCTAATGTCTTACCTGCTTCCTGTTTGCTTGTTCTTAGAAAGTTAAGAGGCCATGACAAATGCTAAAAGTTAACTTCAAAGCAATTTTGAATTTACCCTTTGTCTGGGATGCTGTGAATTTTTGTTACAGATTAAGAAATCATCTATATTTTATAACAAGTCTATCACTTGAAATATGGAATCTAAACTATTACACAAATTATATTATTTATTATAGTATTTATTTATATATTATTATTTATATATTATTATTAATATAATATTTATTATAATATTAAATATCATTATACTAGTAATAAGTAATAGAAAACTCTCCAAAAAGTCCAAGGTAAATGTCTCCATTTTTTTTTCATATGCTTTCCTTTGGGTTGGGACCCACAGAGGGGCATTCTGGATTAAATAATTATCACATTTACTACTTCATAGGGAATGAGCAGAGATGTAAATTTATATAAAAATTCAGTGTGCTCCAGGTATCGTGCACCAGGCACAGCTGACAATCCATCGCGGTCGTGCGGGGCTTGGTACGCGGATGAGAGCGCAGCTGCAGTGGACAATAACATGGCGTTCTGCAGAGTTAATACCATCCCATCTCAAGTTCCCACTCTCTCCACCACACGCGCACCACCCCCTGTTCCTCCACCTTTCCCACCTCACCATTGCATATTTGGCGTATTTGTTCCTGGAACTAGTATTGCAAATTACAGTATGCCCTGAAATATATATATATTGCCCAAACATCTCCTGCTCTTGGTGCCGGCTGCCCTGGACAACAGCAGGGTATCTGAGGCAATGTGTAGCGATGGTCCAGTATTTATGGTGCTTCAGAAACCAGAAACCTTGAGCCAGACCAGTGACTAGTTTGCAATGAGTATTTTCATGTAAAAGCTGTTTGGACAAAAAAGAATACCCAACAGTTTGCAATGCCACTTCCACGAACAAACGTGCGATGGAGAAGTGGGAGAGACGGAGGAGCAGCGCAGCAAGCGTGCACTGGAGAGATGTGGGGACTGGAGACGGGGTCCAGTGGTAGGTGTGGGGCAAGGCTGCGGTGGACATGTGGACATGTCGCTGATGGGTATGACTGGCAGGGCGGTGCGGCAGCCTCTACCCCTGAACACGCTGCCCAGCTGTGTGATCTCCCTGGCTCGGAACAACAGCAGGGTGTCCCAGACGGAGTATGGTTCACTGTCTGGATTGGACCCGTCCAGGTTCTGTGCTGCCACTGAGGGTCATGCTGATGTCCGTGGTTCTGCTGTGGCCGGGGCTGTGTGGATGTCCACGGCCGTGTTTCCACTGAAGGCCATTGGCTGTCCATGGTCTGTGCTCACCTAAAGCCATGCTGATGTTTGTGGGCTGTATTGCTGCCAGAGACTATGCTGAGGTCTGTGGTTTGTGCTGACGCCAGAGGCCACGTGGAAGTCCATCTGCGGTAGCTGACTGTGGAGGACTATGAAGCTTCTTGTAGCTTTGGAGCCTATCCTGGAACTAGCTCTTATAGACCAGGCTGGCCTCAAACTCACAGAGATCCGCCTGCCTCTGCCTCCCGAGTGCTGGGATTAAAGGCGTGCGCCACCACCGACCGGCAATGAAGCTTCTTTTACAGTGGTATCGATGACTGCAGACTCAGCTGAGAACGAGAGACAGAAATCTTCGGTGACAACATCTCCCCACCCCGCAAAGTAACAGTCTAGGCAGGCAGCCATTGACGAGAACTCCTAAAAGCTATGACAGGGATGCTGAAGTGTAGCTTTCCGCAGCCGATGGCTTCTGGCAGGAGTGGGGTGGGGAAGGGCTCAGTTTTATTTAACAGAAAGTTTGACCGTGCTCCAGTGAGCATACGGGCAACACAAATTGGACTTGGGTTGTTTATTTATTTTTCTGTTCTTCTTTCTCTGGAGGGAGGTCCCATGAATGGGGGCTACACCTGAGATAACTTGGAAGTCATTGTGGTGGGGGGCATTATACGAAACGCCCAAATAATAAAAAATACTAAGTTGAAAAAAAAATTCAGGTGTGTTCTTAATGTGCCGTTACAGTGGGTTCACAGCTTTCTCGTTGTAGTTACTATAATATTTGTGTGAGAGGCGAACCCTTAATAGGGCATCTGGCTAAAGAATGGCTTTGTTAAAGTAACATGTTGGCTTTATGTGCATCCATGGGTACAATGTGGTGACATCATTAACTTTTCAAATTAACCTCTAAAGAAGACCAAGCAGTTGCTAAGGGAGAACCCGGACTGCCATGGATGATGGATCATCGCTTGAGTTAATTGTATATCTGCTGTATGAATTCATCTTATGTAAAGATGTAGTTGGAATATTCTGTAAGAGGAAAACCAAGAGAAGGGAAGATCAGTAGACTTATTTCCAAAAACAGGTTGCAGTCAGGCTTGACCTGCAAGGTCCCAGAGTACCAGCTCCTGCTCCAGAGATAAGAATGTATTTTACATTTTAAAGTGATTAGAAAGAACCAAGCATGGTGGACCATGGTTGTAAGCCCAGGACTTGAGAGGATCACAAGTTAAAAGCCAGCCTGGGTTACATGGTGAGAGGTGCCGTCTCTTTCATGTTAAAGGTGGGGAGGAGAAACAAAGAAAGAGAAGGAAGAAAAGAGTGAGGGTGAGAGGGTAGGATGAAGGAAGGAAGTAAAGGAAGAAAGAGATTGAGAAAGGTAAAAGGAATAGTACACACTGATCTGAGAACTCGGCAAGTATGTATTGTCCGTGTTAAGACGTAACTGCTCATGTGCTTGTAACAGAAAACTGTGTGACCCGCAGACTAAATGTGTATGTCACTTCACAGAGCATGCTTACCAGCCTCCATCCTGGAGCAGTTGTTCTCAGTTTTGGAACTGTTTGGAAAGCTTTAGAAATATTGCTTTAATTGGTCTGTGGAGAGGACATATGATGTTCCCATCCTCCACCCCATAATCCTCAGTCGGCAGCCAACGCTGGCGTGATGCTACCCAGCATCTCTCTTAGCCCAGGTTGGTGTGATGCTAGCCAGCGTCTCTCTTAGCCCAGGCTGGCCTAAGACTTGGTATGGCGGTTGGGAATGACCTCAAACTCAAGATCTTCAATACCTAGTTTTATGTAGTGCCGGGAATTGGACCCAGAGTTTCATGCATGCTGGGCAAACACTCTGTCAACTGTGACGCAAATTCAGTCCCAATTGATACAATTCTTTTGGGGTAACAGGACATGGGACCTGTCTCTAACTGTGAGACCCAAAGTTTTGCTCCCCTTTCAGTGGCTGCGTGTTCTGGGAGAAGGGATGCTGAGTCCTAACTCCTTACCTGACAAGCAGGGAAGAGGAGGGTTGGCGAGGGAGGGACCGCTACCTCTTGTAAATGGATGAGCGCTTGTTAGATCATTTTGCCGGGTTATGTGGAGACAGTTCCCTCGGCATCCGCGGAGCCCAAACCCGAGTACCATCCAGGGACTGCTTTTGTTAACTGTCAAAAATCTTCTGCTTGCGCAGCCCAAGGCAGACTACGGTCATAGTAACAATGGCTTTGAGTTGGGTTTTGGTCTTTAGGATCTTCATTTCTTAAACAAAATGTAAACACCATAACTATAAATAAATGAGTATCAGATTTGTGTATCCAAGACATTTTTATGCCCCCGATTTTTTTTTATCTGAATTTTAAAATTTCCCAGAAGCCCTACGTTTTTATTTGGTTAATTTAGCTGTATTTACAAAAGCCAGTAATTAAAATAAAAATTAAATGTAATGTTTGCTAAAATAGCTTTTACCAAAATCCAACTCTAATCATTTTTCTCTAAGGCTTAGAGTCTAAGCTTTTCTATGTAAAATGACTGTTTTGTGTTTTTATTTTATTTATTTTAGTTTTTAAAACAATCTTATTTTACATACCTATCCCAGTTCCCTCTTTGTCCCTCCCTATCCAGTCCCCAGAGAGGGTTCAGCCTCTTATGGGAAGTCAACAAAGTCCGGTCACTTGAGGCAGGACCAGGGCCCTCCCTCCGTATGTAGGCTGAGCAAGGTATCCCGTCATATGGAACGGACTCCAAAGAGCCAGTTCATGCCTTCAGGATAAATACTGGCTCCACTGCTAGTGGCCACACACTGCCCAATGCCGCACAACTGTCACCCACACCCAGAGGGCCCAATTCAGGCTTATGCTGGTTCCCAAGCTGTCAGTCTGAGGTCAGTGAGCTCATTAGCTTGAGCCAGCAGTTTCTGTGGGTATGCCCGCATGGTCTTGGCCCCTTTGCTCGTATTACCGCTCCTCCCTCTCTATGACTGGACTCCAGGAGTTTGGCCCAGTGCTTAGCTGTGGATCGCTGCATCTGCTTCCATCAGTTACTGGATGAAGGTTCTATGATGACAACTAAGGTAGTCATCCATCTGATTACAGGGGAAGGGCAGTTTAGGTGCACTCTCTACTATCGCTTAGATTCTTAGTTGGGGTCATCCTTGTGGTTTCTGGGGAGTTTCTCTAGCGCTTGGTTTCTCACTAACCCCACAATGGCTCCATCTTTCAAGGTATCTCTTTCCTTGCTCTCCCTTTCTGTTCTTTACCCAGTTTGATCTTTCTGACCCCTCATGTTCTCCTTTCCGCTCCCCTTCTCCCCTCTCCACTCTTCACACACACACACACACACACACACACACACACACACACACACCGCACTGCCAATTCACTAAGGAGATCTTGTCTGCTTCCCTTGTGGGGGGCGGGGCTCCGTGCATGTCTCTCTTATGGTTCTCCTTGCTTCCTGTCTTCTCTGGGGTTGTGGACTCTAGGCTTGTTATTCTTTGCTTTGTCTAGTACCCGCTTATGAGTGAGTACATATTGTGTTTGTCTTTCTGTGAGTCTTACCTCACTCAAAAAAGTTTTTTTTTTTAGCTCCATCCATTTGCCTGCAAATTTCAAGGTGTCATTGTTTTTTACTGCTGAGTAGTACTCCATTGTGTTAATGTACCACATTATCTTTATCCATTCTTTGGTTGAGGGACATCTAGGTTGTTTCCAGGTTCTGGCTATTACGAATAATGCTTCTGTGAACACAGTTGAGCAAATGTCTTTGTGGTATAGGTTTGCATCCTTTGCGTATATTCCCAAGAGTGATATTGCTGAGTCTTAAGGTAGATTGATTCCTAATTTTTTGAGAAACAGCTATACTGATTTCCAAAATGGTTTGTTTTGTTTTTAAAAGGGAATGCGTAATGGAATTCTACTAAAATTTGAAAACTGACCGCTAGAGGGAGCCAGACTATTATTAAAGAAGCTAAACTGCCCTTCTGTATCGGCCATTTCATTACCGTTTTCATTGAAAAACCATTTTTCCTCCTCACAGGGCTTTTGTTTCCTCGGAAAAAATACATAAAAAGCTTGTCCACTATCTGGAAAGGTGACAAACACATGTTTTCAGTGAAAGAAACGTTTGTGCTGAATCTTTTCCATTTGCCTGTGGAAGGAATTGGAGACTGGATTTGGCAGGAAGGTAACAGCTGAATAATGAACTTGGAGACCAATTACACAGCACACTGGACTTAGAGTTATAAACAAGAACAAGATCTGAGCAGCGATTTACTGAATCTGTGCAGAAAACAGTACGGGGATTCTCCAACGTGAGTCTGCTTGTCTCACTGGGTGTCATCCCTTCCTGTCCATCCACGAAGAAAAATTTCAACCTCCTGGGATGCCCCCTCCCAGTCCTAGGAGTTCTTCTTGGGCTGGCTTGGTGTAAATGTCTATGTTACTTTAAAATTTTTCAAAATGAAATTATCCCAATTTTCCTAATGCTTCGACCCTTTAATGCAGTTTCCCACATTGTGGTGACCCCCAACTACAAAATTATTTTCATTGCTACTTCATGACTGTAATTTTGTTACTGTTATGAACCAGAATGTAAATATCTAATATACAGGATACTAAGTGAGGATAAGCGACCCCCGTGACAGGGTCATGTGACCATCAATGGATCGTGACCCACAAGTTGAGAATAGGTGATTTATCAGTTTTGGAGACAGGCCCAGGCTGGCTTAGAACTCCTTATGTAGACCAGTCTGCTCTTGCAATTGCTGTGATCTGCCTGCTTCTGCCATTTAAGTATTAGGGTTAGAGACATGTGCCTCCATACTTGGGAGATTTATTTTTAAAATTTTACTATTAAAGTAAGATGTGGTGACACATTTCCTGAAATCCCAGCACTTGGGAGGTGGAGGCAGGAGGATTAGGAAGGAGTTCAAGGCCATCTTCAGTACCATAGGAGCTTGAGGCCAGCTGTGTCAGAAACAAAGTGGTCAGCCAAGGAGCAAGGTGCTGGAGAATAGAGCACTGTGATCTCCCTGGGGCTGCATCTTTCCAATGGAACAAAGACATTCTGTCTTACAATGAGCATGCCCTATTTGTCAGAAAAGACCTTCTTGTACTTAGGGGCATGAGGTACATGTGGACATTTCTGAAACAAACTTAGAAAGGGTGAGAATGTGACATATTAGGAAGCTTGTGGATGGCGTATCTCCCTTATGGCAAGTCCTGCCTTTGCCAAGCACACATTCTTTTTTTTTTTTTTTGAGAGTAAATTTTATTAAATTATAAAAGTTTCCATTTCCGCCCCTCTTCCCGCCCCTCTTCCCGACACCCTCCCACTCCCCCCACTCCCTCTCCTCCTCCCTCTTCGTCCCTTAAGGCAGTCAGGGTTTCCTGCCCTGTGGGAAGTTCAAGTTCCTCCCCCCTCCCTCCAGGTCCAGGCAGGTGAGTATCCAAACAGACTGGATCCCCAAAATCCAGTATATACAGAGGAAACAAGTCCCAGTATCATAGTCAATGGCTTTTCAGAAAGACTTCGGGCCAGCCACATTCAGAGAATCCGGCCAAATTCCGAGAATCTGGTTAGATCACGTCCTCGTTTAGTCCCAGTCCAACTGGCCTTGGTAAACTCTCATTAGATCCGTTCCCTTGTATCAGTGGGTGATAGCATCCTTCGCAGTCCTGATTTTCTTTTTCATGTTCTTCCTCCTTCTGCTCCTCATTTGGACCTTGGGGGGCTCAGTCCGGTGCTCCAATGTGGGTCTCCGTCTGTATAGCCGTCCTTCGCCAGATGAAGGATCTATGGTGATAAGCAAAATATACATCAGTATGGTTATGGGCCACGGCCGGTTCAGGCACCCTCTCCTCTGTCCAGAGTACAATCTGGGGATCTCTCCTTGGACCTGGGATCCCATATATAATCAAGTCTCCTGAAAACCCTAAAATGACTCCCTTAGTTGAAATATATTCTTCCCTGATCCCATATTCATCCTTCCTCACTCTCCCCTTCCCAGGCCACCGAGCTTTCCCCATTCCTCCCCTACTCCCTTCTCTCTAACCCTCTCCCCTTCCAACAACCCTCCCACCCCCCCCCATGCACCCGAGGTTACCTGGGACTCTTGTCTATTTCCTACCTCCTGGCTGATAGCTAAATAATCTTCATCAGGTTTATCTTCTTATTTAGCTTCTCTAGGATCACGAATAATAGGCTCACAGACCTTTAATTATGGTTAGAATCCACTTATGAGTGAATACATACCGTGTTCCTCTTTTTGGGTCTGGCTTACCTCACTCAGTAAAGCGTTTTCTATTTCCATCCATTTGCATGCAAAATTCAAGATGTCATTGTTTTTTACCGCTGAGTAAAACTCTAATGTGTATATGTTCCACACCTTTTTTAACCATTCTTCTATTGAGGGGCACCTAGGCTGTTTCCAGGTTCTGGCTATTACAAATAGTGCTGCTATGAACATAGTAGAACAAATGCCAAGCACACATTCTTTTGCCCAGTACAATCCTATAGGATCAATCCCCATTACCTCTATTTTGGAGGCGTTAGGCTCTTCGAGTATTTAAGTGAGTCTGGCAAGGTTGGAGTTTATCTCCAGGAAGGCTTTACTCACTTAGTGCTAATTGTCTTGAAAGGTGGAGGCTGTACTCATGCGAGTTTAGTGGACCTGATGTATGGTGCAGAGTCGCCGACATGTTTTGGGAGTATTGATAACCAAAAATAAAATAAAATAAAATGTTGCATCTACCAGTTCAGACGTGAGAATAAGCAGGGATTTAAATATGGTCCTGGGGCATGCCAGCTCAAATTTAGTGGTAGATGGTTCAAGTGGAGACAAAATCTTTGGCTATGGGAGTTCACACGGATATTGAAGGGACATGCACTGGCCACAGTAGCATAGTGCTGTCCATGGTTTTTTGGCATGGGCAGCAGGGCTTGGAAGTTAGGAGTGATGGGAAGCTGCCATATGATGATGTTAACCGCCGTTAGGTGACTAGCTGCTGTTCTTTATCACCTGCCATTTTAGCACAAAGAATTTTGGAATTATGGGAAATGGTATATATTCATTTAGAAATTATTTATTGAAATGTGAATCCAAGTGTTTTGGTTGTTGTAGTTGTTTTTATTTTCTCTAAATACTTTATTTAAAAATGTTAGCCTTTCAGGAGAAGGGGATGTGTGTATTTTGAGTGTCTATTAGATCTACCATTAGGATGGCAGTGCAGACGCATGAGAAGGGAGAGTGTAGGCGGGCCCTTGAAACATTGCAGCTTGGAAATGTGATGGTGTACATACAACAGCTGCAGTGGGAGGAGGGGGCAGGAGAAAGAGAAAGAGCAGGATAGGAGAAGAAGGCGACAGAAAACGAGAAGCAATGGAGCAGAGGTCAGTAGGAGGAAGAGCACCATGGGAGTGGAAGGCACTGTGGGAGGGCAGCTCTAGAAGAAACGACATTTTAAAAACACTTTGGCTACTGTTCAGCTGGAGACAGTCTCTTCCGATCTGGGTTTGAATGCTTCTGCATTCCACTGAAATCAAGTCACCTGCCCACTGTCTGCTCTAAAACCAGCTTACTACAAGGGTTCAAACTAATTCGGGAGACTCCAAAGGCTCTCTAATTTGACCAGTGTAATTCTAAATCTTGCCAGGTCATTTGGGCTCGTACACTAAGAGGTATGTAAAAGAGAGATGTGTGGGTGTGTTACAGGGAGTCAGGTGCAGAATAAATTAATTTTCCTTTGCGTCTTGAAAGTAAGAATTTTCCTTCTGGTCACTTACAGAAAAAAAGATTCTTTAACCTAAAATTTTCATCCAAGGTCAGAGAAAAAATTAAGTGGAAGCTCAAATCACCTGTCCAGTGGCAAGGAGAGAATCCTCTGATGAAAGTAGGGATTATGCCAACAGAATGGGTCCCTGCCCTGGTCCACACTTCTGCAGTTCCTTTAGGTCCCAGTGCTGACAAGTCAGCAGCCACCACTGGCCCACACATTGTCACTTTGCCAGCTAGCTCAGATGCATAAGTTCCATAGATGAAACAAAAACGATATTAAAATTCAAGGAGCATGTCTGCTCCAAAAGTTACGAGGCCCATAGTAAGCAACCCCAATAAGAGTGGCCTGGAAGAACAATCTGAAGAATTGAAGAATTCAGATAAAGATGAAGAATTCAGAAGGATGATTACAGCCAAGTTCCAACAGCTGACACAGGAGACACAAATATATCCCAACAACACAAAGAGACGAACAAGAGAAAGTCAATGCAAGGTGTGAAAGCAGAATTCGATGAGGATACAGAATTACTGAAGAAATGCAAACTTAAAGCTGGAAATGAAAAATCCAAGAAGTCATAAAAAAAAATCAGTGGAAAACTCCACCAGTGGAATGAATCAGATGGAAAACAGCAAGCCAGGGCCTGAAGGCAAGGTAGAGCAATTGGGTCATTCAGTAAAGGTCAATGATAAATTAAAATATTTTCATTTATTTATTTGTTTGTTTGTTTGTTTTTGGTAGCAGGAGTAATGCCCCTGGATCTCACCAACAGTGGCATTCCAGAGACAACAAGTGACCCAAGAACATGAAAGTCTGGTACCTTGTTGGAGTCAAACATCTATGTCACCCCTGCGAGGCATGGTAATTCTGGGAAAGTAAATATTCTTTAGAATATGGAGGATTAAGCCCTGCCCTAGAGATACAGTTTAACTTATCACTCAAAGGAAATATTGTAAACTTGTACTACTGTGATTTAATGTTTGGGCCATTAGAGGTAAAAGGCACAACTCCCATCCTTAAGAAGTGTTAAGCTGGGTGTGGAGGGCCAAAAATGTGGGACCATTTCCACCTTGTCTGACGGCCAAAGAGTTTGGAGATTGCTCAAAATAATAAATAAGCGTAGTTGCACATCCCAACTCAGGATGTGATTGTTTGGTTCTTTTAATATTAAAAACGTAGGTTCCTGCTATCCTGACAGGTGGTGGGATTTGTAAATGCACCTCTGCTCTTTCTTTTGTAACTATGAGGTCGCCTGGGGAGGGGTGGCCTTCAGGATATGTGATCTAGAGCAGCTTTGCTACCTAGACAACAGAATGCTAATGATTTGCTGTCTCAGTGTGTTAAAGCAATTGACTGTGTGAGTTATACTTTGTATCATGTTAATAAAGTCTTTTGTAACCTCCCCCCCATTTGCAATGGGTATAAAAGCCGTTAAAAAAATGAACATGGGTGATTTCAGTCACTGAATGCCCTCTCGATTGTTTCTATGGTTTCTGTCCTGTTATTTTTTTATACGTCTTCATAGTCTTTACTTGTATTTCTAAATTCCCACACCCCTACCCTGGTAAGAAGTATTTTTGTTGAGGTTGGTTCATGATAGCTGGGAGCAATGACGTGCTCCAAAATACCACGGTAAATGCCAGCCAGGGTAAAGGCGAAGCTCAGGGAGCCAGTTCATGCTTGAGTGGGTGTTGGGAGCACTGGGGCTCGTGGGCAGCTCCAGGCAGGTGGAGACTTTTCAAAGGAAGAGCAGCTTGTACAGAAGCACTGTGGAGCAAGCAGGCTGAGGCTGCGGTTCACCGAGCCTACGGTAGACGCTGCGCTCCACTGTGTCTTCCATGTGGTTTCCAGGTATTCTGAGAAATACGAAGTTCTGAGAATCATGTTGTGGTTTTTCCACTATAGGATGACTTTACACCACTTTTATTGGCTCAAATAGAAAACAATGAGAATCTGACGGAAATTTTGGTAAGCCAGAGAGCAAAGATACAGGAAGTTGGTGAACTGGACAGGTATATTTGTTAATTCTTTTATTTTTATCTCTTCATGGTATTCTATAGTGGGTACAATCACTCGAACCTAAGCCAAAGCCATTAAATTGGTATGAAAAACAAATAACATACTTATTAGGATGCTAACACACACTTTCAATTAGCTAGAAAAGCAATTGCCCAGACTGAGCAACACTAAAAGTAGCACAGCAGAGTTTGGCCCACTTTTTAATGTCGGCCAAAGATTGTTATTTATAATCAGATTTTGTTTGTTTGTATGATCTCAATATTAGTTTAAGATATTTTATATCGAAGTTGTTGTTTGTAGTAGGGAGAGGAGAGGACCTGCTTTTGGTCCTGGCCATCCGGCTAGCTTACACATGAATAACCACACAGAAATTGTACTAATTAAAACACTGCTTGGCCATTAGCTCTAGTCTCCTATTGGATAACTCTCACATCTTGATTTAATCCATTTCTAATAATCTGTGTGTCACCATAAGGTTGTGGCTTACCAGGAAAGATTCAACATGTCTGACCTGGCACGTCCATGGCGGCTCTCTCTCTGCCCTTTTCCCCAGCATTCAGTTTTCTCTACTCCGCCTACCTAAGTGCTGTCCTATCAAAAGGCCAAGGCAGTTTCTTTATTCAACCAATGAAAGCAACACATAGACAGAAGAACTTCCTATACCAGTTGTTTTAAAGTATAGACTTTGACATTTAACTTTTGGCTGAAAATGAACATATTAATCATTTTTTTAAACCTTAGCTTCTTATATACGTTTCCTTTAAAAATGCTATACTAAGTGAAAATACGTCTTGAAAATATTTTTTCTCTTCAATGACTGTTTTCTTAAAAGTCTTTTATTTCTCTGGGTTTTCTTTATTCTGGTCAGCCTGAGCTTCAGAGTGGGTGCTAGACCAGCCTTTTAGTCCCAAGAGTTACTGCAGCAACTCACAGAAGCTACAAGAAGTGAAGAGAGGAGACAGAGTCACTCACAGTGGTGCAATTGAAAGGAATATGGAAAGAAAGTTGCGTGCCCATAAGGGAAACAAGCAGTGTAGCATGAAACCATGTCAATTCTGACACTTGTGTGAATCCACTGAGAAATTTCTGCCTGAAGTCACTTGGTGCTGAGGTGGAACTCAGTGGCACCGTGCATGCTTTGTGTGTTCGAGGACTGCATACACAAAAGTAGAAGTGCATAATTTGTACCTAACCTCAAAATTTGCTGTGTGTATAACACAGCACATCAAAAATGATGGTTATCAAGACATTCACGTGAACAGTTTTAGAAATGTATCTAAAGATTTCAGGAACTCTGTGGTATTCTAAAAATTGGTTTGTGAGAATAATTATTTTAAAATAAAACTTTTAGACTTGATCTTGAAAATACAAAGCTAAAAATTAAAACAGACCATTAAGCAGAAGAAACAGGACGGCATCAGCAGACCTCCATTTGCTGCTGGCAGCGCAGGCCTCCTCTCCTCTCCTTTAAGAAGTAGACCTAGTTCACTCAATAGGTGCTCTTGATACTGATGTATGTGACAAGAATGAAAATTCCTTAAGTCAAGTCATCTGTCCTGCATTTTCTATACATGTTTTTACATGTAGACATGAGAGACTACTATTACCATTTAAAAATTAGATTTAATTAACCAGTTAATTTGTGTGTGTTGTCATGTGACTGCCCTGGTGATTACAAGTCAGAGAACAATTTGGAGAAGTTGGTTCTATACTCCTACATTTATATATATGTATACACACACACACACACACACATTTATACACATATTTTTCCAGTGATGGGGGTAGAACATAGTACCTTAGGAATACTAGACAAGTGCTCCGACACTGAGCTACACTCTAACAAACACTTTGTGACATCTATTAATATTGCTACTCAGGATATTGTTGCTTGAATATCTGTTTGAATTCCTGATAAAACTCTATAACTTTATTATTAAAGTTCAAAAAATAATGTTATTTATTAATTGAGAATCTTACAATATGTATAACTTATTTTGAGCATATACTTTCATTTCCCCACTCCTAGATCCCCTGAAGCTACCCCACAACATGTTCTCCTCCTAAATTTATGTCTTCTCTCCTTTTTCTTCTCCCCCTCCTGTAGTTAATTTTCTTTGGGCCATTAACCAGCTCCCAAATAAAGACATGGAGATTTATTATTAATTATGAATGCTTGGTTTTAACTTAGGCGGTCCCACTTGCTCTTTTAACTTAATTTAAACTGTTTCTATTCATCTACATTTTGCCTCAGATTTTTAAACCTTTCTTTCATCCTGTATGTCCTACTTTCTTGATTCCTCCATTCCTGTCTATCTGGTCCCTGACTTTTCCCTCCCCAGTGCCTAAATTCCTCCTTCTACTTACTCTTTCTATCCACAAGTCCTGCCTATACCTCTACCTCCCACCATTTGTCATTCAGCTTTTTATTAGACCATTCAGGTGCCTTAGGCAGGCAAGGTAAAACAGCAACACATCTTTACATAGTTGAACAACATATCTTTGCATAGTTGAACAAATATTCGACAATACCCTTCCTTCTCCTCTTTCTCCTCCTTTTCCTCTATTTTTAGTTATTCCCCTGAGTCTAATTAATGCTGTTCATATTATTTATAAGTGTGGGGCTCTCTCCTCTGAAGCATGATCAACCTACCAGTATCTACACTCCCAAAGAAAAAAACCTCATCTCCCCCAGCAGCCATCAAGCAACAATAGCTCTTTAGCGAAGGGTAGGACTTCACTTCTCTGTACATTCTGTAATTTTGGCTATTTTTATTTTTTTGCAAGTCATGCACAGGTAACCATGGGTTCAGGACTATAACAACCATCTTATGCCCAGAAGGAAGCATTCCTTCCTGTTCAAAACATAAGCTTGACTCTTGTGTTTTTCAAATTTTCTCTGAGCTTGGGACAAGCTATAGATGTCTCTCTTAGGGCCAGGCACTTTGAGCAGGTATGAGTTTTTGCATTGACTGATACCCCTGCAAAAAGAAGCGTCTCTAACTTGTTACTGTTCTAGTTGGCAGCATGAACCTGGGAGAGTTTGGCCTAAAAATGAGATGGACTAAAGTCTTGTGAAATAGAAAACTTTATTCAGACCATTGGGCCATTTGTACTCTGAGGGTTAAAAGAGTCACATGAGTAAGGTGTTCAATCAAAAGGACAAGCCACATGAAGCGAAATGTTTTCCAAATAATAATGTAAACTCACTCCCATGTGCTACACCTGGAGAGAGCATGAAAACATATTTCCAGAACAATCCTGTGTTTTGATGTTTTGATGAATTGAGGTCACAAGATTCTTATCCTGTTTTTTTGGAGTTTTTTTTTTTACAAGCATTCCAAATTCTGACACAACTCCATTTTTGGACTCTGTTCCAACACTAACCAAACTTGAGAGTAGCACAAATCTATGGGTATAAATATTAAAATTTAGAAGGTTATTTAATAACTTGACCATTTAGCAATGATCTCCTTCTTTTTGATCAAACAGAAACAAGGCACAATTTTATAAGTATTAATACCATGGAGTTAAACTCAATAAAAAGTAGTGTTTTCTATTTTTACAGTTAACTTTATCTGTGTATATGTATGCGTCTGTCTTCCACATCTGTGTGTGCCTAAGATGGCCAGAAGAGGGAGCTAGAGTTACAGGCAGATGTGAGCTGCTGGCCATGAGGGCTGGGAACCCTTTGAAAGAACATGTAAGACTCTTAACCACTGTGTGCCTCTCCAACTCTGCAAAGTAATTTTTATGAAAGAAAATCATGAAAACTAATTAATCAAGTGGTAAAATTAATGAAAATATTTTTATATTAAAGAACATCAGTTATTGGGGCTGGAGGGAAGACTTCTGCCCAATCCTCTCAAGTGTTGTGGTTATATGTATATGCTATCAAGTTTCACAATAGATGGTTAAGGATTAAGGCATGCAAACTGCCTCTAATTGACTAAGGAATGTTGATTCCACAGAATCATATTTTCAGATCAGTATTTAATATGCCTTCCTTATTCTTGTCTCTTATCTCCTGCTTAAACCAAGAGATTCTCAATGTATTACATTACATGATCATTGCCAAATGAGTGGTACCAAGAAAGTAAGCTATAAAGTATTACAATTGTACAAAATGGCTTGGTTAATAGAATTAATGAATATCCATGTAGTACTGAGGTGCTTTATGGACTCCACGCTTCCCACATGCTGCCACTTCTGGTAGTCTGGTAAGTGACTCAGTGCAGCTTATACAAAGACCTCATTCCCTGGCACACGGCCTAAAAGATGGCCAGACACAATCATACTACGTAAACCACAACTATATGTAGCTCACCTTGTGAGATGTGCTTTCTAAGGGTTTAATGCAAAGATGATAATTTAATCTTCTCAATATTCTACTTAGAAACTTCATGTCCATTTTGCAGATGAAAAAAATAAGACTACAAATGTTAACTTGTCTGAGCTGCAGTACATATCACACGTTTAAATCATACTTGGTGAGCTGGTGCTGTGGAGATAGAAACAAAATTTTATTAGTTTGAGTGTTTGATAATTTCTAAAACAACAACATGTGCTACAGTCCCTTGAATACAGGTCCATAAACGTTTCTGAAATTGCCCAGATAATGTGGTATTAGGCATTGTGGACAACAAAATCCCTACTACAGTTGCTGAGATGACATTATAGGTAGTCCTAATAACATGCAAAAGAAGGGTTGAGTGTATTCTAATTTAATATCAGCACAATATGTAGGTATACATTGTGATCCAGAATATCATTGGGAGGCCCTGTTGGTCAGAGGTTGCCTTCTACTATGGTCTCTCTGGTCTCTCCAAGCTTGGCAGCGTGGAGGACTTCCTCCCCAGAGAGACTTTCTGCACTCTACCTGCCCCTCATTTGGAGAAGGTCTCTAGGCCTGGAGGCCATACTTATCTGAAAACTGTTCCTAAACCTGGCTGCTCAATTTATCTCTAGTGTGACCCTTGGCTTAGTCCCCTGCTGGAGCTTCCCCCTGCTGCCCATATGGTAATTAGACATTGTGCTAGGAGCTCTATGATAGGATCATATTTCCATAGATGATAATTAAAACGTGTACTAGGAGCTTTATGACAGGAGCATGCTGTTGAATGCAAATTAGATGATTCCCCAGCAGCCAAAGTCGGGCTGACTCACATGGAGAGCTATCTCCATCAACCTACAAGCAGTCCAACCCTGCTCAACTGCTTCAGTCCGCACCTCATGGGCCAGTGGGTGATAATCCTCAAGGAGAACCATAGAACCTAAGTCTTTAACAATCTTATAGGCTGTTCATAGGTCATTAGAGCCTTCAGTTCACCATGGAGGGCTAGGCAGCAGAGTAGCTGTGGCCTGTTCACAACAATAGGCAGGAAACAGGAAGAGGAAATTGGATCCAGGGATAGGGATGACCTCAAAGACCTGCCCTTTTGATTGAATCCCACCCACCAGACTCCACCTTCTAAATGCTACACAGCAGTCAAGGTAATGATAAAATCTCGGGGCAAAGCCTCAGAACATAAGACTGCGGTGACTATTTCAGATTCAAACCACAGTGTTCGAACACCAAAGACAAGTTAATCCAGGCAGTTTTCACATTATTTAAAAGTCCAAAATCTTTTCTGAAATTCAAGCCAAATTTTTAGCTTTAAGTCTCCTCATGCTTCTCCCACTAATAGCTCCTATTCCTGACATCTGCAACATCCTGTTATTACACTTATTCCAAATTAATGTTTACCTTCATTGCTTTATACCAAACTGCAGACTTTCAACCTACTTGTTCCACTTAAAAATTCCTTCTATTTATTCTTTGTGTCTTTTATAGCATGCATATCCAATTCCATTCATTTTCCCATCCCTTCATATCTACCCTTTGCCCTTGCAACCCCACCCCAAATAAAATAAAATAAAACTTAAGAGAAAAAATAAAGAAAAAAAAAAAGAAGGAAAAATCAGTCTTGTCATGGAAACTGCAGTGTTTGACAGCGAGTCACACAGTAAACCCATTTATCGATATGTCTTTGCTGGCAATTTTCATTGCAGTCATTGGTCTGGTTCAAGGCCCCTGATTTCTGCCGCGTGGCCGATGCTGGCCTGCCACTGGAACTCCTCCTTGTTTCCCTCTTGTTGCCATGTTGTGGAGATCCTGCAGCTTTGGGTCTGCAGGACCGGCTCCTTCACATGCTCCAGTAGATCACAGACGGGGTGGAGGTTGGGATGAGCCAGCTCATAGCCCTGATTCTGGCCTGGGTAGTTGCAGGGCTGGTCAGCCTGCCAACTCTCCCTTGTCCTCAACACCAGGGCGAGCTCCCCTGCATTGTTCTGTGAGTTCACCCCTTGCAGTGATGAGCAAAGGGGGAGACTAGTTCTGCTTTCACATCCTGGGGCGGAACCTCCCCATCTACACCTCCAGGGGCAGTGCTACTGTGTTGTCCAGTTGGGGTGCAGGGGCCTCTCTCTCAAGTGCTGCAACTGATGAGGGGCAGGACCAGAAATCCTGTTCTTATGACCTCAGGGCCAGGTCTCCCACCTGCCTCAGGCACTGATGGACTTGGGGTGAGGAGGTGGGAGGGAAGGGAATCTCTCCTCTACCCATGCCACCATATGACAGGTGAGTAATGGGGACAACTGTCCCGTGCTCACAACTACAGGACTGGTTCTGCCAACAGAATTGGCTCTATTGTTCTGCCCAGGTGAGGCACAGAGCCTGCTCTCCTGAGTGTTGCTGATGGTGGGAGACAGGGGCTGCTGCTCTCCCACCCTTCTCCCCTTATGACCTCAGGGCCAGCTCTCTCACCTGTCTCAAGCTTTGATGGGTGGGAGAGAGGGAGGGCATCTCTTTTCTGCTTCTCCTTTTTGCTCTTGAATATCACTGTAAACTCTGCTGAAACCATGCAATGCCACAACCTTAAAAGTAATGATTTCTAGAATATGCCCTCCACCAAATAAACTAACCTACTATTTTTAATTCCACATCACCGAACATTTTGGGGCATGGATCCAAATTCTTTGACAGAATATAACGTATCTGGCCTTTGGCCAGCTCCCAGGAAGAGCATTTTATAGCACTAGAACCCTCATGATCAGAGACTTTGATGTCTGTCTGCATTTGTAGGAACATTCTGCTCCTATGGACTCGTGTAAGAATGACTCATTAGGTTGCTCTTATTCCAGGCCTTCTGTAAACCATAGCTCCAGAATTTTTCGTATGCCCACAAAGAAGTTCCAGAAGTCTAAGAAGCACATGGTTGAGTTTCCTCCAGCAGTGATGATGTGGCACCCACTTCCTCCTATGTTAATCACGTTTCCTCACGGCCCAGATGGTATTTGACAAGTCAATTTGCTAGAGAAAAAGAGATTTGGGCTTAGCATTTCACAGAATTTCTAGTCTATCATAGGAAAGGCCCAACGGCAGAGTTCTGTCTGTAGCAGCAGGACCATGGTGCAGCACTAGCTGTCACCTCTAGCTGCAGCTGCATCAGCTGGGTGATGGAGACGATTCTCAGAGCTCCGGGCCGATCAGAGCTCCGGGCCGAACAGCATGAGCTCATCCAGCGAGCCAGCAGCGATGCAAGAAAATCTGTGACTCATAGTCATCGAACACTTTTGAGATCGGGGGGAAATTCTGCTCTTGTGACCTAAAATGTGTGGTTTGCTTTGGTTGTTGAAGCTCAGTGCAGGTGCGCATGTGCTGTGTTTGAGACACAGCACCACTAAGACAAGAAAGTAAGTGCATATTGGATCAAATTGCCTCTCAAGTTTGCACAGACAGAGGGCCACCCAAAGACTGGTACAGTTTCCAAATCACTATATTTCAAAAATTTTTAGAATTCCCGTGTTTTGTTCAGAAACTAATTTGGTATTTTCAAATGTGTCCAGTAAGCACAATCATTCCAAAATATTTATTTTAGGCTTATGCTTGAAAAGTCAATTAAAAGGCTGAAATAAAGCACCAAGCAGAGGAAACCGAACAGCTTCAGAGAACTCCAGTAAGTACATATTTGTTAAGTCCACTTTGTATTAGTTTCCTGTGTCTAGCAGTAGCATAAAACCACATTTGAGGAGATACAAACATTATCCCTGATCATATGCCATATGATATTGTATGATATTTGATATATCCATATTGCTACTGTTTGTTCATAGTCGCCCAAATTCTCTCAGCTTTACAGACACTCTCAGAATTTGTAAGATTGATTACTTTGAGAGTAAGATTTGTTCTTGAGACAGGGATTATGTGGCCCAGGCTAATCTCAAACTTATGCTCTGATTTACTTTACTTCCAGACTTTCGGGATAAAAAAACATAAGCTCCCACATCCAACTGGTGATAAGGATTTATTGACAAATATTGTGATAGTTTAAGCTCAATGCTTTATACTTACCATCCTTGGCTTATCTGGTTTCCCATTAGTGGATGTATAGATTTCATGTGCCTGGCTACTGTTAAGAACACTGTGTGAAAAATTATGTCAAGCTGCCTTTTGAGTTCCTGCTAATGCTTCATGATAATGTATAATTATAAATATTTGATGAAAAGGTTGGATTTCCATTGTAACCTAAGCCTTTCAGCGAAATCTTGAATAACATCATTACTTGTATGTAGCATGGAGGGCCAGCTTGTTGGGGTTTCTGTCCTGCCCAATACCCCACAGCCGTCAAGCCCCAAAGAAAATCACACTGAGATCTCCATAAGTTATAAAACTGACTGGCCCATTAGCTCAGGCTTCTTGTTAACTCTTGTAGCTTATATTAACCCGTTGTTCTTATCTATGTTAGCCACATGGCTTGGTACCTTTCTCAGCTGGGCAGATTGCATCTTGCTTCTTCTGTGGTCTGGGCAGGACTGGGAGGAATCAGCTTTCTCCTTCCCAGAATTCTCATTGCATCACCTCTACTTCCTGTCTGGTTTTTCCACCTATACTTCCTGCCTGGCCAATCAGTGTTTATTTAAAACATGATTGACAGAATACAGACAATTCTCTTGCACCACTTGTAATATTTAATTTTCTCAAAAAGTAAGTACTAGATAAAGAAAAAATATTAAGAGTTACAAAGGAAAAGGGCCAAGTAACATATACAGGTAGGTCTATTAGAATTACACCTGGCTTCTTAGTAGAAACAATGAAAATCAGAAGGTCCTGGTCAAGTATCATGCAGACATTAAGAGACCACAGATGCCAGCCCAGACTACTGTACCTAGAAAAACTTTCAATTACCATAGATGGCCAAAACAAGATATTCCTTGACAGAACCAGATTTAACCAATATCTAGCTACAAACACAGTCCTATACAAAATACTAGAAGGAAAACTTCAATCCAAGGAAAATAGCTACATCAACAAAAACACAGACAATAAATGATCTCACAGCAGCAAATCCCAAAGAGAAAAACACACACAATAACATCACTAACAATGAAAACTAGAATAACAGGAACTAGAAATCACTGGTCATTAATATCCCTTAATATAAATGGACTCAACTCACCTATAAAAAGACACAGGCTAACAGATTGGATACAAAAACAAATCCATCCTTCTTCTGCATACAAGAAACACACCTCAACCTCAAAGACAGATATCACTTCAGAGTAAAGGGTTGGGAAAAAATTTTCCAATCAAATGGACCTAAGAAACAAACTGATGTAGCTATCCTAATATCTAACAAAATAGATTTCAAACTAAAATCAATCAAAAGAGACAAAGAAGGACATTTCAGATTAGTCACAGGAAAAATCCATCAAGAGAAAATCTCAATACTGAATATCTTTTCTTGTTTACTTAGGTAATATTATAACCTTCTGGGGTCTTTGATGGAGTTGAAGAATGGATAGATAGTTATAGTTTTCCATTGCTATGATAAAAGATAAAATAGATATAAATATTATAACTGTAATTCTTGCTTTATAACTGTTTTGCTATATGTAATTTTACTATGTTAAAGTTCTTTTTGTTTAAACAGAAAAAGGGGAAATGGTGTAGGAGGGTCATCTGTCTATGTGTTACTTTCATTGGTTAATAAAGAAACTGCCTTGGCTTTTTGATAGGGCAGGATTTAGATAGGTGGAGTAGACTGAACAGAATGCTGAGAGAAAGAAGCAAAGTCAGGCAGACGCTATGAAGCTCCGGCCCAAGATGGACGCTGGTTAAACTCATGCCAGTAAGCCACAGTCAAGTGGAGATACAGATTATTAGAAATGGGTTAAAAGAATATGTAAGAGTTAGCCAAGAAGAGGCTAGAACTAATGGGCCAGGCAGTGTTTAAATGAATACAGTTTCTGTGTAATTATTTCGGGTGTAAAACTAGCCGGGGAGCCGGGATCCTGGTGGGAATGCAGCCAGCCACTCCTTTTACAACACTTATATGTAAAAAAAATATTACTAAAGCTTAAATCACACATTGAACTCCACACACTAATAGTGGGAGACTTCAACACCCCACTCTCACCACTAGACAGGTCAGTCAGACAGAAAATTAACAGAGAAATAAGGGAAATATTATGAAGTCTACTTAACAGATATCTATAGAACATTCCATCTAAACATAAAAGAATATACCTTCTTCTCAGCACCTCATGGAACCTTCTCAAAACCTGACGACATACTAGGTAACACAGCAAACCTCAACAGATACAAAGAAAGTTGAAATAACCCCATGTGTCTTATCAGATCAATTAGAATTCAACAGCAACACTAACTTCAGAAATCCAACGAACATATGGAATTTAAACAATGCTCACATAAATGATCATTGGATAAAGTAAGAAATAAAGGAAGAAATTAAAGACTTCCTAAAATTCAATGAAAATGATCACACAACATATCTAAATTTATGAGACACAATGAAAGAGGAAAGTTTAAGAGGAAAGTTCATAGCACTAAATGCCTAAATAAAGAAGCTGGAGAAACCCTCACTAGCAAATTAACAGAACACCTGAAAACTCTGGAACAAAAAGAAGCAAACTCAGCTAGGAGGCCTAATGGATGGAAATAATCAAATTGAGAGTTTAAATCAACAAAACAGAAACAAAGAAAATAATGCAAAGAATCAATGAGACAAAGAGTTGGTTCTTCGAGAAAATCAACAAAATAGACAAATTTTTATCCAAATTAACAAAAAGGCTGAGAGAGAATATCCAAATTAACAAAGTCAGAAACAAAAATGGGGACATAACAACAGACATGGAGGAAACCCAGTAAATCATTAGGTAATATTTTGAAAATCTGTACTCCACAAAAATGGAAACCTTAAAGGAAATGGGCAATTTTCTGGATAAATATCACTTATAAAAATTAAATCAAGACCAGATAAACAAATTTATAACTGCTAAAGAAATGGAAGCAGTCTTCAAAAGTCTCCCAATCAATAAAAGCCCAGGATCAGATGGTTTCAGCACAGAATTCTACAAGACTTTCAAAAAAGAACTAATACCAACATTCCCCATATTGTTCCACACAATAGAAACAGAAAGAACATCGACAAATTCTTTTTATGAGGCTACAATTACCCTAATACCCAAGTCACAGAAAGACATTACTAAGAAAGAGAATTACAGACCAATCTCACTCATGAACATTGATACAAAAATACTCAACAAAATATTGGCAAACTGAATCCCAGAACACATCAGAACCATCATCCACCATGATCAAGTAGGCTTCATCCCAGAGATGCAGAATTGATTCAACATACAAAAATCTGTCAATATAATAAATCTACCATATAAACAAACTGAAAGAAGAAAACCACATGATCATCTCATTAGATGCTGAAAAAGTCTTTGACAAAATGCAACACCATGATAAAGGTCTTTGAGAGAGCAGGGATACAAGAAACACACCTAAACATAATAAAGGCAATATACAGCAAGCCAATAGCCAACATCAAACTAAATGGAGAGAAACTCAAAGCAATTCCACTAAATCAGCAACAAGACAAGGCTGTCTACTCTCTCAATATTATTCAGTATAGTATTTGCAGTTCTAGGTAGAGCAATAAGACAACAAAAGGAGATCAAGGGAATACAAATTGAAAAAGAAGAAGTCAAACTCTCACTACTTGCTGATGCTGTGATAGTTTACATAAGTGATCCCAAAAATTCTACCAAGGAACTTCTACATCTCTTAAACACCTTTGGTAATGTAGCAGGATACAATATTAACTTGAAAAAATCAGCAGTCCCCCTTTACACAGATGAGAAATGGGCTGACAAAGAAATCAGAGAAACATAACCCTTCCCAACAGCCACAAATAGCATTAAGTATCTCGGAGTAACTCTAACCAAACAAGTGGAAGATCTGTATGACAAGAACTTTAAAACTTTGAAGAAAGAAATTGAAGAAGACACCAGAAAGTGGAAAGATCTTCCATGTTCTTGGGTAGGCAGAATTAACATAGTAAAAATGGTAATCTTACCAAAAGCAATCTACAGATTCAATGCAATGTCTATCAAAATCCCAGCAAAATTCTTCACAGACCTCAAAAGAACAATACTCAACTTAATATGCATAAACAAAAAACCCAGGATAGCCAAAACAGTCCTGCACAATAAAGGAACTTCTGGAGACATCACAACCCTTGAGTTCAAACTCCATTACAGAACTACAGTATTGAAACAGACTAGTATTGATATAAAAACAGATAAGAGGACCAATGGAAAAGAATTGAAGACCCAGATATCAATCCACACACCTACAAACAGCTAATTTTTGACAAAGAAGCAAAAAAAATATCAAATGGAAAAAAAAGCATACATAACAAATGGTGCTGGCATAACTGGATATCAACACGTACAAAAATGAAAATAGATCCATATCTATCACCATGCACAAAAGTCAAGTCCAAATGGATCAAAGACCTCATTGTAAAGCCAACCACACTGAACTTCATAAAAGAGAAAATGGAAGTACACTTGAATGCATTGACACAGGAGACCATTTCCTAGACATAACCCCAGTAGCATAAATGCTGAAAGAAACAATTAATAAATGGGAACTTATGAAACCGAAAAGCTTCTGTAAAGCAAAGGACATAGCCAACAAGACAAAGCGACAGCCTACAGAATTGGAAAAGATTTTCACCAACCCTGCATCAGACAGAGGTCTGATCTCCAAAATATACAAAGAACTCAAGAAATTGGACACCAAAAGAACACATAATCTAATAAAAAAAAAATGGAGTACAGTCCTAAACAGAGAACTCTCAACAGAAGAACCTAAAATGGCTGAAAGATAGTTAAGGAAATGCTCAACATCCTTAGCTATCAGAAAAATGCAAATCAAAACAACTCTAGGATTCTATCTTACATATGTAAGAATGGCCAAGATAAAAAACATTGATGACAACTTATGCTGGAGAGGATGTGGGGTAAAGGGAACACTTCTGCATTGCTGGTGGGAGTGCAAAGTGGAACAGCTACTTTGGATTCCAGTATGATGATTTCTCAGAAAATTAGAAATCAACCTTATTCCTCAAGACTCAGCAATACCACTTTTGGGTATATTCCCAATGGTACCACAAGGACATGTGCTCAACTATGTTCAAAGCAGCATTGTCTGTCATAGTCAGAACCTGGAAACAACTTAAATTCCCTTAGACTGAAGAATGGATAAAGAAAATGTGGTACATTTACACAATGGATTACTACACAGCAGAGAAAAATAATGACACCTTGAAATTTGCAAGCAAATGGATGATTCTAGAAAATATCATATTGAGTGAGGTAACCCAGACTCAGAAAGACAAATATTGTATGTACTCACTCATAAGTGCCTTTAGACATAAACCAAAAAACAAACAAAAAACAGTCTACAATTCAAAATGGCAGAGAACCTAGACAACAAAGAGGACCCTAAGACAGACAGACATGTATCTAATCTACATGGAAAGTAGAAAAAGAAAAGATCTTCTGAGTAAGTTGGAGGCATGGGGACCATGGGAGAGGGTAGAAGGGGAGGGTGGAGGAAGGGAGATGAGCAGAGAAAAATAAATAATATTTATTATAAAAAGTAGTACTAGATCATTAGAAAAGCGCATTTCCCAGACTCGTCTTTTTTTCTTATTTCAAATGGTTCTTTGAGAATTTTTGTATTATATATATTTGACCATATATGCTCCTTCCCCAACTCAACTCAGATCTGCCTTCACTTCACCAAATGCTTAACTATATATTTTATTTCTTCTTTAGACTCATCAAGTCCAGTTTGTGCTACACATATATTTTTGGATGTGTTACTTTCATTGGAGGGTCAAAGAAATCTGATTATCCCTCCCCCACGAGCTGCCAGTTGTCAACCTTTCATTAGCCTGGGGTAGGTATTTGTAGCTGCCTCCAACTCCATGCTGGAATTCTGTTGGCCTGGGCCTGCACAGGTCCTGTACATGCTGTCTCAGCTGCCACATGTTCATATGTGCAGCTGCCCCACTGTGCCCAGGGTACACGCTTGTAAGCATCCCACTGCCTTGGAGTCTTAACAATCTTTCTATCTCTTCTTCCACAATGATCACCGAGTCTTGGAAAGAGGAGTGTGATACAGACACTTTCACAATTATATGTATAACTTTAAAATGTAAATATATGTACATTTGTTCAAGCAATCATTGACACACAGTTTGGAGGAAGAGACGAGAAGAAATAGTGAACTAGAAAAAGATATAACTAGGTAAGGTCTTTATTTTTCAAATCATTCATCCATAACTAAACTGTGATCT
Organism: Myodes glareolus; assembly: GCF_982192425.1. Lineage (NCBI taxonomy): Eukaryota > Metazoa > Chordata > Mammalia > Rodentia > Cricetidae > Myodes > Myodes glareolus. The sequence goes on from NC_142039.1 coordinate 4,946,325, forward strand.
TTACCAAAACCTATATATAAATTCTCAGTATGTCTGTTTATAATAAAACAAATTTATTTTCAAATTTATATTAGAAAATTACAACACAATTTTAAATATTTAAAATCAGTATAAATTACACTTATCTGTGATGATTTTGACTTTACTAAGTGGCAATGAATGTGCCCTCTAACGTCATTTGCAGTCTTCGTAATTTATTCTGAATCTGTATTTCAGAATATGTTATTGTCCTTTCCTTCTACACCCCAGTATATTAATATCTAAATTTCTATTTATGTGATTTTTTTAAAAAACAAAAATTACATAGAAGAAATTTTTTTCAATTTTTTTAGGTCCAATTATGTTATTATGTTATTAAGATATACTCATTAAAAAGATATACTCATTTTCCATACTTACAAGCCATATATATATGAAATATTTATATGGTTAATTGGGTGTATTTTAATAAATATATATGTATGTATATATAAATTAAGTAACATAACCTTGATCTCTTCATAGGAATTGTTCCATGACATCCTATAGAGACCAAAATCTGTAAGTACTCAGTTCTCAAGTAAAGTCACTACCTCATATCTCCTTATATTTTAAGGCATCTCTAAGTTGCATATGAACACTAACTGTGCTGGTTGGTTTCGTCAACTTGATACAAATCTAGATATATCTGAGAAGAGGGAGACATAGCTGAGAAAATGCCTCTATAAGATTTGCCTGTAGGTAAGTTTGTGTAGGCGTTTTTAAAGCTAGTAAATGAATGTGGGAGGAGCCAGATCATTATGGTTTGTTTCACCCCTGGCAGGTGGTCCTGGGATGCATGAGAAAGCATGTCAATCAAGACTAGAGGAGCCACTCATAAGCAGCGTTTCTCTGAGACCTCTGTGCTTCCTAGTTTTATGTCAACTTGACACAAATTAAAGTCATCTGAGAGGAGGGAGCCTCAATTAAGAAAATGCCTATAAGATCAGGCTGTAAGCAAGCTTAAGGCATTTTCTCAAGTTAGTGGTTGATGTGGGAAGGTCCATCCCATCATGGGTGAGACCCTCCCTGGGCTGGTGGTCCTGGGTTCTATAAGAAAGTAGTCTGAGAATCCAGTAAGCTGCCCCCTCCATGACTTCTGCATCAGCTCCTGCGTCCAGGATTCTGCCCTGTTTGAGTTTCTGTCCTGACTTCATTCAATGATGAACAGTGATTTGGAAGTGTGAGCTGAATAAACCCTTTCCTCCCCAAGTTGCTTTTGGTCATGGTGTTCTAACACAACAGAAACTCTAACTAGGACACTAATGTAATTGTTTTATGATTATAATACTGTTTTGCATTTTTTTGAAATCTTGTCAAAGGCCTATGAATGTTCAGCAACATGCAATTTTCCCCAGCATTTTCAGTTTATACCTTTCAAAAATCCTAGATGCAGGACCCACAGATACGGAAGAGTGTATGATTCTTTCTATCTTTATCGATCTCTCCTCATATGTTTATAGATAGGTAAAGTGATAGCTAACATGAAAAACTTTCTGATTTAACACGAATGAAAGATCTGTTATTATTCTAGCACCTGAGAAAAGTAATGAAATATTTTCTCATGACTTTCAACCTCCCAACATGGCTGCCTTCTTTTAATTGCTAAGAGTTTTGTTTTTCTTTTTCTAAAATGTAATTAGTATTTTCCTCTGATTTAACATTACACATATAATTTTGTGTCTCTTGTGTTTTGTGAAAGCTGCACTAAGGTCTCAAGATTTCTTCTTTAAAAGCTGTATTAGCTACCTACTTTTTGCCATGATAAAATACTATGGCCAAAAATATCTTAAGGATTGATTTTAGCTTATGGTTCCAGAGAGATAGATTGGATAATGTTTGGAAAGGGATACCTTGGCTTCAGGAGCAGGAAGCTGGCTGACCACAGTTTCATCCATACATGGGAAGTAGGAAGAGAAAGGAAGTAGGAGGTAGTCTATAAACCCCTAAAGCCCACCCACCTCAGTGACTCACTTCCTTCAGCAAAGCCTCCACCTCCTGAAGGCTCTATAACCTTCCCCAGCAACACCACAAACTCGAGTCTAGGTGTTCAAATACATGAGCCTATGGGGACACTTCTCATTCAGACTGCCTTAGAATTCTTCAAATCTTTCCCCATATTTCTACATTTGATTGCCTATTTCCTAAAGCACTGCCTGATTTACTTTGTCAACTTATTCCTCAAAGACTTTTCTTGCATTTTTCTAATTTCCTATTTTCTTTCTTTCTTTCTTTCTTTCTTTCTTTCTTTCTTTCTTTCTTTCTCCTTTCTTTTCTTCTTTATTTCTTTTTTATTGGAATTTAATCAAGTGGCTTACACATGTTAAACATACATGGCACTACTAAGTGGGATACATAGTCTTTTCTATATGTGTGTGTATGCGTGTTCTGGATGTATGTCTTCATTTGTGTGTATGTGAGTCAGTGCTCACTCGTGTATGCGTGGAGCCCAGAGGTCAATACTGAGTGTCCTCTTCTGTTGTTGCCTACCTTAATTTTTGAGAAAGTGCCTCTCATTGAACTTGAAGCTCAACTTTTGTTTAGGCTGACTGGCCCAAATGTTCTTCTAATGTTGATCACTGGGATGAGAGACAGGAGTGCCATGCTGACTTTATGTTGGGTTTTCCTGCTCACATAGCAACCATTTCACCCTCTGAGACATCTTCTCAGTTTCAGAATAATCCTACTTAATGTTTTCTTGTTAGGTCTTTTTTTTCTGCTTGTAAATCATGGTCAAAAGTTAAAATGAAAATTTTAAATATCTTTGAAACTTTTACATATAACTCTCTGACATGGTATTCCCCTCTCTATGCTGTGAATTCCATTGGTTAATAAAGTAACTGCCTTGACCCGTTATAGGGTAAAATAGAGGTAGGTGGGGAAAACTAAACTGAATGCTGGGAGAAAGAAAGAGGAGTTAGGAGGAACCACGGAGCCACCGCCAGAAATAGACATGTTGAAACCTTGCTGGTAGGCCATGACCATTGTGGTGGTGCACAGATTAATGGAGATGGGTTAAATTAATATGTAAGGGTTAGCCAATAAGAATCTAGAGCTAATAGGCCAAGCAGTGATTTAAATAATTATAGTTTCTGTGGGACTACTTTGGGGCTAAGCAGCTAGAACAAACAAGTCTCCTCTTCCTTACAGCACTCTTTCTTTCATCTTGGTTAGTGACCTCTGAGTTATGGGTGGTTCCCTTAGTTAGGGTTTCTATTACTGTGATAAAACACCATGGCCAAAAGCAACTTTGGAAGTAAAAGGTTTATTTCAGTTTACACTTACTAATAACAGTACACTGCGAAAGGAAGTCAGGACAGGAACTAGAGTCAGAAGCAGAAGCAGAAGTGCATCTTACTGGCTTGCTTCCTTTTGCTTGTTCAGCTTGTTTTCTTACCCAGTCCAGGAGCATCTGACTAGGGAGGTATGACACCACCTACAGTGGTCTGGGCCCTCCTATATCAACCATTAATCAAAAAATTCTCCCACAGGCATGTCTATAGGACAATCTGATGGATACATTTTCTTAGTTGAGGTTCCCTCTTCTCAGATGACTTCAACTGTGCCAAGTTGATAAAACACTAACCAAAACAAAAATAGTATCCATATTCAATTCCCAGCATGCATTTCCAAGTGACTTACGCCTGCCGGTAACTCCAGCCTCGGAGGATTCAGCCCTGTAGCAAATAAATCTTGCCTGGAGAACAGAGTGTGGAGCTAACCACACTAGCCATAGAGGTTAGGTAGTGGTGGTACACACCCTTAATCTCAGAATTCAGGAGGCAGAGGCAGACAAATCTCTGAGCTCAAGGCCACCCTAGGCTACACTAGATTGAATCAGTCTAAAAGAGAAACAGAGCTCCCACCTTTGATCCCAGCACTTGTGATCACATGTCTTTAATTTCAGCATTAGGGAGGTTTAGACAGGAGTGATATGGCTGGGTAGAGAGAGGAATATAAGGCAGGAGGAGAGAGAAGCTCATGACATTCAGTCTGAGGTTTCATAGAGACAACATTCAGTCTGAGGACAGGATTGCCCTTTTGGTCCAAGGATTTGGTAGAGGTAAAAGGTCTCTTCTCTGATCTTTCAGCATTTACCCAGACATCTGTCTCTGGGTTTTTATTATTAAGACCTATTAGAACTCGTGCTACATTTGGCATCCTACTTTAGGGCATGAATTCGTGGCAAAGCTGTTTTGCAGTCACTGGCACAGCCCAGAGCTGCACACGAGCCTCCTGCCAGAGTCACCACCCAGCCAGCTACGTTCATCTCTGCTTTTTCCCCAAGCCTCTGAGTGAGTGTTGCAGCCTCTCTGTAACAAACTCCACAGGCTCCAAACATGACACCTGGGCTCCAAACATGCCAGCAGGACTTACCCACTATAGACTAGCTGTTTTTGTCTGCTTCTTCTGCAAAACCCTCTGTGTGTTTTTCAGACAGCCAGCTCCCTCTGCCACACAGGTTGCAATATTTCCCTATATCTGCCACTCTCGGCTCACATGCTAACAGCTGCAGCTGTCTTCAGCCAGGCTGTTCACCACCTATATTCTCCAATCAGATGTGCTACACAGCCTTAAGCTCTATCTTAAGATAGATACCCATTATCTTTGTCAGCAGACTTGGTGGGATAATTGGGAATTCTTAAATGGGGGAATTAGTTAAAAAGAGATACAGAGTTTTTTCCCACATTAAAAAATGAGAAACACTATTACAATGGAGGAATTTAGCTCTCTGTATAATTACACAATGGATGGTTAAAAATAGAACAGTTAAGTGAGAGGATAATTAACTTAGATGGAATTTATGTAAAGTCAATTATAAACATTATTAGTTTGATCATTCTTTTTTTTTAATCTCTAAAAAGGCCAGATGGTATGAGTGCCAAGATACAAGTCTTAGAAAAACTTACAAAAAAAGATCATAGAGATATTCCGATCCAGACAGAAGAATTTAAAGGAGAAACAATCTCAACATTATATTATAAGGTTAGAGAGGAACAGCCCAAGGTTTGCAAACAACCAACCTTAATCTATTCAGTCACCTTAAAGGTACTGTCAAGTGGCAGGTATCCCAAAGGCTATGCAAGAGTTGACTGGACTCCTCTGGAAATGTTAGATTTGAGGAGATTCAAGGAAGTGATAGTCTCATGTGGTATGCATTCACATTTTTTGAGGCAGATGTTAAATTCACTGTCAACTAGTAATAGAATTATCTAACAAGTCTGGAGAGACTTGGTTATAGCAGTATTAGAGTCTGGTCCTCTATTATAGTGGAGGACTTGATAGATGAGGCTAGGACCATTGAACAATGAAGTAGGGTGAGAGGTATTGAAATCTCCCAAGAGCAACTTCTTGGAGAGGGTGATGCACAAAGACAGTCTATATATGATGACCACACCCTGGCTCTATGCCATGCAGCAGTTTTGAAAGCTTGGAACAGAACTGACGAAGTCAGAAAGAGAGCTGAGTCATTTATTAAAGTTATACAGGGCCCAAAACAAGGCTTCACTGATTTTTTTTTACAAAGATTAACTTTGGCAGTAAATAGAATGATACCAAATTCAGAAACTAGCTTTTGAAAATGCTAATGCACAATGCAAAAGGGTAATTAGGCCTTTAAAGGTAAGGTCAGCACCTACAGAGGAACTAATCAGAGATACAGTCAAGATTGAATCTCATAACCATGATGATGACTGGACAGGAGAGTTGATTTCTAGAGGCTTGAAGAAAAATCAAAATGTCAGGTGTTTTAATTGTGGCAAACAAGGTCACCTAAAAAGGGATTATAGACATGAAGTTCATAGAAACAATGTTTTTTCTACGAATAATACGAACAGACTGCCCCTTCCTTCTGAAGTATGCAGAAGGCGTGACAAAGGCTGACACTGGATCAATGAATGAATGCAGATCAGCAAGACACAAACAAGTTAACCCTTTGTCATTGGAAAACACCTTGGAGCACCTCTTGCTGGTCCATGTATCAAATTTTGTTCAGTTATTCCCTGTCACCATGGGAAAACTCCATCCCAGAATGTAACATGAGGACCTGCTTGTTGGGGTTTCTGTCCTGCCCTGTTTCCTCAGTCATTTATCCCCAAGGAAATCACATAGAGAATCTACATTAGTTATAAACTGATTGTCCCATTAGCTCAGGTTTCTTATTAACTCTTACAACTTATATTGCCCATTTTTCTAGTATATACTAGCCTCATGACTCAGTACCTTTTTTCAGTGGGGCAGGTCACATCTTCCTTCTTCGGTGTCTGGACAGGACTACGGAGGAATGGGCTTCCTCCTTCCCAGAATTCTTCTTCTCAATGACCTGCCTCTACTTCCTGTCTGGTTGTCCTGCCTATACTTCTTGCCTGACAACTGGCCAATCAGCTTTTATTTAAAATATAATTGACAGAATATAGGCAATTCTCCCACACCACCGGAACAATGAAAGAGCCTAATGCCTATTGTAAGAAACCATACTGCTCTGTAAGATAGAACAACTTTAGAAGATAGAGCAAAAATTTCAGGAGAAACATAAAGCAAATATTACAAAGATTAGATTTGAAAAAGAGAAACCTCTTAATTAGAAGAGGAGATAGTTCATCAAACAGCATGACAATTCAATATAAACTATATGATCAATATAAATATAAAACAGTGAGACATGAGACATGTCTGCTCCAATCTACTTTAGCACTAATGGTGGCAGCACAAATCTACTTCTGTAGGCAGAGACTGCTTGTTCATTTCCTGGCTGCCCAGACCCAAATAATCACACAGAAACTATATTAATTACAACACTGTTTGGCCAATATCTCAGGCATATTTCTAACTAGCTCAAATATCTTAAATTAACTCATTTTTATATTTTGTGTATCACCTTGAGGCTGTGGCCTACCAATAAGTTCCAGCATCTGTCCTTTTTGGCAGCTACATGGAGTCTCTTTGATTCCACCTACTCTCTTTCTATATTTCTTCCAACCTGGCTATATTCTACCCTACCATAGGCCAAAGCAGCTTTATTTATTAACCAATAAAATCAATACATATACAGAAGGGCATCTTACATCATCTCCCCCTTTTCTGTTTAATTAAATGGAAGGTTTTAACTTTAACATAGTAAAATTACATATATAAAACAGTTATCAAACAAGAATTATAGTTATAATATTTAGTTCATCTACATTTGGCAAATTAAGGAAAAAATTCTATCATCTATTCTTTCTTTGGAGTCTCAAGTTTTATATCTAATTTATCTTTTATCATAGGAAAACTATAGCTATAAAGCATGAACCCAGAAGAACTGTCTCACCTTTTTTGAGCAAGTTCAGCAGTCATTTCTCTGTGAGTTCTGCATGCCCAGTTTATACAGCATACCATCAAGCAGTCTAGGCAAGCCCAGTTTCTTGCCCAAATGCCTAGCCTTGCCACATTGAAGGCAAATTTCATAATGAGTTTATTTAATGCCCATCAACCTCTCTGAAGGAATTGGTGCTGCCAAAAGCAGACATGTCTCACTGTTGAGAAAAGTCTAAGTTCTAAAACTTAAAACATTTCAAATGCCATATTCTGTAGGTCTCTGAAAGAACTGAAGAATACCTACCCATCTGAAATATATCTCTCTACCTGTAGAAAGCCTAACTAACATGACTACAAGTATGACTATTATAAATGACTATTAATCTATAATTTTTAATTATATATTACATTTTTAAATGAGCTGTATAAACATAATACCTTAAACAAGAGTAGAAATATACATATAACAAAATTGACCTAAAATTTGTATTAATAGACCAAGGTTCATACCAATGTAAAGTATTTATTTCTATATCATATCTTCCTTTAAATGAAAACAAACAATTATAAGCAACCATTTTGGGAATTTGGGTATAGTTTTCTCAAAACTGCTTCCTGCTGTTTGTTGGGAGAAATATTTTTGGGGTACATGGAGACCTTTTAGGGGGTCTTGTTCCATCAGGCCACATTAGCCTGGAAACAAAATCAGAACCTCTTTTCTAAAGCAAAATATCCTTAGATTCAAATTTTGAAATCAACATACCTTTAGAGTGTATATATTAGTTTAACTTAGCAATCTTTCCCAAGATTATGTATATTTTTAAACACACTATGACTCATTCAGGGGCTTATTTCTATCTGAATCTGTCTTTATTGTGTATCTGTAATCATTTTCTGGCCTGGGATACCTTCTTTTTAAATGCTAAGTGGGTGTGGCGGGACCAACTCCACAGCCTTGCCTCTTGGCTCCACCCCATCCAACATGGTGGAGTTATGTTCACTCAATCTGTGAGCTGTGCTCACCACTCCAGCTCCAGAGATCAAAAGAGGCAAAGCCATTTGTGCTACCAGCATGAACCAGGAAGCTCTTAAAGAAGCTGTGCCCCCACTTGCTGCCAGCAAACAGAGCCTATCTGAAAAAAAAATGCAGCTACCAAGAAATTGCACTTGCCTCCCATTTTTGTGAGTCTAGAAACCCCCTTTTTATGATTTTTGAGGCTTTATGTGGATGTGCTTTGCCAAACATTTGGATGGCTGGGAAACAAAGTGCAGTCTCCAAGTACCACTTCAGAGAAGATGGATGAGCATCAAAGAAACTCCATATGGTGCTTACTTTCTTTGTGACAAAAGTTAACCCCTGGTTAAGAAACTGCCCTTGCCTCAACTGCTGACAGTATGCTGTCCAAATTGAACAAGCAGGACACAAAAGAAAGTGCCTGCTGAACTTTGCCAAGACAAGGTAGGATAGATCTTCAGAATATGCTGCTCCACAGAAAAGTCTGTCAGATATTCTAGACCTGTAGGCTGAAGATGGATGCCCCTTGTTACAGAAGAACCTGGGTAACTGTCCAGGCAGCCAGATGTTTTTGTCATTTCTTGCATTATTTGGAAATCACTTCCTTGTATTTTCTGATTTTTAGGTAATATTATTTCCTTCTCGAGTCTCTGATGGAATTGAAAACTAGATAGTTACAACTATAGTTTTTCTTGCCAGTTACGATTATAGCACCCGGAGTTCAAAGCTGTGAATCTCTCAGCAGCGTGCGTAGAACCTTAGAGCACTATTGTTGGACTCAGGAGTCCAAGCTCCAGGGAGGAGCTGCTCCAGACACCACTCACACAACCACAATTGATGCAAAAGCAAGAGGATTTTTATTCTTTTATGACAGGGCCCTTCAGATTCAGGACATGAAGGACATCCGGTAGCTGTTATGGCCCATCTTTTAAAGAAAAAAGCCACAGACACAAGGGGGAGAACCGAGGGTTATTTTTCAACTAATTGGATTGGCTTGTTCAAAGGGTTACTAGCAGTGATTGGTCTGTGCCGGGGCAGGAGAATAGCTGCATGATCGGGTGAGGTAAGGGGGAGCATCTGTGGGCCACTGACCTTGTTCCAGTGACTGAATCAATACATCTGTGCCAACATCTGTGGGTTGTCTTTGCCTCGATTCCCAGAATGGAGCTACGTTTGAAGATTATTCACAAGGACACAGGAGGATGAGCAGTTCAGCGTGTGTGTAGGGGAGACTATCACATTCCCAAGAGAGTGTAATGCTAAGAGGCTTTAGAAAATGTCGTAGGGCTGAGAGGCCTCACAAATGCATTTAGAGTCTTTCACTATGAAAGCTGAAGTAAGGAGAAAGCTTTAGGTGAGTACCAGCTCGATTTCTCCGTGCCTCACAGACGTGTGTCTTCAGCAACAAAATCTTAACATCGAGTTCTGAAGAGGAATCAAGAGCAGCAATAGCTTGTATTTTGGGGGAGGGTCTATTGAACCCCACTGACCAGCGGTTTGAAAAAAGGTAGCTCATATTGGGCACTGATGGCCTCTGCTGTGTGGGAGAGACACTGTCCCTCAGTATAGGTTAACTTTGTTTAAATTCCTTTTATAAGAGTATATATTTTATAAACTTCTATGGCATTACGTTTCTCTAAGGCATTTTTAAAGCTTTGTTGTTGTTAGTTATCCTTCCTTGCGCTACCACTGCTGTCTGAGACAACAGTGCAAGTGTTTAAGCTTTCCAGAGTTGCTAGGTAACGACTGTTACATCAACTTGCTGTATCTGTGGTTTACAGCACACACCCCAGATTTCCCTGTCGGAGATATGGTGGTGAGAGCTGGTCACATTCAAAGTTTAACACCGAGTTCAGGAGGAAGTGAAAAACAGTGAGGGTAGGGAAGTTGTGATGTCTTTATTCTCCAGGGTAAAGAAGATCTTCATCTCTGAGAAAAAGCCCCAAACGCCCTTGGGCTTCTGTGATGGGCCTGGGAAGAGGAGTGAGTGGAGGAATTGCCTAACATGTAGGTGTGCAACTCCAGACAAATATGATCACCTCATGTATGATCCTGATAATGTATTCCATGCTGCAGTGTGCTCCGGGAAAGTTAGCAGAGTACAGAGTCTCTTAAGTCAGGAAAAATGGAATGTCAACGACAGAGATAATAACAACAGGTAAGCGAGGGCTGTGAGCGAGGGCGAGGGGCAGGAAAAATGCAGTGTGAACGACAGGGAAGCGAGGGCTTGGGAATGCGGGGCTGTGGGGAGACCGGGTGATATGGCAGAAGCCCCGATTTTCTGGCTTCACCTAAGACAATGAATGGGAGGGCCTGATCGTGTCTTGTGACCCTTGCAGTCTCCTCAGCCTGGCGACCTACACATTTGGCAGGGTCCCAGTGCCAGGCTGTCTCCAGAGCAGTCTCGCAAGTCCAGTGCTCTAGCTGGTTTCTCATTCTGTTTAAATCGCCTATATGCCACCTACTTGAAAGTGTTAAATAGCACGTGGAACAGCATTTTACTTTAATGTATACATTGTAGAAAGCTTCATGAGAGGAATATTCTTCATAATATATCTACTGCATACTTAAAACTTATTCGAATCAAATTCAAATAGGGAAATGGGCTTTCAATCCAATCGGAAAGCAGTTGTCTTGTTTATATCAGCCTAAGTCCGTTCACACGTTCCTTACTGAGGAACATTTGATGAAACTTTGAAAGGGGAATGTGCTGGGTCTTCCTCTTTTGCCTTTTGTCATTTTTGACTGGTATAGTAAGGCTATCATCTACACGTCGGGAGGGTTTTGTATTTCTCGTGTGTGCCTCTGCTCCTTCCTTCACGGCGTTCTGAACAGCTATCCACTACCGACTGTTTTCACAGTAGGCTTTGTCATCAGGCCTGGGTCATTTGCAAGTTACTTTTGATATCTCCTCCAATTTCTCATAGAAGAGCTTCATAATTTCCAAAGCAATAAACTCTTCTTTTTAAAAAATATTTATTTATTTATTTATTTATTTATTTATTTATTTATTTATTTATTTATTGTGTATACAATATTCTGTCTGTGTGTATGCCTGCAGACCAGAAGAGGGCACCAGATCTCATTACAGATGGTTGTGAGCCACCATGTGGTTGCTGGGAATTGAACTCAGGACCTTTGGAAGAGCAGGCTCTTAACCACTGAGCCATCTCTCCAGTCCCGCAATAAACTCTTCTTGCTTGCCAAATTTTATTATAAATTGTGGTAGATCAGAGTCTCCTAAATTCCCCTGTGAAAAATTGTTGATTCTCATGGGTTTGTTACCATTTTTTCACCCATTTATGCTTTTCTGTGAATTTTTACACCAGACACAAACTAAAGTTATCTGAAAGGAGGGAATCTCAGCTTAGAAAATGTTTCCATAATATTGAGCTGTAGGCAACTCTGCAGTAGTGATTGATGGGGAAGAACCCAGCCCATTGGGGGTGATGCCATTTCTGGGCGGTGGTCCTGGGTTCTATAAGAAAGCAGGTTGAGAAAGCCAGTAAGCAGCACCCCTCCATGGCCTCTGCATCAGCTTCTGCCTCCAGGTTCCTGCCCTTCTGACTTCCGTCAGTGATGGACTGTTACCTGGACGTGTAAGCTGAAATCAACCCTTTCCTCCCCAAGCTGCGCTGGCCATGGTGCTCATCACAGCAATAGTAACTCTGACCAGGATAGCCATTATGTACAAAGTTTGGTCCTCTGGGTCCTGTACTTAAACTGTCTGGGCGATAGCATAAGCAAAATGGTTGTTAACAAAACAGAGGAATCGCATGTAATCTGACATTTGCAATTATGTGTGCGTCATGTATGAAGAAATAGTGTTATTTAATGAGAAACACCCCTCATTTCCACAGAACTGCTCTACATTTTGCATCCTGTTATGGATATGAAGAAATAGTAAATATTTTAGTGGAAAACAATTGTGAAATTAATGCGACTGACAACCAGAAGATAACCCCATTGGTAAAGGTAGTTCAGATTTCTGAATTTCAGTAGCGATGGATTTAATGGAAATGTTTAGAAGGAAAATGGCTGGCAATGTGGCAAAAATTGAAATATAACTAACTGGGGCCCGGAGATGATTCAGGGTTTAAAAGCAATGGTTGCTCTTCCCAGTGTTTGATTTCCAATATCTACCTGATGGCTCACAACTGTATATAAATCCAGTCTCAGGACATCTGATGCTCCCTTCTGGCCTCTGAGGGCGCTCACACAGTGGTGTACAGGCATACACATGGGCAAAATACCCATACCCATACACATACACATAAAATAATTAAAAATGCATAGCGAGTTGGTGAAAACTGTGGGATATTTACACTACCTTCTTAGAACTGACACTGTGTTTTGGATATAATACTAACAGGCAGTACAAATGTGTGAAGAAGCCATCGTATCTTTACTCCTTGAAAATGACGCTGACCCAAATATAAAGGACGCAAATGGCAACACAGCTCTGCACTACGCAGTTTACGTGGGCAAACCACCGATTGCTGCCCTTCTTCTTTCTTATGGAGCCAACATCGAGGAAAAGACAAAGGTAAAGCTCACATAACTTGAATGTCAAAATATTTCAAAAATTCATCCTTGAAAAGTGACATATAGCTAGGCAGATGGTGCATACTCAGCATTTTCGAGGCAGAGGGAAGATGTCTGAGCTCACGGCCAGCCTAGTCTCTATTGCAAGTTCCAGGCCAGTTGGGGCAACACAGGAATCTGCAGTTCTTGTCTTTTACTCATTACTCTTTTTACTCTTAGCTTTTTTGAGGGGGGGCACCAAATAAATCACACACAGAGGCTTATTCTTGGTTATGAATGCCCAGTATTAGCTTGGCTTGTTTCTAGCCAGTTTTCTCAACTTAAATTATCCTGTTTACCTGTTGCCTCTGGGCTTCTGGCTTTCTGGCTTTCTCTTTTTCTGTATACCTTAACTTTCACTCTTAGTCTGTGGTTGGCTGGGTGACTGGCTCCTAGTGTCCCCCTCTCCTTGTTCTTTTGCTCCCCTTTCTTCTTCATTTCTTCTTCTCTTTATACCCTCTGCCTGGCAGCCCCACCTGTCCTTTCTCCTGCCTCACTATTGGCCATTCAGCTCTTTAATAGACCACCAGCTTTTTCAGACAGGCAAAGAATCACAGCTTCACAGAGTTAAAGAAATGCAGCATAAACAAAAGCAACATTTACATTGTTTTTTAGATTGTTAAACAAATGTTCTAGACTATAAACAAGGGTAACACACCTTAAAATAACATTCTATAACAGAGACCCTTTCTTGGAAAAAGGGGCAAATGATAGAAGTCTATTTTCCATGTTTACTCAGTCTTTCCCTGACTGAAACATTTGAAATGCCTTAGTATTCATTTAAATACTGATGTTTTGCTGAAGGGTGGAGCTTTGTGTCCGATTTCCTTCTCAGTGTGGGCACCTATGCAGGCCCCGAGCATGCACCCACAGTATCTGAGTTCATACGAGCATTGGTCCTGTTGTGCCTAGAAACCCTTGTTTCCTTGGTGCCCCCCAACCTCTCTGGCTCTCACATGCTTTCAGCTTCCTCTTCCACAGAGATCCCTGAGCCTGAGTGGAGGAATTTGGTGAAGACATCCCATTTAGGACTGAGTATTCCAAGGTCTCTTATTCTGCACTTTGTCCAGTTTGTGGGCCTCTGTATTTCTTCTCATCTACTGCAGGAGAAAGCTTCTCCAATGATAACTGAGCAAGGCACTGATCTATAACAGCAAGTCATTAGTATCATTTTATTGCTACATTCCTTTAGCACAATAGTAATATTTAGTTTTCCTAGGTTCATGACCTATCAAGTCTCAGGTTCTTAGCCACCCAAACAATATCGGGCATGGATTCCATTGCAAGGAGTGGGCTTGAAATCCAATCAGTTATTGGTTGGTTCCTCCCAAAACTTGTGAGCCACTTTTGCACCAGCATATCTTGCAGGCAGGTCACTATTGTTGATCAAAGGCTAGAAGCTATCTCCAGTTGATAATAAATCACAAAGGAAAATTAGTTTTCTCCAACAGAGTCTCCTTAGGTATACAAACAACACTAAGTGCAGGTCCCATGTCCAGTAGTAGACAACTTACACAAAATTAGCTCAATGGTATTTTTGGAGGTTTTTCCATCTCACTATGCTTTGTTTTGACAGTTTTTGGTACCTACATGTCTTCTGCTTATGTATTATGGTTTCTGATTTTGTTTCTTTATGGTTTTCATGTGTGCACAAATGGATGTGTCTCTGCATCTATACATATGTCTCTGGTGCTTTTTCTTGGGATCTTTTCCCCCTCCATTCTTTGTTTTGTTCTACTTAGGTCTGTTGGTTTTTATTTTACCTTATCTTATTATTAGTTCCTTTGTTTTAGATGAGAGCAAGAAAGTGTGTGGATTTGGGTGGGTGTAGAAATAGTGAGGAACTATGAGGAGTTGGGAGTGGAAAAACTTTAGTCAGAATATATTGTATAAAAATCTATTTTTGATAATAAACAAACATTGGTATTTTGAAAGAAGTGCTAAGGGTTACAGTTTTCTTTTTAAACTCATTACAAATATTTGTGAAAATTCTGGATGATTAGGGTAGCTGAGGTAACATACCTCTCTCTTTCTTCTACTGACTAGAATAAGATAGCACAGGGGTGCAAACTATCCTGGAAATAAATCAACTGAAACAAAATATTTTGTTACATTTTAGCTTACTTTTTTATTTTTGAAATTAAATTACATTTACAATATTTCTCCCTTCTCTTTCCTCTGTCCAAGCCTTCCCATATATATTTTCTTACTCTCTTTCAAATTCATGGCCTCTTTTTCTCACTAATTGTTATTGTGTGCATATAAATGTACATATATTCCTAAATACAACCTGCTTGGTCTAGATAATGTTACTTTGTATGCATATTTTCAGGCTGACCATTTGGTATTGATAACCAATTGGTGTTCTCTCCTCTAGAGAAGACCAGCAGTTCTTTGTGTAGGGTGGAGTCCTTATGGATATTTCCCGGTTCACTTTGGCATGTCCATGGATGTTTCCTTGTTGAACTTATGTTTGGGTGGTCATGTTGGTCAGATTTGTTGATGTAACTTCTGACATGATTAAGAGACACTATTTCACAGCAAACTCCCTGATCCTCTGTCTCAATCTGTCCGCCTCTTCTCCCACATTGTTCCCGGAGCCTCAGATGTGTGTTTTGTAGACATATCCCACTGGGACTAAAGTCTGCATTTTGATTGGTTGCGGTTTTCTCTAGTGGTCACTGTCTGTTGCGTTGAGAAGTTTCTTTGATAAGGTGTGAAGCCTGCATTTTATCTGTTATCCAAAGATAAGGACACATATTTAAATATTATAATACTATGCACTTAGAAACAGAGTTCAAAGACCTCAGAACTGACTCGTCTCCTCCCAGTGAACTAACTTTCATGGCACTAGACAACATCATGCAAGTTTAAAAAGGACAGAGGCCACCAACAACCCTATATAGCTATGAAGTCTATGAAACATCATTGACCAGCATGGCACAATAACCCTAAAGGCATAGTCGGCACATATACCTTGGCAGGAACCAACAGCTCTCTAAATGAACTTAAGACCCCCTCAACAAAATGGAAACCATGTCTGGTACTGGACACCTAACTAACTACTCGTTGTTAGTGAAGTCATGAATACTGAAGGAGAATTTATCTCTACACTTGTGACTCCATAATTTTTCCTCCCCAAGAATAGGAAATAATCATATCAATATATGTGGATTAGAAACAATCCCAAAATGATAAACTCTTCTAGGTATTATGTCCCAATTCCATAATTTCTGATTTTGTTTTTGTGTGCAGTTTTCCTTTCCATTTATTTTTTTTCAACCTCACACCTGAGAGAGAAGTGACTAGATTGAACTTCAAGGACATCAGAGTTAAGAATTATGCTGGGTTACGATGGCAGGTTATTAAAGCGCAGTCTGCATTGTATGCCTAGAGTCATTCCTCCTATGCTAGCATCTACATCACTGAAGTACTGTGAAAGAGGAATGAAGTGAAATTAGTCTTTTAAAGTACTGAACAAAACCCACCATTTTTGTCATATGTGTAATACAAAGTCTTGAAGTGGTACATTTAGGGTACAGACAGAAGTCTTGTTCTGGACAAGAACATTTAGTTCCTTTACTTAACAAAATACTGAAAAACCATTGCGACTCTTTGGGCCGGAGCTGTTGAGGTAAAATTACAGCTCTTCCCTGACCTCGAGGTCCTGCTTCAGAGGGGAGCCACTACATGGCTCTCAAATGTGATAACCGCTCTGTGGGAGCAAAGGATCATGGGACCAGCAAATGTCTGGAGTGGGCTTTGGAGAAGACAGGGTTTATGCAGCTACTGTGGGTGAGGGGGACGGACTTCAAGGAAGGGGAGTGTGGTGAGGTGAGAGGGAACAGAGCACTGTGAATCTACTCCCGCTAGCATGTGTATGTTATAGAGCCAGCTGGGGGGATCTGCTCCGGCTAGCATGTGTATGTTTACAGAGCCAGGAGAGGGGATCTGCTACTGCTAGCATTGTGTATGTTTATAGAGCCAGCTGGAGGGGATCTACTCCGGCTAGCATGTGTATGTTTGTAGAGCCAGCTGGAGGGGATGTGCTCCGGCTAACATGTGTATGTTTATAGAGTCAGCTGGAGGGGATCTGCTACAGCTAGCATGTGTATGTTTACAGAGCCAGGAGAGGGGATCTGCTACTGCTAGCATGTGTATGTTTGTAGAGCCAGCTGGAGGGTTTCAGTTCAGTTGAGCAGGATTCTGAATCATAAGTTGATTTCCTAACAGGATGGCTTCACTCCTCTACTCCTGGCCCTCAGAGAAAACCAGCTACTAGTGGCAGAATTCTTAATAGTAAGGGGAGCAAATATACATGTGTCTGATGACCGGCAAAGGTAACTTTTGAGTTTTTTTTAAAACACTTTAGTGGTATACTAGACTGGAAACAGTCACTCAAGTCAAATATTAATTTGATGTGAAGAATAAGGTTAACTTTGGTGATATCCTAAAATATACCCATATAGGCCATCAGTGATAAAATGCTTATTTGAAATGAGTAATACAAACAAGAATAGAAGGTAGGTCCCACATTGCCCTTCAAAACTTGACTGATGTTTCATTTAAAATATTATTTTCTTGCTTATATAATCTTATATCAGCTAAAGAGTTTCATACTAAGTTTTTGTTTGAACTGATGGAATTTTGGCTTTATTATTGAGTTCCATGAAATTCATATTCCCGCACTTATGCAGGAGTCTGAGGATGACTTGACTGTGTCAGCTCTCCTCTTCCCCTGTGTGGCTCTCTGTGATCAAACTCGGGTCATCAGACGTGGCAGTAAGTGCCTTTACCGGTGCACTGAGACATCCTGCTGTCTCCTCCCCATGGTGCTCTTGGGGGTTTATAGTCAGTTTCTCCTCTTCATATGTGCTTGACTTTAAATGCTGTATTAGTGTGAATAGAAGTGAAAAATCAGAGGGTTTTTTTTGGATGTTTCTTTGCTTTAAATTACCTGCTAAAGACAATATTGATACTGTTATACCTAAGTGACTATAATTATTACCAGATACTGGTAGTTTATTTTGTTATTATCCTTATTTTGTTATTTTAATAATTACCTGAAAAGAGCGGAGAAAAAATATCCAGAAGTGGACAATAACAAAATGAGTATGAATACTTGTTGATTTAAATCTTTTCATACTTTAAATAAATGATATGAGCAAGATTCCCGCCAAAGGGACATTAAAGTAGGAATTCTTCTGTATAAGAATCTCAGAGAGACAAGAGGCTTCAGTTTGCTTTCTTCTTTCAGCCTTGGAGTTGATTTTTAAGGTTGAGTGCTTAAGCTTCCAAGGTATTCTCATGTTTGTTAGCAAGTGTCTATTGTGTACAAATAAGCAAGGCACTAAATTGGTAAAATATACCCAGTTATCCGTTTAATCATTTTTATTAGACTACCTAATAATGGCATTATCTCTATTTTTTTCCAGAACGACGTTAATGTATGCTGTCAAATCTGACTCAAAACATATTGTTGATCTTCTGCTTAAGCGTGACATTGATGTATTTTTAAAAGACTCCTTCGGCTGGAATGCAGTGAGATATGCTATTATCGGTAATCGTAAAGTGTAAGTGTTTACATTAAATGCTGGTTACTATGAAATGTAGGCTCAAAAATAATTACAGTGTTGTCTTTTATACTGCACTGGGTTTCATTGCTTAGTTGAAGTAGTTTTTAAATGACAGTGTGTTAGTGTACTTATCTGTGCTGTAGCTAAGGGGAGGATAAATGAGTTACTAGTGTAGGTACAGGAGATCCTATTTCAGGACTTGTCTGTGGCCATGGGGATCCACTAGGGCCTTGCACACCCCGAGCTGAATTCTGAACTCCCGTCTGATATGTAGCGAGATCTTTCTTCTTTGAGATCCCAGCACATTCCATTCTACTCCACATATATGTCACCTTTTATCTTCCTAATTGTCTGTGTGAATCTCAAAATGTCTCCAGTTTGACAGAAAACCTTGTCGAACACTGGAAGCGGTTTTCCACATCCGCTCCTTGAATGCTCAAGAACTTGAGAGATTCCTTAAGCTCAACTAAGTCAAAGTGCATCCTCTCTCCCTTGTGAGAGAGAAAAGGGGAAACTCTAGCCACGCTCTTTTCCATCTGTTCTGCTGTTGTGGTGCTATTACAACAAAGGCTTTAGTTCAATACTGATTAAACCTCGTGTTAGGTTGGCCTACTGGTTTTGATCTCTGACTCTTTATATTCCTGAAGGACTTGAAAGCTAAAATCAGATGTCCACTTTTTATATTAATTTTTAAAATTTTCCTAATGAGTACACTATTTATATAATTTCCGCAGCTTCACCTTCTCCAGCTTCTCCCGAGCTCCTCTCATCCCTCTCAAGTTCATTGCCTTTACTATGATTATTATTGTCACACGTGTGTATGAGGCACCTCCTACGTCCTCTTAGTGCCACCGTCTTGTGTGTGTTTGGCATTGACCACTTATGACTACAAACCTGTCAGTGTCTTGTCCCTGGAGAAAGCTTATTTTCCCTTCCTCAGTGGCCATTGATTCTCTGAAGCTACTCATCAAGGGTGGGCCACATTCATGTTAGGATGGTCTTGTGTAGGCAATCACATTATCGAGAGTTGGTAGGTATAGCATCCCATATAATTTTTTAATTCAAATAACAGTCTAACCATAAAAAGCTGTGATTCGAGAATCAGGTCCCTAGATTTATCTGCACACACATAATGCCCTCACCGCCTCTTGAGAACCACCTATGCCTCTCATGTCTCATCCCACATGATAAGTGGTAAAGTACCTTTGAGGCTTCTTCCTTCCTGTGGTCAAATATGATGTATGATCACTTTAAATTATCATATGAATTCAAACAATGTTGTAGGAAGATTCCCTTCTTCCTTGACATTGGTTTTAGCCCCACGGGCTTCTTTACACACCCAATCACTGTTTTTGATGTTAGAGATTCTATGTTACCTTTATCAGGGAAGGAGTCTACTTTTAATTGGTCAATAGAGTGAATTTTCCATATTAATGAAAATATTTCAAGCTACCTTAAGAATATTGTATTATTTAGGGATATTCCAATATTGCTTTCCAAGGAAGTCATTAATCAGAAATCTCTAAATTGAAATTAGATTATCCATATTTAAGAGTTGTCTCATTTTGTTGTATCAGTATGTGCATGCATGTATAAAACAGAGTTATGTTTTCCTAGTTAGTTGGAAATAAGAATTAGGATTGAGCATCACTGTGACAAAGACCTACTAGATCATACTTTGATTGACTGGCAGGAATATAGATGAGTCAATCCAAATCTTAAAATTTATTATTTTATTCATTTTGGATTGATTAGTATAAAATAGTAAATCATTGTCTACATAATTTAAAAATGTGTTTAGAAATATAAACTACAGAGGATAGAACAGCAAATAGCTAAACTTAGGGAATCAACATTTTTCTGCTACTTGGAATAAATCAGATATAGACCCAGATGTGAAGTGGCCATTGGATTTTATCTGGGATTCTAAAAACAGTTCATCATGACTAGCAAACTATCCAGTTAGTTTCTCACTGCACATTATATGTTGTTAAATATCACCCTAATATTGTGTGCTAATAGCAAAGTACCTTCTAGAAGCTTTGGTTCTGAGCCTATTCGAGTTTCATTCTGACATGGGGGAAAAGATGTCTTGGCTTAGACTTCCAGATCACAATCCATCATTGGCAGAGTCATGGCGAGTATTCATATAGGAACTTGAAGCACAAACTACTGAAGGATGCTGTCTGCTGGCTCTTTCACAGGCTCATGCTCAGTTTTCTTATGTAGCCCAGGTCTACTAGTAAGATCGTTCTGTGATGTACATTGACATAGTTTCTATGTGAGCTGTCAGATATTCTTTTAGTAATCATTTTCCTTTACATTTATAAGCTTGATATTAGCTTATATTCTAGAGCTTATAAATTTGAAGTATATATTGCTAAATTTGGATAATAACTCTGATATTGTATGATATATGCTAAAATTTTTTATATTTTATAAATGTTTTTCTATAAACATTAAAATAATTTTATGCATTACCTTATTTGCACATGGCAGTGCCCGTGCTATTTTAGACTGTCAAGATTCAATAATTAGACATATCCGAAGGTCCAATCAAGGTAAGATTTCTGATAATAAATTACTGTTAGCAGTCCTACCTTATATAATAAAAGTTATAGTAAGAAAACTTTGGTTTGGTAGCCTATGGTGTTTGGTAAGGTCTTTGTTGCCCTATTACAGGTTAACTATTTAAATCCTTTTATATTTGTATCTTTTATATATATTGTACATATATAATCCATATATATATATATTTTAGGAGGTTTGTGCAGTAGTAGGTTTTCTTATGATTTTTTTTAAAATGAAAAAGCCTAGTGCCAGGAATGGGTTAGCTTTTTTTGTAATTTTTGACCAGTGAGGACCCTTAGATCCTCAAACATTATTGGCTATTGCCAGTGTTCTTGATTCTTCCCTAGAATTTGACAAAACTATAATCCTGAAGACATTACATCTTGAGTCATAGAACTTAGAGAAATCAAGCTATTACTGGCCTGAAAGCTTCATCCACACTGCCTAACTTTCAGCGATTGAAGGTGCTATGCATGATATCAAAGAAGAAAAGCAATCACCAATCTTATACAATTGTGAACCCTGCCAACTACAGCAGTGACTAGCCTGGCAAGACATGCCCACTGATTCAATGGTGGCAAAATGTCATAGAAGTAACCAACCACCTTTTCATTGAATTTAAGTCCACAAGTTAAAGCCAATATCTGGCACCCATCAGGATAAAGAACCTGTGGGTAGACAGATCATAGGCCCCGGGGGAAAAATCTACTACATCATTCTACTAAAATGGTCACAATGTTAAACCAACTCCTAATGACTATATCCGAAGATAAGTGTAAAAGTTTCTTTTTGTAGTAGACATGATTAATATAGATACCTATAATTGATCAATGAGAAAAACAAGAGAGGGCAGAATGTTCAGCTCTGAACAGGACATTTCTACCAAACTCCCTCCTCCCAGGAATTAGGGATCATTGTGGAAGGGGTGACAGAAGGTTTGTATAAGAGTCAGAGGCAGCAGATGATTATAAGGCAAGAGTGTTTTCTGGACACAGCAGGAAATTACCCATACGAACTCTCATTGGGGAAAATAACCACCCGCAAGACCTGTGCAAATTCAAGTGAGACAGCACTCAATGGAGGATGACAGTCTCCAGGGACCACGCTTTTCTAGAATGTCTCCATGTCTGTCACAAGATCCTCTGCACTAGGTAACACTAGGTTGTGAAGAGGAAACTGGGTGAACCATCCGTCACTGTAGGGTGACATGGAGTGAATATGAAACTGGTCCATACACAGCTGATTTATCTTCTTATATTATTATATTATCGTCTATTGTACTGAGAGCTTCTCACACACCAAGAAAGTACTCAACTGTCTTCATGTTTTGTGCGTGTGTGAATCATGTGTGGAGGGGTACTCAACCGTGTGTGCATACACAGAAGCTGGAGGCCGTCTTGGCATATCTTTTCTCATTGTTCTCAACTTTATTCATGTTTTTTTGGGACAACATCTTTCACTAACCCAGAGATCACTCTTTTGGCTAGACTATCTAGTCTGTTAGGCACCAGGATCTGCACGCTTCTGCTGCCTCTGGCACTTACGTAACATGTACACTGCTGTTTCTTCTCTTTTGTAGCCACTGGGATTCAAATTCAGGCCCTCACACATTCACAGGAAACACTCAACCCACACACAAAAAATCTTCCCATCCCCAAGTCTGTATTTAACCTAATTCTTGTGGAGAACAAACGTTAAATCACTGAGGCCTGGCTTTTTAAAATGGCATAATTCTTTATTGATTCTTTGGGAGTTTCACATCATGCACCCCAATCCCACTCACCTCTCACTCTCTCCATGTCTGCTCCTCACTCTTGTGGCATCCCCTCCAATTTAATTAAAAACAAAACACACAAAAAACCACCTCACTCCTCCAACTTTTCCACCTCTCCGACGCCTCTTTCTTTGTTTTAGTGGCACTGGAAGCTGCAGTGTGTCACACAGTGCACCCTTCAGTCCACTCAGCCCCACCCACAAATGTCCATCACAATGAGTCACTGGTCTGGTTCCAGGCCTCTGGCGCACCATTATCACTGGACCCTCACTGAAATTCCTCTCAGATATCCTGCCCTGAGTCACGGAGGTCCTGTGGCTAGTGCTCCACAGGACCAGTCCCTCAGGCACTCCAGCAGGCCATAGTTGGGGTAGCTGTCATGAAGGCCAACCCAAGGCCCAGGATGTGGGCTTAGGTGGTAGCTGAACTGATCAGTCTGGGCCACTGGGACCACCTTCCTCAGGCAAGGGGCAGAGCCAGTGCTCTTAGGCCTATGCCACTCAGGAGAGCTCTTCCATGCCTGGGGTGAGGGGTGGGACCATCTCTCTGAAGTGCGTGTGTTGGAGTGCAGCTCTCCCATGAGTCAGTGAAGGGTGGGCTGGCTCAGCACTGCCCTTGGATTTTAATGCTCATGGTTCTTATGACCCTCCCTGTGGTAACATGGGCCATGGACATCAGCACAGACCCCAGCTGCAGCAGGACTGGGCACCCAGACATGGCCCTCAGCAGCAACTTGGGAGGTCTTACTTTCTAAGAGCTGATTCTTTTCCTTCCATAACAATGTCAATAGGTTTAGACATGTATCATTTTTCTTTTTGCATGTTTTATATAAGTTAAAAGTATTTTTGTTCCCACTAGGGAAAACTTTGTTCTATCTCAAATGAATATATCATTATATATATATTATATATACATTTATATAAAATAAAATAAACACACACACACACACACACATATATGGGTTTTTTGAGACAGGGCTTCTCTGTAGCTTTGGAGCCTGTTCTGGAACTAGCTCTTGTAGACCAGGCTGGCCTGGAATTCACAGAGATCCACCTGCCTCTGCCTCCCGAGTGCTGGGATTAAAGGTGTGCGCCACCCCACATCAACTCCCTAGCACTTGTGTTTTAAGCTTCCCTCTGAAGTACAGTGCCCATAGAGTTTTCCGGGATAGAGCTTTGACTGAAAATCTGGTGGGGGCTGGAGAGATGGCTCAGCAGTTAAGAGCATTGCCTGCTCTTTCAAAGGTCCTGAGTTCAATTCCCGGCAACCACATGGTGGCTCACAACCATTTGTAATGAGGTCTGGTGCCCTCTTCTGGTCTGCAGACAGAATACTGTATACATAATAAGGAAGTAAATAAATATATAAAAAAAATCTGGTTATGATGTAAGTTACAGTTTACTTTGAGGGCTTAGCTACTGATAAATTTCACTTCCCCACATTTGTTTAACAAGTAGAAAATAATAATAAGCATTCTTATTGCATTGATTGCTGCTCAGTAATATAATTAATATTCATAGTAAAATGTTTTATGTCACATTTTAAAACACTTTTAGTTTAATATTTTTACTTTTTTCTTTAATAGTATATGCTTCTGAAGACTTCTCTTTGTACAGGTAGGATGAATAGAGTATCTAAAAAGTAAACCAGTTAGCTGCCTATGAAATGCATAGAAACCCTATTTGTAGACAGTTTATTCTATACTAGATCTCATCACAATGGTTTCCCAAAGCACTGGTGAGATTACAGCAGTCTTTCTAATTATGGCCACCATCCAAAGCTTGAATAATTGGTTCATTCATAGTTTGGATAATTGGTTCCATGATTAAGAAGCTGACCCATGATTTAAAAGTTAACTTTCCTGGCTCCCCAAGCATTATCTTGTTCCTTTGCATAAATTAATAGGGTCCTAGGTACTACTGTGGTCAAGATAAGTTCCACAAATGATCAATTCAGAAAGTCAGCTACAGGTATATATGATTTCTGCTTTCAAGGTTACTAAGAAACCCAATCGTAGTACAACAGCTTGTCTTAAAGTTTTTGATAATTGAATTGCTCCTCAATAGATAGTTGTACCACCCAGTTCTGCGTCACTCTCTTGGTACGGGTCGCGTGCCTCTGTACCAATCATGAGTTTGGGCAAAGGCCTGGAGATTGAACAAAAGACACAACACAGGAGACCAGGGTCATTCGACAAGAGATTACCGAATGCCACTTTATTCAGTTTAATGCCAAGCTAATATACCTTGGCCCCAGTAAAAGAATTCCCTCCCAGCCAAAGGGGAAACTGGCACCGTAGGGATTCCTCCCCAGGCAGGGTCGGAGAAGAGACCTTGGCGCCATGTAATTCTCCCAGGCAGGTGGGAAATTACCATACCAAAGATGGAACGTGCCCTGCAGCTAAATCACCAGGCTACAGCAGAGTGAGCACAAGAATTAGCAGGAAGCTTTAGCTGGCTGACCAGAACTGTCCTCAGAGACACACCCCAGGGAGTAAGGGGAGACAGGGCCCAACAGATAGTACCTATCATCATGGTTTTAGGGCAAACATCATTCCAGTATGACAATATCCTTAGTCTCACATAGGCAAGACGTGATTTGTTTTACTAGAATTACGCACAGGTGCATGTAGCCATGTTGGATTTATCATGTTCACTCTCTGTTTGGAGGGCATTAAGACCTTGTCTTTCCACGTGTGTATTGTCAGTTTGGTGTCCTCTTAGAGTCAGTAGCTGTGTCTAGTGTCCGGTTACAGATGCTTCCCTGTTGTCTCTGCCTTTTTCCTCTGACTTGTCAGTCTTTGCTGTGATTTTACTTTCCTTTCTGTTTGCATTGTATTTTTCAATTTGTCTTAGTCGTGTATTCATTTTAGCTGTTAGAGAGACAAAAGCAGAGGGATTGGGTTTTTTAAAAGGACTTTTGGCAACTAAGATATAAAATATTAACATGGTTAACATGTTTAACATGGTTGTTCTTGTGGAGAACCTGAAGCTCAAAGGTAATAAACTGTGTCTTAGGGATGTAGTCAGGGCCAAATAGGATTTGAAGTTATTTTCATTAAATATAAGGCTCTCTTCCTTATCCATCAGTCTATAGGTAGACATCTTAATAACAGAAAAGGGAGTGAATCTGGCGATTGTAGGAGGAGAAGAATGAAATTACAAGTGAGCCCAGGGTAAAGATGAGCACAGAAATAACAGGAGAAGGATAGTTTGTAAAGGAGCAACAGAAGGATAAATGGGAGCAAGGTTTTAAAAGATCAAACTATTGAGATGTGTTGCAATTTCATCAAAATAATATAGAAAGAAAAGCCACAGGGCAATTAAAATTATATTAAATATATACAATAGTATAGTATATTTAAATATGCATTAAAATAGGGCTCAAAGACATCTTAAAAATGTATTTAATTTTGTGTTGAATTGTAAAAACAGACAAAGTCTCCTACTGAGAAATCTGAAGATAAACTGAGCCACTGGGAAGAGTGTCTAGAGCAGACAGGAAGATGACAATATGTCAGCACAATTTCTAAAGCCCCTCCAGTACTCAGAACTGGAAATTGCCAAATGAAATATATTTATGGCCCAGGACAAGAACTCCCCTCCTTTTTCCTTCCTTCTTTCCCAAGTAACTTTTGTCCTTGTGAGATAGGATTGGCTGGCAAAGAAGTCACAGGATGTCCGCGAGGAAGTAGTCAGTGGCCCTAACTTAGCCTCTGCTGTTGACTCTTCATTTACTTTGTTTGCTGAAGCAGGGAAACAGCTGCTGCTCTTGGTTGTTTGAATCTGTGATTCTTTTAAGAATCTTCACCTCCCTCAAGTGTGTGTGTGTATGTGTGTGTGTGTGTGTGTGTGTGTGTGTGTGTGTATGAATATATACATATGGAGACCACAGGACAACTTCAAACAGCTTCCTCCATTGCTCTCCTCCTTAATTTTGAGACACAGTTGCTCACTGAGTATCAAGATTGTAATTTTGCCTAGACTGGCTGGCTTGAGGGTTTGGGAGCTACACATCTCCAAACAAGTATCCCTACTTCCGGTACTGCAAGCACATCCTGTATGCGTAGATTTTACTTCTGGGACTGTAAGCACATCTCAGTACACCTGGATTTCACATGTGCTCAGAGAATCTGATCTCAAGTCCTTGTTCCTGTGCAGCAAGCGTTTTATTCCCCGAGTCACCTTCCCAGATCCAGGACAGGCGAATACTAACACGGAATACTCTCAGGGTCTTCTGAGTGCTGTCTAATAGATACTGTTTGTTAAGAAAGTATGTGTGAGTCTTCATTGACTATCTCATTGATTGACAGAAGAGGCAAAATGAGGTAGCTAGGTGGTCCTTTAAAACTCTTAGACATGCATAGAAACTAATATTTATCATTCACACAGCTAAACTTTTTACCACATTTTAGAATGACGTCACTCACCAATTTTGTTGTGCACTTTGCTTTACAGAACTCTTACGGAATCTTCTTCAGGAATTACCTTGTTTACACCACTTAGGGATAAGTTTAGTGCCCACATCAAGGTAAACTGACCTTTGTGAAGTAGTTACTGTACTCAGACTTGTTTCCTATGGTGTTTACATTTAAAATTTAGCAGTGGCCTGCCTATCATTTTATTTAAAAAGTTGAGCAGAAAGATTTATAATTTATATATTGCATTTAAATAATTATTTATGTAAGTTACATATAAATGTTATATGAATATAACATAATGTTATTTGAAGTTATCTTTATTGTTGTGAATATCAATGAAAAGTGATTATTTCGAGGCACTATCAATTAAAATGTGGTGAAAATTCATAGTGGTAGAAAAATTATCCTACAGATATTTTTCACACAATATAAGAAATCTTAAATTTGGGCAAGCACTTTTTGCTAATGATGCTTCATAAATCTAAGTTGTATTAATGCAGCAATCACATTTTAATGCTTTAATAAATGCTTAACATATACAATTATTGCATTAGTCAAAGATTAATCACTTGACATCACTGGTAGATTTAGTTTCAAAACTTTATAGCATAGAGCATATAGGTTTCACTGTAGTTTCTTTGTTGAACTTTCTTTCATTTAAGGTCAGAGATTTTAGGAGAGTTTGTATCTGTTCTCTCATTGGTTCTCTTGCCAAAAGTTAATATGCTTTATGGACATTTAGGAATTCAAAATCTACTTCTCAAAATCAGTATTAAAATTTTGTTTCATGAGTTCTATTCATTGTATTAAGCTCTTAATGTAATCTTAACGTAATTGAACATACATGGTTGAGCACATATACAAATAATAACCAGTTCTAAAGTGAAAGATTTATGCCCACTGCTTCTTTGGAGTCTCTTCATGCCCAACATGGCATCCTACAAGGTATTTAATATGATGTGTGTATTTATTAGTCAAAAACAGTGCCTGTAGCTGTTCTGCTTCATGTTTAGTGACGTATCATAGCAATGTTTCTCAGAAAGATTTGAACACATATGTATTTTATAAAGAGTCATCTGAAATTGTGGGACATGCAAATTAGTGTCAGGTGTGCAGAGGTATAAGTAACAGTGTTTACTGCTTAACCAGAGTCTCCTGAGAGGGAACCTCAGCAAGACTTTTTATGCCCTTATCAGAACAGAATACACTGACAACTGCCAGGAAGAAAACAATTCAGGTTACCAGGATTCAATAATATTTGCAAGTTAGATGGGGTACACAAGATGAATGTCTAAGACTAATTGTTCGGTCAGGTTTCTGTGTGTTGCTGACCTCTAGGGAAGAAAGAGACACACGGGTGGTCTGAATGCTTCACAGCTGAGGAAGTGTCTCAGTTCCTCAGAAACTGGTACACAGTGTCCCAGGAGCACAAACTCTAACCTGAAATCCTGACAACACATGCCCCTCAAGGCAGCTGGATCAGGTCAACTCCACGATTCCCAGCACAGAGGTAAAAGGCTTTTCATTTTCCTGATATGTGCCGTAGGCACATCAGCTACTTTCTTTGAACACAGTTCCTCTGACCCTTCATACTGAGCATACAGGTGTTCATGTATATATGTCTGCCTTCATGCACACATCTGATACATTTCATTTTTCACACACAAACATAAACACTTAGAAAATAAGGAACAGTTCATCTTAGTTATGTAATCCCAAGTGTTCTGACCTGGGTGCTGATGGGATGCTTCTCAGGCCCAGTGTTTTGTTGTTGTTGTTGTCTGGTTCTTTGTTTTTGCTTGTTTTCTTGAGACAGGGTTTCTCTGTGAAAAAGTCTTGACTGTCTTGAAACTCACTTTATAGACCAGTCTGTACTCAAACTCACAGAGATCCGCCTGCCTCTGCCGTCTGAGTGCTGGGATTAAAGGCGTGCACCACCACCATCCAGCTCAAGTTCAATGCTTTAAAATTTAATGCTTTATTATTTTTTTTGAATTTCATACATAAATACTGTGGCTACATTTTCATCCAGCTTTCTCTCTCCTACTCCACCCATTTAACCCCCACTGTCTCTCAAATTCATGATCTTTTCTTATTATTGTTGTTTTATAAATACAGTATATATATGTATAAATACAACATGCTGAGTCCATTTAATGTTGCAGTGTATGTATATGGGTTTAGACCAGATCACAAGGGACTGAATAACCTATCGGGGCTTGTCCCTAGAAAAGACTGATTCTCCTCTTTAAGGAGCCATAAATTGCCTATTCTTCATTTCGAGGCCAGACCTCATGTATTTTTTTTCCCAGTCACGTTGACATGCCAAATGTGTTGTCATTGTTCAGATCTTGTTTAAGTAGCAATATTGTTGTGATTTCATGGGTCTTGTTTCCCTGTCATGTATAGAAGACACCATCTTGCAGAAGATGTCCTGGTCCTGTGGTTCTAAGGCTTTCCACTGCATCTTCTACAATGTTTCTTGAACCTTAGATGTAGGGCTTATACTGTGGATTATCAAATGGGGTTCTGCACTACGAGCTCAGTTGTGCATTCTGACCTATTGTGGTTTTCTGTAATTGTCTTCATCTGCTGTTAAAAAAAAGTTTCATTGGTGAATGGTGAGAGTTTCATTTATCTGTGCTTTTAAGTATGTGGAATCCAGTGAGAAATTGTACTGGTGTACAAAAGTGGTAACCTGGTCTGTTCTAGGGTCTATGACCTCACCAGTCATAGGTAGTTGACTAGTTTACACCACTCAGCATTCATCCCTCCCATTGAGAGGGCCTGTCTCAGTTAAGGTCTCTATTGCTGTGCAGAGACACCAATGACTGCAGCAAGTCTTACTGAAGTGGCAGCTTACAGTTTCAGAGTCTGTTGTCTACTCTATTATCACAACAGGAAGCATGGTGGCTGGGAGTACAAGGGCAGGCAGCAGACATGATGCTGGCTGCATCTTGGTCAGAAGGCAACAAGAAGTGGTCTTGGTGTCACACTGAGGGAAGCTTGAGTAAAAGCGACTTAAAAGTCCACCCCACACTTCATCCAACAAGGCCACACCCACTTAAACAAGGCCACACCTCCTAATAGTGCCACTCCCTACAGGGGCCATTTTCTTTCAAATCACCATAGGGCCTTAACACCAATTAGGAGGTTATTTGTTACCCTCAAGATGTAAGGGCTACTATTACATGCTTGTGAATAGCTTGCCATTCTGGTAATTGTTGTTCTTTGGCTTTGTATCTGGGTAGTTCCATTGATTTTTTTTCTTTGCCAGCTTGTGGAGTACCTTCAGATGTTGAGAACTAACTAGTTCCAGGTCAATTTCTCCAAGTCTATTTCTGAAGTGTGTGTTGTCCTCAGAAATAGTACTTTACCCTCAGGTTCTCAGAGGCGGTAAAGGGT
Organism: Myodes glareolus; assembly: GCF_982192425.1. Classification (NCBI taxonomy): domain Eukaryota; kingdom Metazoa; phylum Chordata; class Mammalia; order Rodentia; family Cricetidae; genus Myodes; species Myodes glareolus. The sequence continues at coordinate 4,976,984 of NC_142039.1, forward strand.
AATGTCATTATCTTGCAGGTTTCCTAAGCCTGGTGCTGGAGTGTTTGTTAGATTAGTATATTGCTGTTAGAGAAATACATTGTTACTCCAAGCGGTGTAACCTCAACATACATAGCATATATATTAGTATATGTCATATATATATATTTATTTAAATTTTCTTTTTTATTTTGCATATCTATCCCAGTTTCTCCTTCCTCCCTTTTTCCTACCCCTCCTTCCCCATTCCATCCCTCCATCCACTCCTCAGAGGGAGTAAGGTCTTTCTTGAGGATTCAATGAAGTTGGCATACCAAGTTGAGGCAGGGCTAAGCCTCTTCCCTCTGTTAAAGGCTGATCAAGGTATCCAACCATAGAGAATAGGTTCCCAAAAGCCAGTTCATACACCCTGGATAACTTTTGCTCCCATTGCCAGCCCCCCCCCCCTGCACCAACAGATCAAGCCAAATAACTGTTACCCACATTCAAAGGGCATAGTTTGGTCCACGCAGGTTCTTCAGCTCTCAGTCCACAGCCCCTGAGCTCCTGTCAGGTCAGCTGTCTCTGTGGTTTTCCCCATCATGAGCTTGACCTCTCTTGTTCACATGATCCCTCCTCCCTCTCTTCAGCTGAACTCCAGGAGCTCAGCCCAGTACTTGACTGTGGATCTCTGAATCTTCTATCAGTTGCTGGATGTAGGTTCTATGATGACAATTAAGACAGTTACTAATATGATTATAGGGGAAGGCCAGTTCAGGCACCCTCTCCACTATTGCTAGGAGTCTTAGCTGGGGTCATCCTTGTGGATTTCTGGGAGTGTCCCTAGTACCAGGTTTCTCCCTAACCCTGTAATGGCTCCCTCAATCAAGATCTCTCTTTCATTACTCTCCTTTTCCATCCCTCCTCCAATTCAGCCATCTTAATCCCTTATCTCCCATCCCCCACCCCTTCCCTTCTACCCCCTCCAGTTACTCAGGAGATTTTGTTGTCAGAGGCTGCTCAGACTCAAAATAATCACACAGAAAGTATATTATCTATCTATCTATCTATCTATCTATCTATCTATCTATCTATCTATCTATCTATCTCTATTTATTTTACTCTTTTACAATGGAGATTTTATTGGTTGAGGAGCAAAGTACACAGACATTTCAATTCTTAAAACACATACCCAGACCCTCTGTGCATATTCCATCTTTATATGGCTTATTTTTCTTACTCTATTACTTTTTCTACAAGTTTACTCTGTCTCTTTAAAGATTTTGTTTTATGTTTTAAAAACCCATTTACTTCTCTATACTCTTTTTCTTCTCTCTCCCAAGTCTACGTACATTTTTTTAAAAACACACTATGACCCATTTGGAGGTCTTTTTCTTTTTTTAATTGATTTTATTGAGCTATACATTTTTCTCTGCTTCCCTTCCTACCTCCCCCCTCTCCTTCAACCCTCTCCCTATGTGTGGTCCTTCCCCTTTCCCAGTTAAAGTCATTCCTTTGTCCTCTTGCACAATACATTTATTCTACCATTCCATTTTCTAGAGCCACTTCTACACATCCATTGTCTCTTTTTTACTTACGGGTTTCTGAAGTTCCTGCTAGTACATACTCTCGCCTAAAGATTTGGAGCTATGATCTGCAAAGGGACAGGAATGGTTGGCATTTGGCATTGTGAATACGGGTCACTGCAGTACAGCTTTCTCTTTTTCCAGCCATTTGTCTGCAAATTTCACCACTTTCTTTTTCTTTATTTTTATTTTACAGCTGAGTGGAATTGAATTGTGTATATGCACCACAATTCATCATCCCTTTGTCAGCTGAAGGACATCTGGGCTGTTTACGTTTTCTAGCTTTGTGGGTAGAGTGGCAGTGAGCATGGTGGAGCAAATATCTGTGAAGGACCTGTGAAGTCCTTTGGGCATACGCCAAGGTATAAATAGCTTTTAGATAATTCTCGGTGCTGGTTTCCATAGTGGCTGCACGAGTCTGCAAGCCCACCAGCAGTGAATGAGAGATCCTCTCCCTACAATGTTATCAGATTTGTTGTCAGCTGTCTTTAGAGTTTTAAAATAGTTATTTCAAATTTTTTTTGCCATGTGTTTTGATTGAATTCACCCTTCCCCAACCACTTCCAGATCCCCTCTAACTCCTACTCACCAAACTTTGCGTCCTCCTTTTTAATCTGTTAAGTCTAATATATGCTGTCTATGTATTCTTGGATGTGCTGTCTTCCACTGGATCATAGTTGACTTGCCCAGAGGGCAACATTGTTAAATAAAGCTGATTCCCCTCTCTGAGCACTTATCAACACCAGCAGCTCCTTGTAACGGAGGGACTTCATTTTCATCTCCCTTTCCATGTTGGGATTTGGTCTGACTTGAACTTGCATGGAGGGCTTGTCATAATCTCTTGTGTTCATAAGTGCAGCTGCCCTGTTGTGGCGAGAGGACTCCCTTTCCTTATTTATTGGATGCCTGTGGCTCCTACAATCCTTTCCACTCCATTTTAGCAATGAATTCTGAACCTTGGGAAGAACAGTTGTGAAATAGATGGCCCTGAACAAAAGCCTTAGAAAAAAAGGACAAACAACAGTGTCCAAATTAGTTGAGATGAAATAATAAAAATCTGGGCTGAAATTAATGGAATAGAAGAATTACAAAAACCACGAAGAGTCAATAAAACAAAAAGTCGAGTTTTTAAAAAGAGTAACAACATTGACAAACCCCTATCCAAGTCAACCAAAGAGAGAGGGCTGGGAAAGTTCGGAGAGGGATCCTTAAAAAATTAAAGATGAATAGGGGTATTACAAGAAATGCTGAGGAAATTCAGAGAATCACAAAGAAATACTTTAAGATCTATATTCTGAAAACTGAAAAATTTTAAATAAATTATATTCATAACCTACCAAAGCTAAATCAAGATGAATAGTTTAAACAGGCCCATGTCACCAGTGAGGTAGAAGCAGCAATCCCAGCACCCTTTGTAGATAGTACTGAGTGGTCATCTATTTCTGAAATGAGTCATCACACAAAGCTTTTATTTCTCCTTCAGTTTTATGTCCAGTTTTGCTCTGTGTAATAATCCTGGCAGACAGTTGCCTTTCCCAGTTCAGAATACATCTTCCCAGGCTCCCAGGCTTTAAAGTTTTCTGTCAAGTAAACCAATATTATTCTACTAGGTGTGCAGCTACAAGTGATTTAACCCAGCTCTCTGCAGCTTCCTAAAGCCTTTCTCTAGTTTGTGTTTCTGATGCTTTAACTGCAGTGTATCATGAAGGATTTCCTTTCTAGTCTGGTCCGTTTGGTGTTCTTGGTGTTCTGGATGCCTCTTGCACTTGTATGAGGATCTGTTTCTTTAGGGTTAGGAAATTTTACTCAATTATTTTACTGAAGATAATCTCTATGTCTTTGCTATGGCATTCTTCTCTGTAATTTCTAAGTTAGGTCTTTTTCATGGTATTCCAAAACTCTCTCAAGTTCTGCTTATGTTTAACATTTTTTTTCTCATTTACTGGTGATCTGATTCCTCTACTCTGTATTTCTTCCTTGACTCTGTTTTAAACATGATTAATTCTGTTGGCAAGTCTTCCAGTGAGGTTCTATCTTAGCTTGAGTTTTTACTTCCACCATTGTTTCAGCTTGGGTGTTCTTCAAAAATCAAGCTCTTAATTTCATATCTTGGATTAGTTTCTTTATTTCATTCATCTTCATATCTTTGTCTTCTTTGACTTATATGACCGTGACTATACCCATTCTTCTGAATTCTTTGAGAGTTCTTCCAGGCTAGTTTCAAAAGGGGCCATTGCTATGGGATTTGTATTTTTGAGAGGAGATGTTAATTTTTTTTTTGGTATTGTTTCTATTTCAGGATTAGGATTTTCATATCTGGAGTTAGTTATTTCGTTGAGTTTTTTCAAGCCACCTGTCTTTTATCAGAGATGTTTACAGTGTTCAGGGTAGGGGCTGGCTAATGCATGGCAAGGATGGGGTATCAGTTTTCTCTATCTGGTACCTGCCACTGCAGCTTCTTCCCCAGGTCTACTTGTTGGCAACGGTCTGGTGCTTTCAAGTGACTTGGTCAATGTAACTAGAACAAATTTCAGTGTTGTTTCTGCGTATCAAGGCCTGATAGGACAATGGAGGGGGTCTCAAACAGGCAGCTAAAGGGATCTGGGTGAGTCTCAAAGATATATAGTCATCTGGGTCTCCAGACAGATATGCTGGCTCCAGAGTCCCTTGTGGTGAGTCCTGTGAGGCTGGAAACTAGTGAATGCCAAAGGGAGTGAGAGGGGCAGGGAGAAGGTTGTGGTCTTTGGCAGGAAACTTCTGAGGGTCAAGAATGGATAAAGGGTAAGAGAGAGGCATTTGTAGCTTATCTGTCTCTGAACCGCATGAATGGATGGAAGGTCTCTAGTAAGGAGAGATCTGGGGTCTAGCTAGTCCTAGATGCAGGAGGTCGTGGTCTCTAAAAGACATCAGCTTCAGGGCAGCAGGAAATGATACGGCTGTTAGGAAGAGCCTCTATCTCCATGCTACTCGGGCAGGCTAGAGTTTTTCAGGTAGGAAAGGGTCTGGAATCTGGCAAGTCCCAAAAGAATAGCAGCTAGAAGGAGGTTTAGGTCCCTGGTAGGCAGTCACCTGGCAGTCAGAATGCCTGCCAGAACATCAAGGTGAGACCCTCTTCCCAAGGATACTACAGACTTCAGTTTCAGAATTTTGAGAAATCAAGTTCATACTCACTTGAAACTTCCACGGAGGAAGCTTTTGTAGTGTTGGAAGGTGCTATGCAAGCTGTCAATGGACAAAAGTTATCAACAGTCCTACCCAGCTGTAAAGACTCAGAATCACAATTATGGGACTGCAAAGACATCCCCCAAAATACAATAGTGGCATTGTTATCTTGGGGACAACCAATAGCTGTCTAATTGGACCCAAAGCCTGCTCAGCTGAAAGGAATCCGTGTTTCATAGATATAAAATTAGCCAAGAACGTTTGGGTAGAAAGGTCATAGCCCTAGGGGACTACTAACACCATATTACTATAGTACTATAGTTTTCAACTGACTTGTAAACAGTCACACATACATGTCTTAGATGGTTCCTATTGCTGGGATAAAACACAATGACAAAAAGCAAGTTGGAAAACAATCATACACATACATGTCTTAGATGGTTCCTATCGCTGGGATAAAACGCAGTGACAAAAAGCAACCTGGAAAAGAAAGAGTTTGTTTTATCTACATTTCCAGATAGGAGCTGATGCTTGAGGAAGTCAGGGCAGGAACTCCAGCAGGGAAAGACCCGGGAGGCATGAACTGGAACAAAAGCCCTGCTTAATGATTTGCAGCTGACAGGTTTCTCAGTCTGCTTCCTATTACATCCCAAGACCACTGTCCAGGGTTGGCGCCACCAAGCATAAACTGGACCCTTCCAAATCAGTAATCAAAATACTAACCAGACTTGCCTCCAGGACAATGGAGCTGATCACAGCTGATCCTTCCTACCAAATGTCTCTGGTTTGTGTCAAGTCGACAAAAAAGCAACTGTCTTAGTCACTGTCCTATCGCTGAGAAGAGACACCATGTCCAAGCAACTCTTCAAAAGAAAGCATTAAATTGTGGGTTTGCTTGCTGTTTTAGAGCAATCCATGATCATCATGGCTGGAAGCAGACACAGTGCTGGAGCAGTAGTCTAGAACTTTAGAGCTTGATGCTCAGACAGCAGGGAGAGAGAGAGACAGAGAGAGAGAGAGAGAGAGAGACTCGGCCTGGAATGGGCTTTTGAAACCTCAAAGTCCACCCCTAGTGACACACCTCCTCCAGTAAAGCCACACATACTCCAACAAGACCATACCTTCTAATCCTTCCCAAATAGTTCCACTGACCGAGAACCAAGCATTCAAATAGTGGCCATATCCTCAAGGAACTATTGCTTCCCCGTGCCCTGGCACATATCCATTGTCAGTATCTCCTCGGTGTGTGGCAGAGTCTGGAGATCATCTACCCCATCTGTGCTGAAATTTTGGCTGACTTCATCTTGCATAGGTCTTTTGCAGGTAAACACAGCTGCTGTGAATTCATGATTGCAGCCACGGGATGTCCAGGGATCAACATTTCACAGCATCCCTTCTAATCCTTATTCATAAAACAAAACAGTCACAGATATAAACAGCAAAGTAGAAATTATAAAACGCTGTGTGTGCATGTGTGTGTGTGTGCGTATGTGCATGCACGCGTGTGTTTGTGTGTTGCCTACGTGTGAGTGTGCATACCCATGTACACATGCAAAGACTGGAGAAGCACAGTGGGTGTCCTATTCTATCGCAAGGTCTCTCACTGAACAGAGAGTGAGGCTCATAACTGTCCCTTCTATTTGCCCCTCAGTCTCCAACGAAGTGTTGAGGCCATCTGATTGTGGGTGCCCATGCCTGTAGAGCAAGTATGCCCACCACTGAGACAGCTCCTCAGCTCTGATGAAATACTTTACTGTGACTTGTTTTAACAGGGTATATCTGGGAATACAGCAATGAAGGAAGCACACAGTGAAGCTCCCCCTATACATGAGGCAAGAAAGGAGGAAGGAAACCCTGAAAATGGACCAGAGGAAGGTAGGAAAGAAGTTTTCTAGATGCAGAATGTTGGTGTGAAACAAAGAGTCAAAGAGTTTACGTGCTAACTAGACAGTGAGGTAGAAAGGACAAGTAAAGAGGTGACAAGACCCAAATGACATCCCAGTAAAGCAACAGGTAACAGAGACAGTCGCTGGAGAGCTGGACCATGAATCACATTCAAAAGCACTCTTCTACTTGAGAAATGTGAGGAAGTGAAGGGGAGAGAAGAGAAATGGAGACTGAAAAAGCCAGTGAAGATACACATCTTAGGTCAGGGAGGGAGAACGAGATGTGTATGCAGTCTGGAAAAATAAATCCTTCAGGAAGGAAGAGTTACATCACTAAGGTCTGTGTGAGAAGGAAAACGAACTCTGAGACTCTGATTCCTCTATGCTTAGAGACCTTCATTTTCAAGCAGCTGATCACACAGAGCTATGTTTTATTTACTTCTGATAGATATAAACATATGTAACCAATCATATTTGTATATAAGTTAATATTATGCCACATGTGTGATTCACAAAGTACTATCTATGGTCCAAAAAAAGCGGGGGGCAGAATTAGAAAGAAGAATGATATTGAATTAGATACAGGGAGATAAAGAAAGTCATCAAATTTTTTTTTTAAAAAAGGCAGTAGAGAAGAAATAAGTTCAAACACAGGGTTTCAAATTAGGAGATAAACTGAATTTTGTTTGGAGGCAAAGAACTCTGGGTCCCAACCATTCCCACAGAGAGTATTCTTAGGATAGCTGCTCTCCACCATTCCGTGGCTGGGATAGGCTCATGCTAGGACATAAAGCATTCAAATGGGGCAGGGCTTCTGGTCTCCTCATCCAACCAGGGTTTTCCTAGCTTGCCATGATTCAAAAGGCAGCTCCCACACCTCATCCTAGTCCTCCCTGACACACCCAGGTTTTAATTCTTAAGAGACCTTCTTTGAAGCTTCTGGTACCAACGGTGGTCTTGACGCTCCCACCATTACTCCTGCCTGGTCATCATAGCTTTTGTACTCCTGGCTCCCAGCTGATTGATTTTTCTGCCCATTTTCTAGAGATAGACAGAGTCAATTAACTCTAGAGTGTGCAATGCATCTCTGATGAGACTTTTACTCAATGTGTGTTTCCTTGTGTGTTAATTGAATCTTTATGGTCAGGTTACTGATATGTAAACTCCATCTCAAAGAACCTTGATCCCTTGGCCTAACTGTAAGCCTGATAGTAGTATATTAATATTTACTGTCCTAGAGGTGCTCTGGACAGCAACAGAAGGTGAGATCCCACTAGCTCAGAGGGTAAATAGACTGATCTAAGTTTTGATTATAGTTGCTTGTGACCTGGAGGCCAGGTTCAAGAGTAGGAGCTGAGGGCTATCATACAGAATGCTGGCCAACCCTGGGTCAGAAAATTGTGATGGGGAACCACCAAGACTCCTCAGGACTAATCAGGACTGGTAAATATTACATACAAGATATCCTGACTCATTTCCTCTCTATGAAGGCCTAAATCAGGGCTTATAGAAATGAGGGAAGCATTTGGAAGAAGAAGCTAAGGAAGTCTGCAAATCCAGCTCTCCCTACAGCTCTAAGGGAATTCAAAGCAGGGCCCAATATAACCTAGACAAGAGATTGCTTCTCATGAAGTTACTGAGTGCCATTGGGGATTGAGTAAGGTTGGGGCCATGGTATCAGGAACAGCCTCCACTACAGGAACACTGCCTAGCCACAAAGAGGAATTGGCGTCTATCATTCGTCTTACTCATCTGAGATCCTCCTGGCTTGTACTAAGTTGCAGACTGATCCCAAAGAGGGTCTGCAAGCTTGCTTTTTTATGAGGAGAAACTGAGACAGTCTAAAATATAGCCTTAGAGTCTGAAGTCCACTAGGGAAAATGTGGCCATGAGGCTACACCTGCTTCTACTAGTAGGAGCCAATCAGATTCAGTACTCTGGGAAGGGCCTTGTGGCTGATGCAACAGCTTCTGTATAGGAAGGAACAGACAGAGGCAAGGGTTGCATTGCGGGGTGGGTTGGTCTGACAAGTCAGCATAGCGACTCAGACAGGATGAGCACTATGACGATGTCGTGGAGAAGGCTGGCCTGCTTCTAGGTGCTAAGAGAGGTAGGGAGGACGAGGGAAGGAAATGGGGGACAGGAGTAGATGGAGGAATTTAGAAAATGGATATGAGAAGCAAAGTAGAGTGGGAATGGGGACAGGAGAGGATGCTGAGAGCTGTCCTGGGTTCTCATGAATGATGTATGGATGATGGATCCGAGAAAAGACAGAGGGGCCTCGTTATGAAACCCATCTACAGTAAGTGTAGCACTAGACACAGATAGACTGTGCCAACAGGTAGCCACAGAGAGAAGCCCAGCATGACCAGAGGGAAGAGGACAGAGCTTCATAGAAGAGCAGAATTCATGGTCCTGGGAAAGGGGAACTGAGATGAGCTGGAAAGCTGCTGCAGCTGGATGGCAAAGGGAGAGGAGAGAGTAAGAGCAAAGTGACACAACCCTGGAGGCTTCACAGCAAGAGGTCAGGGGAGCTGGTGCTGAAGCTGAGAGCAGGGGAGCTGATGCTGGTGCTGAGGGCAGAGGAGCTGATGCTGATGCTGAAGCTGAGGGCAGAGGAGCTGGTGCTGAAGCTGAGGGCAGGGGAGCTGATGCTGGTGCTGAGGGCAGAGGAACTGATGCTGATGCTGAAGCTGAGGGCAGGGGAGCTGGTGCTGAAGCTGAGGGCAGGGGAGCTGGTGCTGAAGCTCCATGGTCTCTGAGGAAATCTGAAGGATCTCTCCCTTAGGGGTCAATTTGTACAAACTACTAGGCCTGCCTGCCCTAAACCTTTCTTCTCAGAAGAGAAAAGCCAGAGCTACGGTTGACAGAAGCGTTTCTCCCACTTCACCTGTAGGAGAACAATAAGAGAGAGGCTTAGGCTGTGTCCCCTTGTGTCTGATGTTCCAACCCTGCAGTCTCACCAGGCCTACTTCACAATGCATCGGGAACTGTGCTATAGGGAGCTCCACGTGCTTCCTGCTACTGCCCCACAGCAGTGCCAGTGAGACAGTACCAGCCTCTCTGTGGGTTGGCCTGAGGGGCAAGCTGCTCTGAGAAGGTACTCCACCCCATCACTGTCACATGCGGACTGTGCTGCTGTGCACCTCTGCAGGCCCAGGATCCTCCCACTTACAGACCAGGTCCAGTCTCCAGTGCTTCCCAACCAGATCCCCTCCCAGTATCCCTTCAGAGAATGACCCAGATGCCTGCCCAGGTGCTATGTTGAGAGCCAGGGGACCGTTCTGAACCTTCCTTTGGCCCACACCCTGGGCCTCCGGTCCAGCTGTATCTATTACAAGACAGCACAGTAACAGTGATGTGTTACTTACTTGTCAAGTGAGTCTGGGCATTCCACCAACATTCCAGGTTTTTGTGCTTCTTGGCTGTGCTTGCATGGTCTGCCTTACACTGCAGCCACAGTAAGCATCAGGTTCCAGTGATCTCATTGCCCATCCATGGCTCCCAGGCTTGAAATCTCCTTGTAAGATCTTCTTTGGGCCTGATCCACCAGGAATCAGCTGCTTCCCTCTTTCCTAGCAACATCCTGCACCCCAGGATTGCCATGTCTGGGAGTCCTGTCCCCAGACTCTGCAATGTCACCACCAGGCATCCTTCTTTCAGAAAGCTTGCTTGGGTTCCTCTTTGGGGAAAAGAACGGCTCTTTCTCTGAGCTCCAATACTCCTGGCCCCATCCCCATCATACCTAGAGGGCTGGGGTTGTACTCTCATCCATATGCCTGGCCTGAGCCTAGTACCTGTAAGAAGGGGCGGTGAGGGGAGAAACAGCCTTCCTGCAGGTAGGTTGTCTTTGGTAAAGATGCACTTCCAAATTGGAATCAGCAAGGCTGGAATAGGTGTTGCACTCTGCAACCACGGTCACACATTTCTCACCATGAAGAAAAACCTCTGATATATTCAACAGGACTCTAAGCCAGTTGGGGTCGGGGAAGATGACGGCACATTGGCAGAAGGGGAGGGTTGGCCATAATACACTTGGTTATTTTCATATTGACCCACCTAGAAGGTGGAAGGGTGGCTGCTTACCACCTTCTCAGCTGAGTAACTGAAGCCCACAGAAATGCAGATTCTAAAAGCTGCAGAAGTTAGTGAAAGGGTTTCGACATCTCTTCACAGGTATCCACAATAGTAACTGCAGCTCCTCTCTAGTGCATCTTTCTGCAGGTGCGGACCCTTTGGTGAAGACATAAACTTCATGCTAAGTTCCAGCTCAGAGGCTCCTTCATCGCACATGTTTAAGAGATTGCCTCTTTGAATCCATGACTCAAGACAGCTCAGTGTTTAAAAATTCACCTTTTCGGACCTGTGGGTCATGTCACTTCTTGATTACTGAGTTGCCTATCTGTGCTGGTGGGTAAGGTCAGGCCATGCTTAAACAAGTGTTTCTAGGAACGCGTGGGTTAGCTGCACGGAAGGTGAAGAAACCACCTCTCTAAGGTGTGGATGGTTTCAGAGCCTTGTTAAGCACCACCTTCATGGGCCCATGAGTGAGGTCAGCACATACTTAAGAAATGACCTCTCTGGCGCTGTGGGTCTGGTCAGCTAATTTCTAGGAGTGGACTCATTGGGTCTCTGGGCTATATCAAGTAAGTTCACTTTTTATCATATCGTTTATATCACTTTAAGTGCTTAAAGACAAACAGTAATATCACCACACATTGTGTAACCGTAACTCCTGTGTTTAAATTCTGGCTCGGTCACCAACCAGTGATAATGAACTTGTCCTTCCCTATCTATGCCGAACTCCTCCTTTTACAACCTCACAAGATTGTTGTGGCACATCCACATAGTTTCACACATGTGCTTAGAATAATGTGTATTCATTGTATAGTCGGTCCTGAAAAATATTAATTGCTGTTTAGAGTTTTTTGGTTTTTTTTATTTATTTATTTATATTTTACGTACATTGGTGTTTTGCCATGAGTGGGTCTCCTGGAACTAGAATTACAGACAGTTGCTGGGAAGTGAACCCGGGTCCTCTGGAAGAGCAGTCAGTGCTCTTAACCACTGAGCCATCTCCCCAGCCCCTGTTTAGAGTTTTTAAAGGTTTGTCAGATCCAGACTTCAGAACTTATATGTTGGTGTTAGTGCATTTAAAAAATACTTTTTATTGATAATTTTTATCTTTTGTCTCTTATTTATCCACTGACAATTTTAAGCCATGTACATGAATCTCAATTCTGTCTACTCCTAGCTTTCCCCCTTCAGAATTCCTGGACACGTTTCAGCATGCACCTTCCCTCCTAAATGTTTTCATTATTTTGTGACTCACTGAGTCTTAGCGAAGTCCACTAGAATACTGACTGGTCTTGTGCTTTCAAGATTAATCTTAAGAGATGAAATTAATACATGGACTCCAAACCCTACCCAAAGTTTCTTAAGGTGGCAGAGCCTGCTAAATTCACAACAGTTTAAAAAGTTGAATCCCTCTTCTTAACACTGTATCTTTAACTAATCTCCCATTGTTCATTGGTCTATTATTCTCACAAGTCTTCCTTACCTCGAGTGAATGCAATATAAGTATGTAACGGACAAAATATTGTTGATCCCGATAGCATCCTTTGACCAACACTGATGAAGAAAAATTATTCATTATAGAATTGTGACGACCGTTAAGAGCTTCAGTTTCTCTTTTCACAGAATCTCCAGTTCTAGCTCTTATCCTGAAATTTAATAGAAATTCCACTTCTTATATCTCCACCTCAGACATAAACACAGGATTATTGTTCATTCCAGCTTGATCCAGCCTACCAGTCTGCTCAATTTTATAATGAGGTCCATCTCAAGTTCTAAGTGTGAACTATGTGGAGTTTTATGAAGTTTAGCACATGCAGTCTCTTACAAAGTAACATTAGCCACCATTTTTTTCTCAATCCCACCATAAGAAGTGAACCACCTACTTTATCAATACTTATATGTGCACAAGCTCAAATTACTGCTTCTACCAGTAGAATCATAGCCATAATATGATTTACGTATCCACAAGCAAAGTCTGTCTGAACTCATTGATTTAACTGAATGAGCTTCAAATTTTGCTTTAAATTTTTAATGTTGGCCATGTTTGCTGCAGGTTTATTTGCTCTTTATGTCAGAGTACACTAGCATCATTGTAATAAATTGCCTAGCTACTGTTTTTGAGAAGTGTTATATAGCCTTTGCCACAAGTTTTACTGAAATCTGTAGTTAAAACTCTATCACTTACCACTACATTTAGATTACTCTCAGTCCTGATATGATCAAATGATGCAGTATGCAGAAATCCCTTCTCTTGTTTGTATTTATGTATGTGCATATTTCTTTACCTATTATACCTATTTCTACAGAATTTTCAAATAGTTAATTTGATAAAGTAAATAACAGAGATTAAAGCCCTTATATTTAGAATTGTAAGAATTGAACCTGCTTCTTCCAATTCGAAACTCTCCTTGTCATGAGTTACACAATCTGTTATTCTAAGCTAGATGTCAGGTTTATGTCTTGAAGCATTTGTGTATGACCTTCCTGGGTTAATGTATCCACTTATTTATTATTTATCTAACATTGCCTCAGCATCTTGACTACCACACAAATCACACTAGGATGTGAATCTAATAAAGAACTCTACTGCTTATTTGCGAAGAAACTACACAATAATGTCTAAATTGTGCAACTTCATAAAGGAATGTATTTCTTCTCATTTATACTGGGTATTAGCATATTTTAATACCCAAAACTAGGTGTAGCTGTACAGAAGACTTTAATTGCATATCATCCATTCTTCTAATTATGTGGACAGTTTTCCTATTTCAGTTTTTATTTATTTATACAAAACATTACAACCAAGCACTAATTTTGCCAATCAAATATGTTTTTAATTGTAAGTACAATGACAAAGTACAATTTCTCTAATTTTTCTCATCCAGAAAACATTCTTTTGTGTTGAGACTGAATTAACTACAGAAGAGCTCTTGGTTGAGAGACAGGTACAGACTTTTTCATATTTACATTTCAGAACGCTGCTCTGGGGATGCAAGCCCCAGAGATTCGGCTGTGTTTCTTTTAAGATGGCGTATCACCTGCTTACTTACAAAGAGAATCACTTTTGTTTTCCTCAATCAACTAATTGTACAAGTTCTTTCTCTGCCCTACAGAAAAGTAGGCTCAATAGGAATTGAAGCAATGTTTTCCAAATCTGATGAAAACTCTAGACACACATATCTAAAAGTCTCAATATACACAAAGCAAAAATCCATGTGAAACAGCACTTGAACACACACACACACACACACACACACACACACACACACACACAATGAAACTGCTGAAATGGAGTAATAGAAAACCAAATAGTAAAATATCCACAGGAAAAAGACGTATTACAAAAAGAGACAAATATAAATGAAAAAGTTCTTTCTTAGATAGGATTTCTATTGCTGCAACGAAACACCATGAAACACTAAAAAGCAAGTAAGTGAGTTAATGTGGCTTACATTTGCATGTAACTTCATCATCAGAGGAAGTGTGGATACGAAGTCGAAAGGGCAGGAACAGGAGCTAACACAGAGATGGCCATGGAGCGGTGCTGCTTGCTGGCTTGCTCCTCGCCTGCTCAGCCTGCTTTCTTACAGAGTCCAGGACCAGAGCCCACGGCTGGTATAGGAAAGATTCTCAAGCTTATAAAGACTTTTTATTACTCCATCAAAGCATTTTCTTATACAAGATATTGAATTTATTTGCAGGTTTTCTTTATTATAAATAATTCTCTTTCTTATTTTTGTCTCCAAACATTGGCAAAATTGAAATGACTTTTACAAAGATAATGAGGAAAAATCAGTGCATCAGTGCTCCCTTTATAGTTCATAGCTTTCCTCCTTGATTTTCTCCCCTTTAGCAGCGTTTGCTGGAAGAGGGAACAGCAATTTTCTCCAAAAGAGTGACCCTGGCTAAAGCACAGGGCAGGCCTCGCATTTAGGATTAGCAGACGTATGACGGACTTGGCAGTGTCTGTGTGCGCATGTGCGCGCTTGCATACGTGCTTTTATTTGGTTACGGTTTTACGACTTTTTTCTCTTTGTATTTTATTTTCATGATGTGGAGGGGGTTGTTGTATTAGGTTTTTGTTTTTCAAGAAAGAAGTCAAAGTTGGTGGCTAGAAAGTGGACTAGAAGCTGGGCGGACTTTAGGGAGGGGAAAATATATTTAAAAAACGATTTTAAACAACACAAAGTAAACTTTAAAAAGGTAAATGATGGTATTTTTCTGAGATCTTGGATGCCTAATGGTTTCTTTGGAAATAAATGTAATGAAAACCAATTGTCGAGATTCTAAACATTTTGTCTTACAACATTTTTTCCTTCAAAGATATTGAGGTTCTCCTTCATTTGGTTATTTAATAACTTTTAGAATAAAAATAAAGACTAATTATAACTACCATAAATTTTTTACGTAATTTTTATTGATTCTTTGGGATTTCATATCATGTACCCCAAACCCCTCATTTCCCAATACCTCCATATTTGTTCCTCACTCCCACAGTGTCCCCCAAAAGAAAGTTTAAAAAAAATAATAATTCAAAACAAAACAAACGAAAACCGCACTGCGCTCCTTTCTCACCTCGCCAGCACCCAACCCTTCCGTCATCCCAGCGGCACTGAGAGCTGCGGTGGGGCCCACAGTCCACCGTTTGTCCACTCAGCTTTACTGGCAAACGTTCGTTGCAATCTGTTGGTCTGTTGGAGGCCTCTGACTTCTGGCGCACCATCAATACTGGGCCCTCACCAAAGCTCCTCTCAGACATCCTGCTGTTGCCTCTAGTTATGGAGATCCTGCAGCGATTGCTCCACAGAACCAGTCCCTTCACACAGCTCCACGGGTCCTAGATGGAGTAGGTATCAGGGTGGTCCAACTCAAAACCCTCGATGTGACTCTGGGTGGTAGCTGATTTGGTCAGTCCGGGCTGCTGGGAATGCGCCCCTCAGAGGAGGGACAGTGTCAGCTCTTCTAAGCCCCTGCTATCAGGGCAAGAGGTGGAGCCATCTGTCCCATGGGGGGCGGGACCAACTGCTTTGCAAGGGTGGTTCTGGTTCAACATGGCCTTCAGATTCCAATAACCATGGTTCCTATGGCCCCCTGGGGTAACATGGGCCATGGAGAGCAACACAGACCCTAGCTGCAGCAGGATTACAGGCCCGGACATGGCCCCAGGGGCAGCACAGACCACCAGATCAGTATGGCTCTGGCAGTAGCATGGCCATAGGACACCAACATGGTCTCAGGTGACTGATCAGATCCCAGAAATCCACGTGGCCTTTGGTGGCAAGATAGGCCACGGAAGTCAGCACAGACCCTGGCTGCAGTAGGGTCACGGACCCGGATGTGATCCTTGACAGCAGCTTGGGCCCGAAAGTCACTGTGGCCCCAGGCCACTCAGCCCGGCATGGCTCCAGAGGTAGCGTAGCCTCAGGTGGCAGACCAGATCCTGGGTGTCTGTGTGGCCTTTATGGGGAACACAGACCACTGAGGAGAACCAGAGACCCAGACATGGCCCTTGGCAGCAGCCCAGGCCCTGATGTCACCATGGTCCTCGGTAGCAGCACTGGCCTGTTCCTCACTGCCTTTACTTCTTCAGTTCTGCCTCTTTAAACAGCACATGAATCATTTCTCCACCAAATATGGCTGGCGCTCATCATGATGGCTCTTAGGCCTGTGGCTGTTTTCCACCTGACAGCCTATTATAATTGTAGTACTGATTGGTCTTCAATTACATTTGTTATTATACTATTATTCTTAATAATCTTTATCTGTATGTAGCTTTTTCTATTGTTCTTGCTCCCATTTTTCTTCGTGTGTGTGTGTGTGTGTGTGTGTGTGTGTGTGTGGTTATTTGTAATATTTGTGCATGTGTGTGTGCACTTGGCAGACAGAGATTGATGCTGTATGTCTTCCACTGTCACTCCCTGACTTATCTCCTGACATAATGTCTTTCACGGAGCCCAAAGCACACCACCTGATTAGATGCAGGGGCTATCCAGGGTGCTGCAGGGGTTGGCCTACCTTCTCTCTCACCCACTTCCCAGCACTGGGGTTACAGAAATGTGCCACCATTACCAGCTTTCCCATGGGTGCTGAGGTCAGGCTTGTGCAGCAGACAGTCACAGTCTCCCGGCTCCCCTGTTGATATTTTTCTGCCTTTGACAGGCTATGCACATCTTTATCTCCATTTCACACCGTGGTTTTGAGGTTTGTATCAACTTACAACACAGTTCTTAGCCTAGAGAAGATTAAACAATCATCTATTCTGGAGCCAATTGTGAGTGAGTGGTGTCCAGCAGCACAGGACTCAGCTTAACCAAAATCCCATGTTACATTGAGAAAGAAGTTCTAAGACTTTAAAAACTAGAACATCAAGTCATAAAGCAACTCACTTGTCAAGTACATCGGTGGAAGCATCTGGTAGGAAAGTCACACAAGTCATAGAAAATCCTGAAAACTGCTATATGCCTCTGATACTGTCTTATGGGATTCTTAGCCTTTTGTTGGGTGGAGATACTGTGCCTCACAACGCATTATGTAATGGTGACACAGATGCTTGTTTACATATAGTGAAGGGCGGAAGTAGCTATTAAGAGGGATAATGAGAGCCTAGCCAAATCTGGCTTACCACTCAGCACTCAAATTCTCCAGGACTTGTTCAAGTTCTGATCAGTTGACCAGCTATATTTTCAGTTTGTAGGGGAAGTCTTTTGTAACTTTAATCTGTTTTATCTCATTTTGTTTCTTTTTTAAACTTTTGATTTATTCTTTATGGTTTTCACATCATTGTCTCAGTCCCATTCATCTCCCCATCTTTTTGTATCCACCTTCTGCCCTTGTAACTTCCCGCCCAAAATAATAAAAAAGGAAAATATGCTATTGTGAAAGCTGTACAGTGGCACAGTGGGTCACACCCTTTAGTCCATATATCTTTGCTTGCAAGTGTTTATTGCGGACTCACTGGTCTGGTTTAAGGCTTCTGGTTTCTGCTACATTATAGATTCTAGACCCTCACCGGGACTCCTCTTGGTTGTCCTGTTGTTGCCCCGTGTCATGGAGATGCTGCAGCCTTGGATGTGTCGGACCGGCCCCTTCATGTGCTCCAGCAGGTCACAGATGGGCTGAATGCTGGGTTGGGCCAACTCATAGCCCTGGTTCTGGGCTTGGGTGGTTGCAGGGATGGTCAGTCGGCCAACTTTCCCCCATCCTCGCCACCAGGGTGAGCTCTGCAGCACTACTCCAGTTTGTTCACCCCTTGCAGGAGCAAGGATCAGGGCTGGTTCTGCTTTCATGCCCTCAGGGCTGACTCACCCGTCCTTACACCGCCAGGGCCAGCTCTCCTGTGCTGCCAGGCAGACTGCAGAGGCACTCTCCAAGTGCGGCAGCTGATGGGGGACAGGGCCAGCTCTCCCACCTGCCACTGGGAGCAAGTCCAGTTCTAGTCAGGGAAGGGAAGGGCCAATTCTGTGCAGTCCCATCTTCTTGGTCTTCAGTGGTGGTCGGAGCCTTGGGCATCAATACAGACTATAGTTGTTGCAGGGCCACAGAGCCAGACATGGGCTTTGGCAAAAGCCCAGGTCCCGACATCACCGTGGCCCTGGGTGGCCAGCAGGACATCCACCTCAGCCTGCTCCTCACTGCCTTCACTTCTTCAGATATGCCTCTGTCCACAGGACATAACCATCTGTCTCTCCCACACCCCACCTTATACTCCATAATAGTTAATATTATTAGTATTAATAGTTGCCCAGGCAGGTGGGGGTCTCTGTCTCCTGCTCAGACTTAAAGGCACCCTTATTTCTTATTTTTATATTCAAGTTATTTTCCTGTGTTTTCACACCGTTATCTAAAAGTAGTGTTTGTATCTTCTGAAGACTAATAAAATAGGAAGTCACTTTAATGAAGGTATCTAAGAGACCATAGGTTCTCTGGGCTGGAGGGACGGCTCAGAAGCTGGGAGCAGCAGCATCACTTCCCAGCATGCTCGTGACGGCTAACAGTCATCAGTAACTCCATTTCTAGAAGACCCAGTGTCCACTTCTGGCCTCTGTGGGCAACCGGCATACGTGCAGGCAAAACATACACACCTGAAATAAAATTTTTAAAATTTCACAATAGCCTTGAGAAAAATAAATACTTAGGAATTAAACCTAACAAAGGAAGTGAGAGCTTTAAGCGCTGAAGAAAGAGATAAAAACACTAGAAAATGAAAAACATCCCGTCCTTGTAGACTGGTAGAATAAATGATCAGTTTACCAAAAATTGGAATTGCAGTCCCAATCAAATTCCCACCTCATTTGTCTCAGAAATAATAATTTAAAAAGCTATCCTAAAATTCATATGGAAACAAAAAAGATCCAGGATAGCTAAAACAATCCTGAGCAAAAGGAGCAATGCTGGAGAGTTGCAATAACAGACTTTTAGACACATTACAGGGCCATAGTAGCAAAAACAATATGGCACTGGCACAAAAGCAGACATGAAGACCAATGAAACAAAACTAAATTTGCAAACATTTGTACAAGCAACTTCAGCTGATTAATATTTGACAAAGATGCCAAAAACATAAACTGGAAAAAAGAAATGGTGCTCTAGGAAAACTGAATGCCCACACACACACAAATAAAATTAGCCTGTATCTATCACTTTGTACACACACAAAAGAACCAAATGCATCAAAGATCTGAAGATGCAACCTGAAACAGTGAAATCTTCCCGCAGTTACTACCTCCCAGCCCGATAGCTCCCAGACAGAAGGTTCTCTACACTTTGTTGCTTTGTCTTCATGGACCTGGTATCAGATATTTCCCCTTTTTAGACTGACTTAATTCATTTAATATTTTCATTCATATTATAGCACATGTCAGAATGTGCTTTATAATAATGATGCTAAGCGATAATCTATTAAATGTGTGTTCACTTTGTGTGTCCATCCAGTCTTCTATACATGTGGGTTATTTGCTGTTTATTGTGTGTCATGTTACCAAGTAAAGAGAGAGCTAGACAGAAATAACTGAACACTAATATCCCTAATTATTATCTGGGCAGTGCAGACTCTGAGATGTGTCTACACTGTTTCCATTTGTGGAAAAGAGACTTGGAGGTGAGTTTTATCAGCTCTTTAAAGATCTGTGTAGTTGTGTGTTTTGTGATTGAACAATATGATTGAAGTGATGCATGGGAAAAAGAGTTTATTTTTGGTTTGTGTTTCCATGGTGGAGGAGGCATTGGCACAGCCATACCTGATGGGCATGGGAGAAGTCCTAGAGCCAGCACAGCTGTTTGACAAAGACCCAGCAAAGCTGAGCCCCATAATGGCCACCAAGCCCCGTTTGGTTTTCATTTCCATCTGCTGCATACTTGAGACTTTTAATATTTGTACAATTTGGGAATAATGAATGAATGGAAAATTTCTTATGAATCATTTATGCCTTCCCCCAGGAATGCTGTTTCTAAGCTTCCCCAGGACAGTCCTGAGCACACTATTCCCCCCTATACACTTTAGGGAGATATCCTTATCTACTTGAAGGTCTTCCTTATACCTTGGAGGTTGTGACACACATAAAGAAACCAGAGGTCTCTTTATGGGGCTATGGGACATTTTTGAAACATCTGTCACTGTACTTACTCAGGAACAAGATGGAGGGCCCTGTCTTTCCTGTTCCTCGAGGCCAAAACACAGGATGCAAGAATTGTTTACGCTAATCTGCTTAGCTTCCCCTGCTCATTCTGCCAGCGGGAGGGAATTAGTTAAAAGCCTTGTTTCTGTCATTGCTATGATAATTTCACCTGCTAAGAAGGTCCTCACGGGAGCCCTAAATCTCCTCTCATCTGTCTGTCAGGGTTCCCAGCTCGATACCGGCTTGGCTGTTCTGCCACTTGGCGCCAGGCGGTCAGCACTATGATCTCACTCCCAGGTGGGAGGGGGGCTCTCATCCTCTTGCCTCCAAGTATATAAGCCTACTTGTGCTGAATAAAGATTGACATTTACCCTTTGGGCAAATGATCCGATCTCTGTGTGTGTGTGTGTCTGTTCAACTCCTAGGATATTGATCCAGACTTGTGGTTCAGTATGGGAAGCGTGCCCTGTACCAGGAGAGTGAGGTTTCACAGAAAAGCGCAGGACAACAAGATAAAACAAAGTAAACTTAAAAAGGTCAAGATTCAGTGGGCTGGAGGAGCTGGCCACAGATCAGATCACAAGCTGCTTTCCCCTACACACCCAGGCAGTTGTGTGGCACATACAGCAACAAAGTTAGACGAGCTGGTCACCTCTGTCCTACACAGGGACTTACACTGATAGGCAAAGACTGTAGGAAGATAATAAAAGTATTCTATAAATATATAAAATAGAAACATTGCATTATGCCAGAATTAAATGATAACTGCAACAACTTGGACCTGAGCATATTTCTTAGGCACTCTGGCCACTCAGAGTTAATAATGAAGCGCTTGGGACACAGCAGTGCTCATGGGAGGGCATGAAGATGGTTTTGGTCTAATGTCCTTGTAGCCACAAAAGCAACCAGCCCGAGAATAGTTTGTCATAGTCTTTTAGACTCTTAAAACATGGGTTATGGGATTGATGGGTAAAAATGGTTATGAAAGATAACTTTATCGATGATGTCAAAATTTGAGGGAAAATAATTAGAAATGATAACTCTGTTTATTAATGGTGACTAAAAGATGAGCAACAGGAAGTGAAACACATGTCCAAAACCAAAAATAATATGATCTATGTTTTGGAACAACATGAATGTATTCCTATTTACTAAATACTGTGTAAGTAAACAAAAACTCTGGCTGCCAGTCAGTCAGGCTGCAAGGTTCTCCTGACCATCAAGGCCTGGCTCACTCCCCACTCGCCAATTCCTTCGGATGGAAGTAGAGGAAGTAGAGGATGTCTACTGGGAGACCTGTCCACCGCCGAGGATGGCTACTGGCAAGATATGGCAGCAGGTGGTCATATAAAACTAACAGACCACATCCTCAATCTAGTGCAGAAAGCAGAGAGGACAACCTGGAAGTGGAACAGAGACCCACTATAAATTCTCAGAGACCACTCCTAGCGACATACCTCCTCCAGCAAGATTCCATGTCACAAAGGTTCTACAACCTCCCCAAACAGTTTCATCCACTGGAACCCAGTGTTCAAATGCCTGAGCCTATGGGGACATTTCTCTGCCAAACCAAATTGTAGGAGACAGACACAAGAGCCAGTGAAACACTTGTCACTAGACATTGCTGTGGAAATTTCTTCAGCCAATAGACTTTAAGATAGCAGTCCACTTTGGGTATGGTCTCATGTACTATAAATGGGGACAAGAAGCATATGTGGGTCTCTTGCCTGCTGGATTTGGTTCTAGTTTCCAGCACATGCAGACGACTGAAATCACTACTTTTTTCTGTGAGTTTATACCCAGATAAATAAACTTCAGTTATACTCAATTCTGGGCTATTGTGGAACTGTTTTGTATGCCAACAAATTGGTTCCCAATTTCAGAAAAACCCTACTCAGAGACTATCTGCAATTATGCCAGACAGTAATCTTGAAACTAAACCATTATTTTAGTTTTTACAGGATCCCATAGAAATAACACCACCCCCAGTAATTCTAGAAGATACCATCACCTCTCCCAACAAAGTTTGTCCTCAGGGTTAAGAACATCTGTTAGGAATTGGTTATAAGTAGTATGGGGTTGGGGGTGGACATGAAGTAGGCTCAGGTGTCTCTCTTGAAAAAAAGGGGAGGGAATGAATAGGATGGGATAATAGGTAGATTAGATTATTACTTGTGAGCTATTATTTATAGACAATTTACATTGGGATATATTCTTATATATTGATACAAATTCAAATTATATTTGTCATATTAAATATACTTCTATTTATGTTTACAATATTTATGCACCTATGCAAAGTTTTTTTGTCATATTAAATGCATGCTTCTACTTCTGCTTAAGATATTCTGTATATTGATGCAATTTTAGGATATATTTATCATATTGCACTATATATTTCTACCTTTGATCAAGATACTTAAATATATTGTTTACATTTTGAGGTTATTATCCTCATTCATTGCACATTTGTTTAAAGATTGTTTAATTTTTAAATATGAAGTCTTAGTCCTTAAGCTATATAGGTATTAAGAATTACAAGTTAATAGTCATCCATGTTTGTCATACTTATAGTTAGACTAATCAGGTTCTTCAAATGCACAGAGATTGTATTCCACATAGATAGGTAATCTTCAAACTCTTCAAAGAAGTATATAATGAAACATTTAAATAACTTGGGATTCTAATGATGTGAGACATGATTGCTCCTGGCAGCATTGATCTATTCCCAAGAGAATGTTGGACACTGAAGACACTCCACTTGGAGCTTGTTTTCTTCTTGACAAAACTGGTCTTTGGGAAAAGAATTGCCCTTGTCTTGAATACTGAAAAAATGCACTGTGTCCAGACTAGACAAGCAGGATATAAGCAAAAAGACTGCTAAACTTTACCAAGACAGGGTAAGATTGCTTTTCAGATTTTTCTGCCTCTGAAAACTGTCTGTTAGTAACTCTAGGTCTTAGTCAAAGTTGGTTGTTCCAACGTTGCAAATGAGACCTTGGGTGATTGCTCAGGTAGCTGGTTGTGTCTATCATTTCTTGTACCTTTTGGAAGTTGCTTGATTGCACTTCCTATTAATTTAAGTATTATTTCTCTTCTCAGGTCTTTGATGCGATTAAAGACTAGACAGTTATAATTACTTTCCTCTCATGACTTAGCCAAGCCATTTATTTTTAATATAAAACTTAGACTCCTAGGATAGAATAACTATTGAAATGTTTAGTTTGATGTTGTTCATGCTGGTTGTAATTCTAATTTTTATATATGTTTTTGCCTTTTCTTTTCCCTATACAATACTTGCTATTTGTTCTTATTGTATATAGTTTTGTCTTAGGCTTTGAACTCTCTTATTTAGACAAAAGGGAGAGGTGCTGTGGGAACTCCTTCAGCCCACTTTGGGTGTGGTCTCATGTACTATAAATGCAGATGAAAAACATGTATGGGACTCTTGGTTGCTGGAGTTGGTTTCAGTTCCAAGTGCATGCAGAAGACTGTGGATTCTGTTAATTTATTCCTATATAAATAAACCTTTGTAATACTCTGTTCTGGTTTATTGTGGAACTGTTTTGTACACCAACAAGATATAGCATATGGCAGTATATATTCCCTACTATTGTGTATCTAAACCTAAAATTCTTTAGTGCTGGATCCATCACATAACAATCTCTGATTCTGTGGTTACTGCTTTTCCCTATGTACATAGAACGTAAGGCTCCAGTGGAAGCAAGCAGAGATTGCTGCATTCTTATAATACTATGTCCACTGGTGACAGAGAGAAACTTCTAGAAATACTTCTCCAGATGTTCCAAGCTGCTACTTAGGTTCTTAGCTTCATAATCATGCAATAAAGCCAAAAATATAAATCAAACACAAATAAAAAAATGCTTTGAAATTATGCCAGGCAATTTAAAGGTTGGGAGGTATAGCTCACTGGCAGAGTGCTTGCCAGGCATGGATGTGGCCCCCATGTTCAATTTCCAGCAAGCAAGAAAGAAATTTCAACAGTTCAGTGGTGCAGGAGAATTATCTGTATTCTGTCAATTATGTATTTTAATAAAATGCTGGTTGGTCAGGCAGGAAGTATAGGTGGGTCAACCAGACAGGAAGTAGAGGTGGGGCAATGAGAACAGCAGAATTCTAGGAAGGAGGAAGCCCATTTCTCCCTAGTCCTGCCCAGATCACTGAAGAAGCAAGATATGACCTGCCTGCAAAAAAGGTACTGAGCCATGTGGCTAACATAG
Source organism: Myodes glareolus (assembly GCF_982192425.1). NCBI lineage: Eukaryota > Metazoa > Chordata > Mammalia > Rodentia > Cricetidae > Myodes > Myodes glareolus. The sequence continues at coordinate 5,001,508 of NC_142039.1, forward strand.
AAAAGAATAATGGGTTAATATAAACTACAAGCGCTAATAAGAAGCCTGAGCTAATGGGTCAATCACTTTTATAACTTATGGAGACCTCTGTGTGATTTTCTTTGGGGCTTACTAGCTGTGGGAACTTGGCAGGACAGAAACCCCAACTAGCAAGCCCACATGTTACAGTTCAGAGGTTAGACTCTGATGGTGTTTCTCCAGATATCTCCCTGAAATGATAATTTCAAAACACTACAATATCATACTTCTGAGAAAGGAAACGGACCAGTAACCCATTTAACAAATCCAAGAATGCGATTCATTGTTGGTGTCAGCATCAATACTTTTTAAATTAATCCTTCTCATTTTAATTGGATAGGAACATGCTATGCATTTTTCTCCACTCCCCTTCCATCTTCCACCCCCTTCTCTCCTCCCCCCTGCCCACCACACTTCAATTTACTCAGGAGTTCTTGTCTTTTTCCTTTTTCCTAGGCAGAGTCATGTATGTCAATAAAAAACATTTTAATTTGTACTTCTTGGAAGAAATGCTAAATTCTTGGGCAGAATTTACACTTTTCACAGCAAAAGCTACTTTCTACAAAGGGCAGGGGGAGGTTATTTCCAATCGTGATTTGTCAGGAAGGAGTTCTGTTCTCCTGTGGCAATGCTCAGGCAGTGTTCTTCTGGTTCTGTCTCTTGGTATCATCTTGCTATGATGAAAGCTTTCAATCTGGTCTGGCTTCATTTAAAATAAGTCTTTGTTATTATGCGCCTTAAGAATATATGGTTTTGAATGAAGAACTAATTTTTCTTAAGTAACTATATCAATAAAATATGGACAAATACACTTAAGCCATACTGAGTCTGCTAAGGTATGTTAAAACTCATAAGAGGCTCACATTGGGAAAAAAATTGAAAGAGACACATAACTCTTATTTCCATCACTCTGCCTGTGATTTTACTCCAATAAGCCCTTAAAGGTCTGTGTTAGTTTTCATGTCTGTGTTGTTTAAGTGCTTCTGAACTAGCTAGCTGAGCAAACATAAGCTTTTAACTCTTCATAAGCTTTTGAAATACAGTGTTTGTAATCATATTACAAATATATATGCTTCTAGTTATAGTTTAGAATACCCTTTGAAATAAATTACTTTTCAAGGTAACCACTTTGTGTGATTTTATGTGCATGTTGGGCAAGTCATAGAACCTGGGGCCTCAAATGTCCTTAGCTGTGCTCCAACCCCCAAACCAAAATCCAGTTTTCCTAGAAAATTTGAAGACATAAGGTGAAAAGACATCAAGTAACCCATGATGAAATGGTGATCATCATGAAGGAGGGGCACGGTGCAACCTCTCTCTGCGGAACTGTTGGTAATGAACTGCTGCGAAAGGAGGGGGTGTTATTTTCTAAGGGCTCTACACTACTTCAGGGAATAACCTCCCACTGGACCTCTAGCAGGAGACACAGGAAACTCAATAGACCACACACAAAAACAAGACATGGAGCATAAGGAGGGCAACCAGGGAAGGATGAAGAATCCCAAGGTTAGGTCAACAATGACCAGGGGACACGTTGGAATGAAGTTTTTACCAAGTAGTGAAGACCCAAGTGTAGTGGCATTTCATATGTATTTTAATAAATAAAACTTGCCTGAAGATCAGAAAAGTAATATACCCATGCTGGTCAGCTTTAAAGATCAGGGGGTGATACACACCTTTAATCCTAGTAGCCACAATAACACTAGCTTGCTATAGAAACCAGGTGGTAGCGGTGCACGCCCTTAATCCCAGCACTAGAGAGGATTATAAGATGGGAGGAGACAGCTCTCAGTCTCAGTCTCATTCTGAGATTCCTGGAGGCAGGATCATCATTTCAGACTTAGGTCACGGTAAGAGCCAGTGACTGACTGCTTTAGTTGTTATTAGTGCTTCACCCAGGCCTTGATGAAGGGCTACTTTCTTGAGCGTTAGTGGAGACACAATGGTGCTGCATAGGAAGGGGTCAGCACCCTGCAGGCAGGTAACAGTGCGCTAGTGAACTAGGTCCAGCAAGGGAGACCTCTCAAAAATTACACAGCTGACTCCGACTGGAATCAGTCAGGGGGTTATCTGTGGTGGCTGCCACAGCTCAGAGAACTGAAGAACAGGGCCCTTGGGCATTCCTAATCAGGTGGCAGTTAGAAGTGAGAGTGTCTTCTCCCTATGCATTGTCCCCCAGGGAAACAGCAACGCCAGACCCACCAGGACATTCTGTGCATCATAGACAAGACCACAGCTCCATCACTGTATCCAGACCCTACCTGGAGTTCCACATGAGCTCCAGCTCAGCAAGAATCTGTCCTGGTTTTTCCTTGACTAAAAGGAGAATCACACACAAGGTGATTAGACATTGGGCTAATTCAGCACAAAAAAAGAACTTAATGCTCTTCCAGAATGACTTGGTGGATACCCAGGACCCAAAGACCTGGCTCAACCACACCGATGACAACCGGCACTGTCTGTGGAAGGGACTGGCTAGGAACTGTCTAGTGTTAGATCCAGCTGTGGGAGTGTGAGGGGGGCAGCTCAGGTCATCTCCTTGAGCTTACTGGAGATTTGCAGTGGTTATAACTGGTATAAAAGGCCATCAAGGATGTGCAATAATGCACCTTCAGGACTGAGCAGCAAAGGTGTTTGAGATGAGGTGAAAGGGCCAGTTGTGGTCCTCCTATGGGAAGACATCTAGTGTAACCTTGGTGCCAGGCTATGATACGTGTGTGACAGTGTCCTGGAGCAGGTCACAGCCTGTGGAGCTCAGCAAACCAGCACAGTGACTCACCGAGTGCTTGCCAGCCTGACTGCCAGGCCAAGCACACTGCCAGTTATCCCTCAAGTGCAAAAACATCTTTTCAAACCAAGTTTTACACATTTTGGAAGGGAATTTTCTAAATAACCTATGCCTTCAAAACCAAGAAAAGTGATTTTCCCCCCCAGAGTTATCAGTGTGCTGTAAAGTGTTACAGGATCATGGGAAGCAGACCATGGCCAAGGAGTAAACGGTAGAGAATTACAGAACAGTCCTTGCCGTCTCCCGCAGCTCATGCCTCTTACTCTGGTGTATATTTTGCTAGTTCCTCGTGACCTAGAACAAAACAAAGGAATGGCAGAATTTTTTCTGCCTACATAGCTTCCATATTGATAAAAATCAAGAGAAATGACTATAAACCAGTGTAGATTTTAGAAACAACAAAGACTAAATCTTTAAATTTATACTAAGTGGGTGCAAGGAATATTCACTGAACATCCTATCTGCAAGGTGCATCGTTATCCACACTAATTCTGTGGAAACATTTGTTGCTGCTTCCACTGAACGCATAGAGACTAAGAAAACTTACAGTACCCCAGTAAGTCCCGCAAGCTTTCCACAGAGATGTGAAACACCTTCCCAACATTATTCTCATCATAGACACCACATCACTTAAGAACTCTACGGATTTGTACTTTTATGATCTATTCTCTATTCATTTTTATAAAAAAAAAACATAAAATCAAGAAATATGTATGTCAACATCAAATTTCAAGTAATTTTTAATACTGTTTTGAACACAAATATTGAGTGTTAAAGACACAGGCATGTTGTATACACATATCAACATGCACATATGTATAAAACACATTTTAACTCTTAACAAAACAGTTAGCATATGCATAAAAGTGACTAGTGAGGGTTTCTCACCTTCATATACTAAGGTGGTTGATGAGATCAAATCAGGACATGCCCTCCCCACTGTAATCCCAATCTTTGAAATGAATCATGGGCCTTTCCATGAATCTATTCTACAGACATTTTAAACATTCTCACTTCTGGTGTAGACAGCTCACCAGAGCTCATGTGATGATTGCATCCCTAGGACTCTGCTGTGGCTTCTCCACAATGGAAGCGAGTCCTTTCTTCCACTCCTTAGTATTCTTGCCTGCCATTTCCAGGATGCTTCTCATCCACTTACCTCCCCCTCCTTTCCTAGTCAGATGTGTGGCATCTGTCGTTCCTGAGAAGCACGGTTATAAGGATGTCAGGAACTCTTCCCAACCTGGAACACAGGGTCCTTTTCTAAATCCTGACGTTAAAACCTGCCATGCTTTGAGTGCGAAATTCTCACCACAGGTTATGGATTTGAATATTTGATCCTGGCTCTGCTTTGGAGGCTATAGAGCCTTTAGGAGGTGCTAGAGGGGGAAGGCAGTGGGGAAAGGTGTGAGGGATATAACCAGTTGCCAATTCTATCGCAGCACTGTAGCTATGAGGCAGCTTTGAATCCCATGGCACAACTGTGAACTTCCCCGTCAGTCCTGCTGTCATGGCAGAGTGTGCCCAAGAACTGTGAGCCAGAATAATCCATTCCCCTTTCAGTAATCCTGTTTGGGATTCTGTAACACGTGACTGGAGGAAGAGGACACTGGCACTGAGGCATGGACACTTGGTGGGAGAAAACCAAGCACGTAGTCCACAAAGCCTGCTTTGGAAAGAAATATACCATTTAGAGATGGAGGCTAGAAATGCTCTAGACGGGTCTGAGCAGACCTTGATCAGTCAATCCGGGGTCTGCAGAAGGCCAAGGTTCTAGCAGACACAGACAGTAGTGACTGATCATCTCAGCAGGTTTCTGATGGGGAACAGGACCCTATGGAAGCTGGGCATGAAAACATTTCAGTGACACCCATTTATAGAACCCGGGTCTGTTCTCTCCAGAGCCTGAAATTTAAACAGTGAAAAATTTCAAAGATATGGACTGTCTGGGGAGGGAAATTCAGCAACTGAATAAATGCTGCTTTTCCTCAGAAGGAAATCACATACTTGTATAGAAGACAGAGATCATACATTTACCTGTTTTCAATTACAAGAGTAACTGTATGTTGACTGCTCTCTAATTACAAAGTCCTGTTCATGTCCATAGAATTCAATTCATTGATCTGCTTTCATGGACACATGGAGCTTATGACATTCCTATTAGCCAACAACTGCAACATTTCACACAACTCTGAAGCCCTTCCACAACTCCGACAAAGGTAGTCTGTAGCCATCTGTTTAGAAATGTTTCGAAACCTGAAGCATCTCATCTTAAAATAACCAATTGGTGGATCCCAGGATGTTTACCGTCAATTCCCTGAATCAGCAATCTCTTCCCTGTCAATCTCATGGTCTGGCCAAAACGGCGAAAGACAGATGTGTGGATGCTGCTGCAAACAGCGTGTAATGGTGATTCCCAGGGAGGCTCACACTGAGCTCCTCCAATGGACAATCCCTTTCTTTTCACAGTGGCACAGACTCTGCCAATGGTGAGGAAGAGACTGTGTTGAACCCACATTCAAGACTGCAGTGGTGACAATACTCGACCTTGGTGTCTGTGGGCCGTGAACTAGTGATAGACTCCACACTGCTAGAACACAGCTCTAGAGCTCCACGAGGCACGCACAGGACGGATCACCCGTGTTTAGAAGCTCAGGTGTTCTCTGGCTGAAAACACTTTAGAGTACCATCCCTGTCAAATTCTGATCTCCATGAGGAAGTGATGTCAGGTGTGACTTTCTTCTGTGAAGTCATGACACATACATGTGACAACACCTGAATCTGTGACAAGTACACCGTCTGTTTCCTTCAAGTGCCTTTTCAAAAGAATTTTTGTAAAAAGAAAAGTCATTGCAGGAAATAATATTAGTTTTGGGAGCTAGCTCCAGCTTTTGACTCAGATCTCCCCTGGTAAGCCCTCAGCAGAGCAAGACACTTCCTGCTTGCCCTCTCCATAGAGCAGTGTTGCCTGGTTCATCTTCCAAGAACCTTCTGTCTAATTGTAACTGGACAATTCTACACAGATGAGCAATTATGAACTTGGTATATTCACTTCTATTCCATTCAAGATTCTACCAGCGAGGTTATCTCTGATATCTTAAAAGAAATTGCATCTTGAATGTCATAAAAATTGATTCAGAGTATATGGCTTCTCCTTCAGAAAGGTGTTGATATCTTTTTTAAGATCCCTCTGGATAAAGTTCAATCCGTTATCCAATTGAAGATAATTTTAACATGTGACTGTTTAAATTCTGATTAACACTAAGGTTCAAAATAATTTCATTAGGAGAGACATCCCTGTTTTCATTTAAGGGGATATGGAACCCTGGTATAAAAATTTGCTCTCACAGGAGGGAAGAGATGTACCAAGATGCCCTTGGGCTCCTGCCATGGGCAGATGATGATGGGCATTGTGGCAATAGAGACAAGTGTCCCTTGAAGGGGATTTTGCTCTTCTGACAGGCTTCCCCTAAGAGGGCATGCATTCCTGAGGGGACCCAAAAGCAGGGCAGAGTGTCCTCTGTGGTAAGCCCACAGCCGTGCCACCACTGGGACGATCAGAGCGGGATGTCCTCTGGCAGTCCTCACTCTGTGTCAGGAGTGTTGGCGGAATGACTCCACGGGCCATGCCTGGGGTCCCTGAGGAATAGGCTATGCTGGCAGGCAGTGCTTCCTGGGTGTTCCTAACAGGAATCCTGACACATATCTCCTCTGGAATTACCCAGAGTAATGGTTTTGCAAGTATTGGCATTCACTGTGGGCGCTGGGGGAGTTTATGTGTTTTCTGAGGGACTTTGGAAACTAAGTTGAGCATCCTGAGGGCCTGGACTGTACTTGCTTCTCAGGAACTGACCCGCCACACCCAGTGTCACATGGTGATATACACAGCTGGGCCTTGCATTCTGAGGGAACCCACGACCATGCCCAGTGTTCTCCCAGGGTTTTGACACACAAGAACAGTCACTATCTGAACAAGTTTCCGTTTTTTCAAACATCATTACAGAGTCTGCTGTCTGGACCAGTCATGTGTAGGTGTGTACTCAGCACACAGGGATGAAGGGGTCCTGGGAAGTTGGGCATCCACCATGAAGTTCTCTGGCTTCTGGAGGAGGAAAACAGGAAGTGGTTACGCTTCTGCACTGGACGAAAGGACAGCTGCTTGTGTTTGGAGGCTGATGACCTTGATAACTACAGCTACCCTGGACTCCAGGAACAAAGCCCACACTGCCTACATACGTGAGTGGTAAGACCACGTGGTGCTAGGTCACTCTGAGTGACTATGGCATGAACCACAGAGATGGGAAGAGGAGAGAAGTCTTCAAGCAGAGGTCAGTAGCTGCATAGCAGGAGGTCTGGCACTCAGGAAGCCCTTCCTTCCTTGGATCCTCTCTCAGGCTCCCCGCTGAGAGGTCATGCCTTCATTTTCTGGCCACAGAAGGGTGGTCAACAGTGGGCCTCATTGATGACTCCAGGAAGCAGAGCCTTCTGGACATTACTCCAGAAAGTACTTATAGATACAAACACATAAAATCATCCTATGAAGTTCACACCCTGGGTTGACTGTACAAAGAAGGAATATTCATGACCAGAAACAGAAGGATCTTCATACCAGATATGTAAGGATTCTTCATGGCCAGACGTAATGACAGCTGAGACAAGCTTTGAGTGGTTCTGTACCCCCATGTAAGGTAATCTGGTTATTGCCTGGCATCCTGTAACAAATCTGTCCTGTGAAAACATCTGTGTACAGTGACATGGCCTCCTCTCTGGGAAGCAATGATCATATTTGACCATACACTCTGGTCACCAGAATCGCTTAAAGCATTTCCGTAGAAGGGTGTCCTGTCCCTAGAAGGGTGTCCTGTCCCTTTGGTCTGCCACTCAATTCTGTTTGCCCACCAGATTTACCCCGAGGGTGACTCCATGTCTTTGAGGGAATCAAAAACTAGACAGAGTTTTCTCTACTCTCAGGGTTGGGTCTCTGAGTAAAGGAGCTTTCTAGGTTGAGAACCCTCTATGGGCATCTTCATGTCCTCTGAGGGAATTTGAATTCTGGGCACAGCACCTATAACAGAAACTTCTTTCACAGATGGCCTCCTGGAAAGGAAATGGGGGTTGAGCCTGTCGTTTCCGTAAGAGTCAGGACTCGGGGTCAGGCATCTTCTGGGGTCATCTCTCACCCCTGGGAGAGAACCTGAAAGCTGAGAGGAGTTCTCTTGGAGGCATTTTCTCTCTAACAGCATCTGTAAGCCAGGCCAGCAACCATTTCTCACAATAGGAATCCTGGCTGCTGTCCTCCAGGGACCGTGTACCTGGCCCAGGATTTCTAGTCGCACCACACATGTGCAGACAGACATATTCTGAGTGCTTCTGAGGGAATCTGCGTGCGGTCCCAGTCATCAGAAGAAGAAACTGACCTGAAAATGGGCAGGTGTACAGATTAGCACAAGGCAATCACAAAAACTTCTTCATGGAAGAGAGAGTGCAGAGGGGACAGAAATGTCAACCTATGTTGCAAGCTTCTCAGATGGTACCACAAGCCTCTCCCACCCCCAAAGCGGACAACTTCCAAAAGCCAATCAGGGACACAACAGCTTCTACACCCGATCTTCCAGAAAGGCTCATGTTGTCGCCTTGGTCTCACCAAGGACTGTAAGGAAAAAAATCTAGATGTGTGACCATTTGTTACAGCACTCATAAAAACGGACACACCCTTTTTCCAGTTTTGATCTTCATTTGAATTGGATCTCCAAGAACCCCCAGATCTGATCACTTAGAACAATGAAAACCTGTTTTCAATCTAGGCATTCCCTGAGTTAAATGTAATCTCTGAAGCCTTGCTGAAGTACAGAGTGTGAGTGACCTTTTCAACAGGGGTGGAGGCTGGACAAAGCCTTTAAAGAGCTCAGATCTGGCTAAGTCGCATTAAAAAGCCGCTAACAACTTGCAGCAACACTGTTAATTAAAATTGTCAATACACATGTCAAGGCAAAGAAGACGTGACGTATAAAGAGGCACCAACACAGCTAAAGTCAAACATTTCAGAAACAAACAAATTCCCTCGAGCGTCAGGCCATGTTGAGGAATGAATGCTGGGCTTTGCATCTACTTGGATTTTTTTTTTCTTAACATTAATATTATGTCATTTGGTTCTTTGTGCTGGGTGAGGGAATATCGGCAAAGAATTTGGTCGTGGGAGCAAATTCACTCTGTAATGAATTCACAAGATGAATTCATCTTGTCTCTCTGGAGTAGGTTAGGAGGTGAGGGACTACCCGAGTTCCCTCAAGAGTGTACTGTTTCTGTATGGGGCTGCTCTTAACTCTAGGCTCCTCCTACCCACCTCAATTCCCTTTTCACATGTGTGCTAGCTGACGCAGGCTGGGTGCTCATACCTGTATCACAGTTTGAGCTTTCTAGCCGCCAGCCACAAAACACATGGACCTCTTTCTACCACGCTCATATTCAGGCATTTTGCCACAGCACTATAAAATGGGCAGATACGTGCTTCAGGGCAAGCCTGTGGTTTGAAACCTGCTGGGCATATTATAATTTTGTTTAGTAATTGTATTTGGTGCAGGATATTCCTCTTCCACATGTGTTATCATTTGAGGCCAGTACTTCCTGTCCGTGTGAGGAACCTAAGGAAGAACATTCACAAAAGCTTATTATTGGTATTGTCAACTGATGACAAAAGTATTTGGGGCAGGAGTCTTTACAGGTCACTCAAGTAGAAATCACTTTTCCTCACGCTGCAGGAAAAGGGGCTCCAGACTGGCAGCGAGAAAGGGACCCTTCACTGATGCACAGGGCAAGGACTACAGACCTGCAGCTCTCCCCAGTGTGTTAAGGAGAACAAGGGACATGAGCAGCAGTCGGAGGAAAGGCACAGCTATCATCCTCTAGGACACTGGTACTCATGACTTTCACACTAAAACAAACCAAATGAAAACCTGTAATGCTAAGATAAACGCCTTAGAAGGCCCTGCATGGCCTCTGACTGGGAGGTCAGCTTCCTTTGCTTTCTCAGAACCATGAGGCTGACTGTGAGCTCTGTCTGTGCTCATAGAGAAAAGGCTGCAGAACCTCGCTGCTGACTCTCACAAACAAAATTGCCCAGGAGCACGGGACGTGTTCCTCCCCAAGGACAAACCCACTGCTGGAATGGAAGCCATGTTTACATCAGCACCATCAGCGACTCTTCAGTAGGACCTGCACTTTATGTTAGTCACGTGACTGCTCTGAGAGCAGTAAGGCCTGGGTTTCTTTTCTGGACCTAGAGTGCTACAATTTTCAGATTTTTCTTTGCCCAGACGATTGTGCTGCTGTCCTGCCTCCAGCTGAACGTGGTAGACAGAAATGTAAGGTGACAGTCGGGCCAGGGACCAAGACCCATTCTGTGACTCTGCCTTTAGCAGGCTTTCATGCAGAAGGGTGAAGGCATGTATCTAAAATGCTAAAGATCCATCCTTCCAAGCCTACACCATTCTCTCACTCCAGTAATATGCAAAGCATTGAATATTGTGGCCACCATGGCTGGATGGATCTCACACTGCAAATATGAACTGCAGTACACAGACAAGACATAAGAAAGCCTTCTCCAGACATCTACATAAGAGAAAAAAGCAGTCTGCAGTAGAAAGCTCATAACAACTTGAGCCCATTCCCCCAAGTGTCTTTCTTATGGCCTCTTTTGATGTCGTGAGTAAAACTGAATCTTGCCAAATTGGCTGTGAAGTCTTGTCCTTTTGCTAATTGGAGCATCAGATTGAGACAGACAAGCAGAGGTGAGAGTTCTGCTTGGGACCCCATAGGATTCTGGGTTCTAGCCTCCCATCCCATGGCAATAACATATTTTGCACTCTACTTCCTTGACCTGCATCTAGCCCACACATGCCTCTAGCAACCTTAGATCCACTCAATCACCTGTGGTGGGCTATAACATGCCCTGCCCATGGTGCCAACTGAATTACAGTCTCATTTCAATTTGTTCTCAACTTGCGCAAACATGGCAGGTGTGAGAGCCGAAATGGCCAAACTGACCTGGCTCCAGGTGCACTAAGGCCCTGTGTTCTTTAGAAACTGCATAACTGGGCACACAGGTGAATAAAAGCAGTTGCCGACTAGGCATGGACATGCCTGTTGAGGACCGACTGAAGGGTCTGGAAATAAGAGTGAAAATATAAAAATAGAAATATGGACACCAAAGTTTAGAATGTAGAAGTTCAGGATCTAGGAAGACAGACACATAAAGCTGTGATCTAAGCTAACTGCCAACAGCTTTCTCAGCGGATCACAGATCAGTCATTCACAGGAGTTATTTTCTCGGATGCTTGGGAAATCTCCATCCGCTTAGGCCATTTCCAGCTGTCTGTTTTATTTACAAGGCCAGAGCTTCTCCCTACAAATTGAGAGTAGTGTCCTGGCCATCCTTGATAAACGACAGATGTGAACTGAGTTAACATCTTTAGGAGACAGAGATACATGACCACTGGGTTAGGCACTGTCTTTGTTATGGGAAACTGGCATCACCAAAGAGAGGCATGGAGCTTCAGTATACACTGCCTGGAGGTACCAGGAGAGACAATGGACAAGGTAGAAACACGAATTTGACTACTGAGCTCTGATAATGGAGGTTGTAAAGTATGGCAGTCAGTATCTGAGTTTTACCTTGAGATAGTGTGGAAAACTTTCCGCTATCTTCTAAGTTCTCAGCCTAAGAGCCAGTTAATCCTAATTTATTAACCTTCTGGTATTACTAGCAGTTCCTTTTCTGACTAATTGCTAAAGACACCCGTTTTCCTACAATTAGTGACTTTCGCTGTAATCCACCCTGAAACATATTTTATGATAGCCACCTAGTTACCCACTGACTCCCCTCCTTAGGGTCTATGTTAACTGACCCATGGGGTCAGGGCAAGATCATAAAAATTCCTTTGTTCGGCACTAATGCTTGGTGCCCCCACTATAAAAAATGTGTTCCAAAGCCGGCCTGGGACCACAGCCTAACAAACACCATTTCTGGTTGTGGTCTCAGCTAGCTGATAAGCTTCTATGCCCCGCGGTGTTTATATGTAATTGTATTATCATTTAAAAATAAAATGTAAAAGTCTTTACTCTTACTTTTCAGAAAATCGAGTGTCAAAAGACAAACTGGAGACATACCTATCACCCTAGTTATCTATCCCTTCACTGTGAGAGAAAGCATGGTGTCGGAGAAAGTGGGGTTCCAGATCCCAGCTTCCACCAATGTCCATCACTGGGGAAGCTTGAAGCTGCCAGTCACAGCACACCCACAGTCAACAGAGAATGAATGCACTCACAACTGCACTCTGTGCTCCTTCACACGCTGGCAGAGTCCAGGATCTAAACCCAGGGTGGGATGCTACCCACAGAAGCTAGCGTGTATCAGTGAATTCAATCACCAGCATCCTCATAGTCATGAGCACAGTCCACCCCAAGCTAGACCATTCTTCGCAGAGACTCTTCTCCCCAGGTGCCTCTATGTTGTGTCAGGCTGACAACTAAAGCAAACCATCACACCTACAAACCACCTACTCCCAGACTTTCAGCTTAGGACCTAAAGTACTGACAGCTCAGCAGACACAGCTCTGCTCTATACATAACATCCTCAGCTAACACAATTCAACAGGACGTGGCCGATGGCTCAGTAAACAATACAGTTCTGCTGTACAAACAAGAAGACCTGAGTTTGAATGCCCAGCATCCATGAAAAACCACTAATTTCAGTGCTGCAGAAATGTAGAGACAGGTGGGTCTCTGGGACCCGCTGGACACCTCTCAAAGTCTAGTGAGAGATGCTGTTTCTAAAACTGAGGTGGGAGGAGAAAAATGAAGGCACATGCTTCCATACACATGCACCTGCATACTTACATGCTAACTCCATATACACATTCATGCAACACACACATACACACAGACACACACACACAAACACAAAGTATAATATAAAAGTTGGTGGCATAGGCAAAAAGAGCAGGAAGCAGGGAAGGTGTTGTATAGTAGATAACTTGAGCTTTTTCTTGATCATTTGTGGAATATTTTCTGACCTGCCCCAAGTGTCCAAGTGCACAGAAGCTCAGGTCCTTTCAATCAAAAGCCGATGTTTATATTAACCTTCAAACCTCCGCCCATTTAATCAAATCCTCACCACATTGCTTCTCAGTATCTAATGCTACACAAGCAGTCGCTGCATTGCTAGGATAAAAAGACAAAACAAAAACAAATGTGCTTAATAAAGATTCACTTTCTTCAAACATTTTTTGTTCCTGAATTATCAGACAGGTGCAGAGGTCCTGGAACATCAGAGAGTCTGTAGTGAGACTGGATAATCCCATCAAAAGTACTCCGGAGGCATGGCGAAGGCTGATATGGGACCACTTGGTGGTTCCTTTGAGAAGGTACAGCAAGAAAAATGCTTGGCCAATTAGTTTAAGGTTAATTGGATAATTCATAAGGTAAATGATGAAAATTAACAAAATATACGAGGAAGAATGAAAATGGAAGTGGAAGAAGAGTCAGAAAACTTCCACTTTATAGCCATCACTGGGACAGTGGTGCTCCAGAAGGGAAACTGGATCACGTGAACAGGAATAATGAGCTGTCATTAAGGTGAAGCCAGAGTTATGATCCTAGCACAGAATAAAGAATACCAGCCTTCAAGGCAGCTCTCCTGCAATTCCTGCACTCAGCAGGTGGGGACAGAGGAGTGCTGGGACAGGATGGTGGGACCAGCCAAATCACTGTGCTCTGAGTTCAACCAGAGTCCCTGCCTCATAGGGTGGAGGGAAATTGAGGTACATGCTTAATGTCAACTTCTAACCTACACACATAAACTTGGGGCACACACACATATGCAGGTACACACATGCATACACACAGCACACATGTGCAAACACACACACACACACACACACACACACACACCTGTGTGACAGTTGAAACAAAGGAATGAAGATTAGAGTTCTGTTTATAGGAGATAAGCATAAGCTGCCTTCCGATGAATACACACAGATACCGGAGACAAACTCTTCCCAACATGCTTCAGTTCTTCTGCTGAGGACAGTGAGATGCATGCAGTGTTCAGGATTACAGAGCCATAACAGACCACACAAATGTGCTGGAACCCTCCATGGAGAGTGAACAGGAAGTGTTTGGAGGAAACAGCAGGTAATTTTAGGATAGAGATTAAAGACAACCTTGTATGGTATCTTTACACCCAGCATAACAAAGGAGGAAACAGTCACCTGTACCCAAGAGTCTTCCCACTCTTGGGCTGTCCCTCAACAGCAGTCTCAGCAGTAACTTTGCTCTTGATTCCTCTGAGGGACAGCACGGCATGGAGTCCAAAGAGCAAAGCTTTACTTTCTGCTGTGCCATTCTCTAAAGATGCCATTCCACCAGCATCACTTTCTCAGATTTCTGGCTTCAACTCAAAACCTAGTCTACTCATCTTAGCTAATAGACCACCTTCTAATCACTACTACAGGACAGCAGAAGGCCAAAGAGGACCTTTCTGAGGAGAGTATGGGCTACAAACTTGGAACTCATTCTCCCCCTCAGAGAAGCACAAGCCATCTCAGGGCAGATGCTGCTTCTCCTTGTCACTCCAGGACCCAGCACAGAAGCCTAGCACATGGGCTGGGTGCCCTGGACCATGTCTCAAGCACCAGAACCTACTGCCATGGGAGGGTTTGAATCATATTGTAATATAAAAGGTACAAGTGACTCAGCCAGAGCCAAGTCTCTCATCCATTCCAGAGATCAGCCAAGCCACTGTTAATCCAAAGCAAACAGAATCTGTGGAAGGGTGGCCCCACCATGGGAGCACCCCAGGGACACATCATCCTGGAAACCTCCTTGTGATTCTTCACGTGATAGGACTGAGAGTGTTTGATGTGGGATTTCCCTCTGTATGTTGTGAATATCATTGGTTAATAAAGAAACTGCTTTGAGCCTATAGCAGAGCAGGGCAGAACAGAGCTAAGTGGGGAAAACTAAACTGAATGCTGGGAGAAATAAGGCAGAGTCAGGGAGAAACCACATAGCCTTGCCATAGATACATGCTGGAACTTTACCTGGTAAGCCACAGCCTCATGGTGATACACAGATTAATGGAGATGGGTTAATATAAGATATGAGTTAGCCAGAAATACGCTATTGGCTAAACAGTATTGTAAATAATATGGTTTCAATGTGATTATTTCAGGAGTCTGGGCTGCTGAGAAATAAATATGCAGCTTCTTACAACAAATTGGTGTTCCAACATGGCCAGTTAAAGACACATAAAACCTGAGAGGGCTTGGAAAGGAATTCTCGACACTAAAAAACAAAGTTTAGATTCATTTATTTTTGAATGGGCTCTGCTTGCTGGTGGCATGCTGTGGCTCCTTTAAGAGAGGTTTTCCTGATTCAGTGGTAGCAGAAAAAAGCCTCATGGTTTTGAAATGGTGGCTTCCTGAGCCTTGCTCTTAGCATGAACTCTTACTCTTTTGGGAGATCTGGCTACAAAGCATTTAAATGGGGTTTGTGAACAAGTGAGACAAATTGCTTAATGGCAACATAGACCCACTGTGTGCCTGAAATGGGGCTGTGAGCATGGTTGGCATTAAACAGACCTTCACCCCACCATGTTGGACTGGGCAGAGCCAAAAGGCCAAGCAGCCTTTGTACTAGCCAGGCTGCAGCATTTTAAAAAGCTCTTCTGAACAGAAAAGAATTTCAGATACACAATAGGACAGATTCAGACATAAAAGACCTCTAAATGAGATACAGTGTGTTTAAAAAGTGTACATAGGCTTGGGAGAGACAGAAAAAAGGAAAGAGACACTAAATGTAATATAAAAGAGTATAGACAGTAATAGGTAAAGGACTAAAGATACTATAATAAATATTAAACTCATAGAAAAAGTAATAAAGAAAAATAAGCCATGTAAATATGGAATATGTACAGCGAGTCTGGATTATGCATATTATTGTGTTTTCTTTAAATTTTTTGACTGTTAAGGAGCTAAATATAGATACCTTTCATCATATGAACTGCTAAGCTAAACCAACATATATGTTTTAAAGATTTCTTGACTTCAAAATTTGAGTCTAAGGACATGTTGCTTTGAAAAAGAGGTTCTTCTTTTGTTTCCACAGAAGATGAGAACCTGTGGAACCCTTTCAGACTGATGTGATTTGATGGACAGAGACCACCTAAAAGATTGCCATGAATACCCCCAGAAAGAAAATACTTCACCCAATAAAAAGCAGAAAGCAGTTTGGGAGGTAACTACACCAAAATTCCCAAATATTGTTTATAGATGTTTGTTTACATTTAAAGTGAGATATGATATAGAGATTTGCATTGGTGTGGAACTTGGTTTATTGATGCAAATTTAAGGTCAGTTTTGTTATATGATATTTCAGCTCTTGATTAAGGTCTTGTGCTTGTGCAACTCATTTAAAATGTATAATTAAGAAATATAGGTTAATAAGTAATCATCTGTAATAGTCAAGCTTATTGTAGTCATGTTAGTTAGGTTTTCTAGATAAAGATAGATTTCAGTTAGATATGTATTCTTCAAATCTTTCAGAGACCTTCAGAACATGGCATTTAAAATGTTTTAAGAGCTTAAGACTTTTCATGACAATGAGACACTTCTGCTCCTGGCAGCACCAATTACTTTAAGAGGATGATAAGCACTGGAGAGGCTCCTCATGGAGTTTGTTAGACATTTGGGCAAGAAACTGCTCTTGCCTAGACTGCTTGATACTTATGCTTATGAAATGAACACGCAGGACCCAGAAAAAAGTGACTGCTAAAGTTGCCTAAAGAAGGCAAGTCCTTCAGGGTTCCTGCTTCATATAAGAGACTGTCAGTCATTATGCAGGACACAGAAGAAAGTTACTGACAAACTGTCAAATTAGGTCTTCCTGCTTCATAGAGGAGTCTACTGGATACTATGGACCTGTAGGCTGAAGATGGATGCCCCAATGGTACAAAAGAACTTTGGGTGACTGTTCAGGTAGCAAGATGTATCTGTCAATTCTAAAGTCTTAGAAGTTACTTACAATGTACTTCCTGTTTACTTAGGTAATATTATATCCTTCTGGAGTCTTTGATGAAAATGAAGAATAGTTATAATTACAATTTTCCTTAGTTATGATAAAAGATAAAGTAGATATAAATATTGTAACTATAATTCTTGTTTGAAACCTGTCTTGTTATATGTAATTTTGCTATGTTAAAGTTAAAACCTTCTTTTTTATTTAAACAGAAAATGGGAGGTGATGTGGGATTTCCCTCTGTATGCTGTGAATATCATTGGTTAATAAAGAAGCTGCTTTGAGCCTATAGCAGAGCAGGGCAAAACAGAGCTAGGTGGGGAAAACCAAACTGAATGCTGGGAGAAATAAGGCAGAGTCAGGGAGAAGCCATGTAGCCACTGTCAGAGACAGATGCCGGAACTTAACCTGGTAAGTCACAGTCTCATGGTGATACACAGATTAATGGAGATGGGTTAATTTAAGATATGAGTTAGCCAGAAATACACTTAAGATATTGACCAAACGGTATTGCAAATAATATGGTTTCTGTGTGGTTATTTTGGGAATCTGAGTGGCAGCTTCTTAGAATAGGTGTTCAACCCAAAACCTTGTTCCAAACGGGACTCTCCCCCATGGAATGTCAGACCTCTGAGTTTGTACATTACAAAGAACTACCTATGGGCTAATGGTCCTTTCTGGATACATGAGGACCTCTACCTAGAATGAGGTAGCAGTAAGGCCTAACATTTGAGGATATAATGGAACATAATTGATTTCTTTTGACTCATCAACTAAGACTTTTGTTTTTTGGACACACAGACCACCTTGCACTGGACATGGTTTTCCAGCAGCTAATTGATACCGGCCAGGAACCAGTCCAAGAACGTGCTTGTGCATCTGGTTAATTGGTGGCCTTAGACAGAAAGCATCCAAGTCTGGTCAGAGGACTGTGTTAACCTTAACATAGTATGCTTTTGAGATGTTTGTAGAAGCCCTTTATCTCCTACAAGGAAATATAGTATAAAACACACAACATGACTCTCTTCTGTGGGACAAAAAAGGGGATACAGAGAAAATATCCTAGCCTGAGTTCTTTAGCTTTTAGCATTTGTTTTGGTTTTAGTATAGAAAGAAAAAATGAATGACTAGTATTTGGAAGTCACCTAAAAGTAACTCTTTGCCATCATGAATGTGGTATAGACAAGGCATAGAAGCAGAGTACACTCTATGGATGAACTCAAAACAAACATTTAATTAAAATGGAACAAGGCCCTACACTGTTTCTGTTCCAAAGTCATCATATACTTCAGGAGAAGGACACAGTCTCTCCACCACCTTCCCCAGGTGACAACCAACACCCTGCTCTCAACAAAGGTCTGCTGTAAGTACACAACAGAGCTCATGGTTGTAAACTTTATGAGCACAGCCTCATTTCTCTGCCTCCCATTCCTCTCCACACCAAGGAGGGCAGCACAGCAGGAAGAAAGTCAGAACCAGCCCTTGGAGGGGCATGCAAATAGATCAAAAGAGTTCCTCCTCTTACCCAGAGGAAAGCAGGCAAGGGACCACAGCCTGTCCTCATCTGAAGCCACAGACCCAGCCCAGGCACAGCAGGGGAGGGAGGCTTCATTTACCTTTCCAGGGATAAGATGAAAGAGCAGAGAAAGTGAGCAAGCTGCTTGAGTCACCTGCCCTTGTAAAGGCTGTAGTCACTGTCTTCAACACTTCTTGGTCTGCCTGGAGGAGTGTGAACATGGCATAGGCTGCTGGCTTCTTAGCCAATGTGCTAAATCCCAAGCCTCATGGGGTTCCCCACACAACTTTCCAGAGACAGGAAGGACAAGAAAGTCCTATTGTCCCATACAGGACCCTCCAAAGGATGACATCTCACCCCTAGGAAGGGAGCCTGCCCTAGCAGATATCTACTTTAACTTACTTAAGCAGTCGGAAAGGATCTGAACTCGTCCCCTGTAGTCACTGGGGTCCTCTCTCCTAAGATTCTTGGATTCTGACCCAAACAGTCTTCCAAGGTCTCTGAATTTCATTAAAAACCCAAGTGTCTGTTCCCTTCCTCCTGCACACTTGGTCTTCAAACTCCTTTGATTTTCCTGCAGTTCCTGGGAAGACATATTGAACTCTGCAGGTCTGCCTTGTCCCCCACTCTTCTCCCCCAGAGCTCAGAGTTCACTGTCGCGGACCCACAAGCCGCCCCTAGGTGTCTCACAGTCCCCCAAGGATTCAAGTCTCATCCACACTTTCCTCGACTTTCTTCCTTTCCACCCGGCCTGATTTACACTACACTCTTTTCTGGGTGTCTTACATTGCCACTGGGTCCTATCCAATGCTCCTGATCGCCATTGAGGGTACCCAAGGGTTCCCATGTCCGTTGCATTCCAACACTTTCCAACTCCCGCTCAGCCTGATGGCGGTTAACGGTCTGCCACACTCAGCTCACCCTGATCCCCAGGCTCAGGTCGCACTTGAAGCAGGGTTCACCAGCTGTCCCATCAGCTCTAGGAGGCGCTTCTTCTCCTACCAGCTCCAGTTAGAGAAGGCAGGCTCCCGCGCTCTCTCTGCTGTGTGGCCAAAATGGTCCCTGTGCAACCTCTGCCAGACTGTCTGCTGCGCCTGCGCACTATGTCCAACTTCTTCTGCACGTGCTGTCTCTGGGAGCTGCTCAGGCTGGAGCGGGCAGGTTGGGGTGGGTAGGCTGCAGGCACACGGCACATCTCACCTAGTGCTGCTGGCCTGGGATGGAGGACCAGGGAGCTGCTCCATACTCTTAAGGTAGGAAGGTGCCTAGTTCCCACTGACTTTCCGGGGCTACCCAGCTGGTTAAGAAAATGAATAAGGCTTGCAGGCGGCTGCACCTGAGTGTGGAAAACTTTCTGCTGATGGTGGGATCTGGGAGACGCTGTTGAACCAGGCAGCACGTGTGTCCAGCGCTGGGGAGGTGAATCCAGTGCTGCACGCAGGGTGCTGGCTGGTGAAGATGTGTCCCATCAACAGAAAACTGGAAACCCACCCCTCATGCTGGGTCAGCATCCCGAGGGCCTTTTCAGAAGGGAAGGGAACCCTAAAAGGTGGTCAGACATATGACTACACTGTCTCTTCCAAGGCCTAAACTTGTCACTTTAGAGGGGAACCTGGCTAAGTTCTCTTCTCCAGAAGATGCTTTGCCTGTCATATATGGGACTTGTTGGTGCCCATATTGGGGACTCTTCTGATGAACAAATGAGGTAAAACCAGGAAATTCACATAGCACAGGTGGGCATGAGAGCTGTGGAGGGCTGGAGTGGTGCCAAGGATAAATAGAGGAAGGCTAATTATAGGCTAACCTAACCAGACCTCTCCCAGGTCCATAGCCACCTTGTCCATCACTGGCCATTAGTGTAACTCTGGGCCACTGGCTTAGCCTCTCTGGCAATATGGAGAATGAGGGCATGTGCAGAGGCCAGGCTTCCTGGAGTTAGCCTGATAGACAGTGATGGACAGCCTGAAGAGGAGACAGCACTCGGTGAGTGCAAGATGTCTGATCTCTTTCTCAATGGCAGTTTGAATAAGATGCTTACAGAGGTTGGCCATGTCAGCAACCAGAGCCTCAGACCTACGGAGGAGTAGCAAGGTCCACATCCCTTTCCAAACCCCTGGAGTCAAGCCAGGGAGTGGTACTTGACTTACATCTTTATATTTTTGACTGGTCTTTTCCTCTTGCACCAATATGAGTATTCCTTGGCCTGTCTGACCTCAAACTGTGACCTAGGTACCCAATCTACAGCTCAGATAATCCTAGTAAGATGCCTTCTACCCCTACATGGCAGCCATTGGTCATGAAGGAGCAATATACTGTCTAGAAACTCTAGGTCGTGATGCATGTTTTCACTGTAAGTGAATTTGCACTCTTTGGGAAGAGTGGAAAGTGTGATATTCCAGCACATATTAGGGTTTGGAGATTGATTTCAGCCTAGTAATGAACTGGTCCACCTGAAAGACAAAACCCTTTTCTATGAGCAGGGCGGAAACTAGATTGGTTTAACACCTTGTGCGGCATAATGGCCAGGGTTCGTTGTATTAGGTGAAGGTAATTTGTATTCCAGAGAATCTTAAGACTCAGGTGAAAGCTGGGAACTGTCTCTCAGGGGATAACACTTCAAGTACCTTTCAAATATGATCCCTTAGCCACTTTTGCACAGTGGCTGCTTTAAATATGGCATGCATATGTACTATGTGACAGGTATGATAATATACCACGGGGCTTCCTGACTGAACAATACAGATGTTCTAATATCACTTTGCATCGTAGTGTCTGGGGCAGGTCAGTGATACCAACACAGCTTTCATTAGAAGTTTACGGCCCAAGGGATGGGGGAGATGTCTGTTCTGCCAGAGGAACTTCACGAAGAGTGGAGGCTGAAGAGTTGATTATGTTTGAGATTAGAAGGAGAAGGGATGCTAGGGCAGGGTGGGTGGGAGACGCCTACAGGGGCACAGCAGCTGTGACAGCATGCAGGGGCAGAAGACTGCAGGGCGAGCGTCCGGAGAACCTGGGGCAGAAACTCAATAGTGTGGCCACGCCACGCAAGGAAGCTACGATTGCACTTTAGAGGTCACTGGAGGAGCACCGGGGAATTGGGGGAGAGTTCCACATTCCTGAGTCACCCCTATAGTGGGTCAAACAACAATGTGCTGCACAGGGTCCGGCATCTAAGACGCGCTCCCAAGGTGATGGCAGGGCTCGGGCACTTTAGGAGGAGCAGGCATGCTGGAAGAAGTACACCACTGGGCACAGGCTTTGGGATAGTGTGACCTCACCCACTACTTCACTCTCTTGGCTTCATACTTGTGACTGAGAATGCGAACTCTCAGATTCCACGCCTACCACTTAATGCTATGTATACCTGCTGTGTGTCATGTTTGTCGTGGTGTTTGATCCCAGCAACAGAAATAGAACCAATACAACCCCTAGTGCTAAATACTAAATGAGCTCTAGAGAATTCATCCAGCAGTGCAAGTGCGGTAGTTCATATCTCTAGTCTCAGTCCACAGGAGGTGGAACCAGGAACATCAGGTTTCTTTGAAATTACCCCTAAAATTTGGACTTGAAAAGTATCTGTGGAGATGATAAATGGGCTCAAAAAGAAATCAGAGAAACATCACCCTTCATAATAGTCACAAATAGCATAAAATATCTCGGAGTAACTCTAACCAAACAAGTGGAAGACCTGTATGACAAGAACTTTAAATCTTTGAAGAAAGAAATTGAAGAAGACACCAGAAAATGGAAAGATCTCCCATGCTCTTGGGTATGGTATGCTATTGCCATAGTAAAAAAATATCAATCTTACCAAAAGCAATCTACAGATTCAAGGCAATGCCCACCAAAATCCCAGTAAAATTTACAGACCTCAAAAGAACAGTACTCAACTTCATATGGAACAGAAAAAAACAAAACAAAACAAAAACAGGCTAGCCAAAACAATCCTGTACAATAAAGGAACTTCTGGAGGCATCACAATCTCTGACTTCAAACTCTACTACAGAGCTACAGTACTGAAAACAGCTTAGTATAGGCATAAAAACAGACAGGAGGACCAATGGAACTGAATCAAAGACCCAGATATTAATCTACACACCTCCAAACACCTGATTTTTGACAAAGAAGCAAAAAATATCAAATGGATAAAAGAAAGCATATTTAACAAACAGTGCTAGCATAACATGTAGAAGAATGAAAATAAATCCATGTCTATAACCACGCACAAAACTCAAGTCCAAATGGATCAAAGACCTTAACATAAAGCCAATCACATTGAACCTCATGGAAGAGATGGTGGGAAGTACACTTGCATGCATTGGCACAAGAGACCACTTCCTAAATATAACCCCAGTAGCACAGACACTGAGAGAAACAATTAATAAATGGGGCCACCTGAAACTGAAAAGTTTCTGTAAAGCAAAGGACATGGTCAACAAGACAAAATGACAGTCTACAGAATGGGAAAAGATTTTCACCAACCCCACATCAGACAGAGATCTGATCTCCAAAATATACAAAGAACAAATAATCCAATAAAAAAAATGGAATACAGACCTAAACAGAAAACTCTCAACAGAGGAATCTAAAATGGCTGAAAGAAACTTAAGGAAACGTTTAACATCGTTAGCCATCAGAGAAATGCAAATCAACTCTGAGATTCCATCTTACACCTGTAAGAATGGCCAAGATCAAAATACTGATGACAACTTATGCTGGAGAGGATATAGGGTAAAGGAAACACCCCTGCATTGCTGGTGGAAGTGCAAGCTGGTACAGACCCTTTGGATATCAGTATGGCAATTTCTCAGAAAATTAGGAAACCACCTTCCTCAAGACCCAGCAATATCACTTTTGGGTTTACTTCCAAAGGATGTTCAATCGTGCCATAAGGACATGTGCTCAACTATGTTCATAGAAGGTTTGTTTGTCATAGCCAGAACCTGGAAACAACATAAATGCCCCTTGACTGAAGAATGGATAAGAAAAATGTGGTACATTTACACAATCGAGTATTACACAGCAGAAAAAAAATAATGACATCTTGAATTTTGCAGGAAAATGGATGGAGCTAGAAAACATCATTTTGAGTGAGGTAACCCAGACACAGAAATACAGTTATCACATGTACTCACTTATAAGTGATTTTTTTAAACATAAAGCGAAGTAAACCAGTCTACAAATCACAATCCCAGAGAACCTAGGCAACAGTGAGGATTCTAAGAGATACATAAATAGATCTAATCTACATGGGGAGTAGAAAAATACAAGATCTCCTGAGAAAATTGGGAGCGTGAGGACCATGGGAGAGGGTAGAAGGGGAGGGGAAAGGAAGGGAGGAGAGCAGAAAAATATGTAGAGCTTAATAAAATCAATAAAAAATTATTTGTGGAAAATTCCTCTCACATTTTGTTTGAAAGCTAATTAGCAGCTTCCTTAAGATCTTTGACCAAAAGATCATTCTAAGTGGCAGTCCTATTCTGAGGCCAAAAATAGAACATTGGATACAAAGTCTACATTATTCTGAATGATGTCAGAAAGATAGTCAAAAATATTTCTCAAAAGCATTGCCATGTACTTGAGAATATATCTGCTTAGTGTAACACAAAACAAGATCCTGTAGTACAACTCTGAGCTAAACTGACAGAATCAAATTTATGTTCAACTGATAGTCTCATTCTGCATTTTTTAGAATTTAGTTTTAAAATAACTATAGAAAATTAATATATGACACTTATATTTCTTACTTAGAATGAAGTCTTCAGATTCTGATGATACATGGAACTCATATTTGTCACTAATCACATAGATTATAAGTGACATAGATTATAAGTGTCATTGGTAAAACCAAACTTTTGCTCCTATTTATACACAGTGGAAGCTTGTGCTTTCCTCCTCCCCACGCCGCCTTTTCTCCTCTCTCCTCCCTCACTCATGATTTTCCTAATCTTTTTCACCATAAGAAGAAAAATGGAAAATTTTCAAATTTTTGACACATTTTTTCCTTCCTGCTAGCCACATGTTAATAGTAACACCAAAGATAGTGCATATGGATGTCAAATGTACAGAGGGCAATTTAAAGAATACTACACAAGAAAATCAAAATAAAAATACCTTAAACATGCCTCACTTATATTTATACAAATTCAACCTATTAGGATTATAAAATATTAGTGTTTAAGAATATAAATTTTTTATTCAATCTTTGGGTGTTTTACATCATGTACCCCAATCCATTCATTTCCTACGCCTTCCCTATCTGCCTTCAATTCTTTTATTCTTCCCCCAAAAAGCTAATAAAAATTAAAAATTATAAAACAAAGGAAGAACAAAGAAAATAAAAAACCAAAACCAAACAAAAAAATGCCACCACAACGCCCCTTCTGGGCAATGACCGCTCCTAGTAACTTCTGCATTCTGTGCTTCTACCGCTTTACGCCGACTCCATTACATATTCCTTTGTCATAATGGTATTGAAAGTTGCAGTGTGTCACACAATATACCCTTTTACTCAATTAGCCCAACCAGCTTTACTTGTGAATGTTCGGTGCAATGAACCAGTAATCTAGTTCAAGGCCTCTGGATTCTGCTCCATCAACACTGGACCCTTACAGAGACTCTCAGATACCTTGTCACCCTGAGTCGTGAGGGATCCTGCAGCTCCGATCTGTACTCCCTAGGTGGGGAAGATGTGCTGAGCCAACTCAAAGCCCTGGATCTGGGTCTGGGTAGTAGTTGAGTTGGTCAGTTTGCCAGCTTTCCCACATCCATTCTTCCAGACCTGGCTCCCCTTCTATCCAGGAGAAGGGCTGGACCAACTCTCATGCTGTCTTCTGCCCAAGCCTCTAAAGACAGCTCTCCAGCACCCCCTGGTGAGGAAATGGACCAGCTCTATGGTTCATACACACACCATCGGGGCTAGCTCTCCTGCCCACACATCATCAGGGGCACTGCTGCTTCACGCAAGGCCCCAGGACCTACTCTCCTACTCTGCCCAGTGAGGGACAGGACCTGCTCTCCAAAGTGCATCAGATGGCAAGGAGTGTGACTATCTATCCCATGCCCACGCCATTGTGGTTGGCTCTCCCACACCAAGCCAATGACGTGCAGAGCCATGTCTCCCAAGTTTACAGCACCTAGCAGCTGGCAAGGGGCAAGGCCAGCTCTCCTATGTCCTTGACACCAGGGCCTGCCGTCCCACACTGCTCAGGTAAAGGGTGGGGCCAGTTCACCCACACCCTCATCGAAGTCAGCTGTCCTCCGCCTCTCCACCAGGGCCCTTAACATCCAGGTAAAGGATGTGGCCAACTCTCCTGAGCTTACACCACTGCTACTTTCGAGAGGCTGGGCCAGCTCTCCTGTACGCACAATATTGGGGCCAGAAATCTCGTGCCCACTCCACCAGGGTCAGCTCTCTCGTACTTTCCCAGTGAGGGGCAGGGACAGTTCTGGAATATACTTAACTAAACACAGTGGTTAAATAGAGGAAGGAAGAAACTTTCATCCTAATTTAGTGAAATAAAAAGCAAAGATTCAAAATTTTTAATTTATGTAGTATCTTAAGTCATGAAGTTTAAAGATTACCTATCATTTTATCAGTATTATTAATATCAATATTATATTATTGTTTTATAATATCAATATTATATCAGTATTACTAATCAGTAATGTATTAAACAAGGAACATAAATTAAGAACAAATTCAATAATTAACATTATAAAAAGGTCAAAACAACTTTCCAGTTTATGTTTACTTAAAATTGCAATTATATACAATCACATGTAAATTATGTAATTATGATGAATACATTAAATAATAAATTTGTAACTAAAATATGTAGGAATCTCATTTTATTGATAGTGGGCAAACCACACTGTATTCCTATGATCCCCTTTCCGTGTTTTTACTGTACACTCTGGTGAAAACAGTTTTGGTCACTGTGTTCCTTCATTCTTGTTCCTAGTCTAAAGAAACCCTGTGATGCTGTCATCTCTGACTTGGACCAATCTCTTTGGATCTAATTTGAGCAATAAAATACTCAAATAAGAGTATTTATATATTTATAAATATGCTTATAAATATATTTATATTGTTTCCATTTTTAGCTTTCAAAACACTTGGCAGATTACACCACTCTTAGTACCAACTTCTATCTTAGCTAGGTTTTTATTATTGTGAAGAAACACCATGACCACAGCAACACTTAGAAAGAAAACATTTAATTGGAGTGACTCGGTTACAGTTTCAGAGGTTCAGTCCATTATCTTCATGCCAGGGAAAAGGCAGTGTGCAGGCAGGCATGGTGTTGGCTACATCTTGACCAGAAGGAGCTGGTTGGGGGCGCTGATAATTTTATGGGAACCTAAAGAAAATTTAGAGTTATGATCAAGCCCTGACTGAAGTATGGACTCCTGCCTGGCTCGCCAGCTGCTTAGCCCCAAAGAAAATCACACACAGGACCCCATAAGGTTATAAACTGATTGGCCCATTAGGTCAGGCTACTTATTAGCTAACTCTCACATCTTGATTAACCCATTATTCTGATCTATTTTAGCCATGTGGTTTAATACCTTTTTCAATGGGACAGCTTACATCCTTCCACTTTAGTGGTCTGGGCAGGAGTGGGAGGAATCAGCTTCCTCCTTTCCAGAATTCTCCTGCTCTCCTTGCATCATTTCCACTTCCTGTCTGGTTTTCCCACCTACACCTCCTGCCTGACCAATCAGTGTTTATTTAAAACATGATTGACAGAATACAGACAATTCTCCTGCACCACTTTCTAAATAGTGATTTAGTGTTTCATGACTTATCTTACAATATAGAAGAGATACATCCTTGTGATTGTTGATAGTATATGAATCATTGCCCACTGCAGAGAAAATATGACTATAAACACTTTTTACTTTTCCCAGTATGAACAATGGATCTTATCATGCAGACTGTTGTGTATTTACTCCGCATGTGTTGTTCATAGGAGACCCTGTCCTTAGTAGAGTAATTCTTTATTTCAAGAAACATGCAGTAGCTATTAATTAGCTCAATGCATTAACAGCACAATTAATAATACTAAATTTGAGTTTCAATAGACTACTTTATCTTGAGTTCCAGGAAATTAGAAGTATAATGGCCAATCAAGAGTTTCAGTGGAATATTTAGAAAATTAATAACTTGTAGAAAATATTTTAAAAGCTTCATTGGGATACTGGTAGCTAAAACACTTTAATGGGGATAATTTCAACTGACACAGTTGGAAACTTAGCATTAAAACAAAATGTGCTAGCATCTCTCTCATTAAAAAAACTAGTCAAAAATGATTCTAAAATATAAAGAGTTCAAGAAAAGACTGATACTGATTTTATAGAACTTGAATGAACTTCAAAATAGTATTGATTGTTTGGTTATCCAGTTCAGGCAACTAAAAATTGGCTTACTATCGATTGTCTTTATAATCATACTTAAAAAGGAATATCAGCAATGAAGCATGATGAAAGTGGCTAGACCTCGGAACAAGTTAAAGAACATCTGGAAACTGAATGGTCACTGGAGAATGGTGCTTCGAACCTAAAGAAATGTCATCATCAGGTTTTAATTCTAGAATGTTCTCACCTTTCTGTTGTTTCTAAACAAATGATTCACTAATGTGTTTCAAGAAAACTCTAGCAATTAATCCCCTTTAAAATTCTTCATGTTCTACTATGAAAGTCCTAATTATTATCATTATTATTCTAATTGAAGATACTCTTCGTCTGTTGTCAACTGTAGGCTGCATATACATCCAAGGACCCCAGAACCAGAGAAGCATGCCTACCTGACCATGCTGCTGCATAAACAGAAAGGAGGATATGGAACTGTGCAGAGAGGTTGTAAAGCTGATATCAAGGGCAAACCTAAATTCAAGTGCAACCTTTGATTCTGTTAATCTTCGCCTTGGCATGGACATCACTCTTAGAGAGACTACAGGGTAATCTAGTATCTAGAAGGAAAATGCCTTGGACGTACTGTTTGCAGAAGTATCTCCACAATGTAGCCAAATCCTTGTCATCTCTAAGCCTTCGGAGAAAGCCTGACACTCCCAGTGAAACCTCTCTGCCTACTGAGTGCACTCAGATATAAACTAAAACTGTTTCCTTTACTCTGATTGAGGACCTCAAAGGTCTGAGCAGATCTGCCTGCAGGGCCAGGTTTCAGTTGTTGCCACACTGGACTTGGCAGCCCCCTGAACTGAACTGTGGTGGGAACTTGTCACTTTGTCTCAGGTACTGCAGTCACTGAGGGAAATTGTCTGGTGCCAGCGTTTTGAGTTTGATCAAACCCAGAGCTCACTGGGTATCTCAATTACAAGATCAGCTTTTAGACCTTCCAAGCTTTGCTTTCTGTGTCAGAAAGTAGCCATATTTCATGTTTTATCTTTTCCCTGTGTCCATTAAGTGACTACAGACAAGCAGGATAATTCCTTGACACCTATAGAAGATTTTGATGGGATGAAACTATACAATTAAAGCCAATGAAGTTGTGGTGAATGCGTTCTTATTAAAAATGATGATTTTTTTTCCAGGTGATTTTTAACTTGTCCCAAGTTATAATCATTTTTATTATGCTTCATTGTAGATTTTTTTACTGTATGATTATAGAGACAATTGATGGTAAGGCAATTTTTAAAGTCCAAGACTTTAGTAACATGCTTAATACGTAAATCAAATTTAAAGAAAATAAAGGATATTTCAGGAAAACCAATAGAAAAATCTAATCATTATAAGGACTCAAGGTCATAGTACAGAACATTTATGGTTTCCAAGGGAATGTCTGAACAAGAGAAAATTATCACTAATGCATACACACATAAGAGTAATTTTTTGATTGTAAATAACTATCATTTATTGAAATGAAGATGAAAGTTAGAGATGAAGGACACAGTGGTCGGGGTAAGTAGTTAGAGGAAATAAAATGAGGGACTGTCTGTTGTTCCAGAAGTTTCAATTATTGAAGACACAAATCAATTTCATAATCCAAAATCATAGGAATATCATATAAAGTTATGTCAGTCTTTTGATATTACAGCCCTAAGAAGCTCTGACACACCTACAAAAGAAAAATATAAATTAAGAAGGTTCCCCAAGAATTTATCAGTTAAACCAGCCCCCCAGTCTAAAGAACTAGCAGTTATAAATTCAGAGGAAGACGAACATGGCACTTCGGCCCTCAGGGATAAAAGCCAGCACAATCTGAAGGCAGAGGCTTGTCTCCTCAGTCCTCAGGAGGAAGAGGAAGAAGGATGGAGAATCCTATACCCATCTCAGATCCTTTCTGAAAGTCTGTCACAAATATATATATATATATTTATATATTAATATATATATATATTAATCACATATATATGATACATAGATTAATCGATGGATAGGCAGATAGATTGATAGATAGACTTTAGAGTCCCATCCAAAATATTTGGTAATGCATCCTGGAATTGGGGTAAGATGGCTTGGACTTTTACGTATTTGAAAATAAGGACAACAATGTGCATCAATTTTTCTTCCAGTATTTCACAATGGTTCATCTCTGATAATGCAATGATGGACATGCACTCACACAACATACAAAAAGAGATCACCTAAAAAGGCGCTAAGCAGAACCCCAGACAAGAAGCATCAAAGAGAGATACTTAAAGATTCCCCAGAACCCATCTTTTGAAAGCAAACGCCACGCTCTGTCGCTTTCTTTCACGCAAGGGGAAGCAGTGCAGTGGAAGACTCACACTTCTTCTTGATTCCGACCACAAAGGTGTCCAGTCAAGCTCTCTGCTAATAAAGATCACCAGCTTTCTCTTGTTTCAAACCATTGCCGTATTATAAACTATATAACAAGTGGGAGACATTCATCACAGTCTTCTTGTTCCTTTGAAGATGGCAGAAGCTAAAAACTTACAGAATTCTCAGCTCTATGGATTACTCAAGCAAGTAATCAGAGCAGAGTAAATGGAGCCAAGTGTTATCTGGGGTCAGCCAGGCTGCACAGTCTACAAACCATGGTGTTTGCACTGTGTTTATAGGAAGGGCCATCTTTGGATCACAGAGGAAGTGTGAACCAAACAACAATACAAAGATGAAATCTGCCTTCACAAAATTAAAGCAATAGTTGCATAAAATTAAAAATCTAAGATCAAAAGGACAGGAAACTAAATTTAAATTTCTTGATGACTGCATACACTGAGTCACCTCATTTATTAAGCTTTTTTAAAAATTTCAATGCCATAATTCCTATAGCCAAATGCATCTTGAACTCCTCATCCTCCTGCCTTTGATTCTAGAGTGTTGAGATTACAAGTGTGTGTTACCTCACCAAGAGAGACTCCATGTTGATAGAACATAATTATGAAGCAGGAGCGATAATAGATGTAGGAAATGTAGTAGAGACTTGCAGAGAAGGTTCAGCAGTAAGAGCACTGGATGATCTTCCAAAGCAACAGGTTCAACTCTCAGAACCCACTTGGTGACTCAAAACTGTCTATAACTCTAGTTCCAGGTGATTCCATACCCTCTTCTAGCCTACATGGACTGGTACTAGGCACACAAATTGTACTCAAACATACATAGAGACAAAATATCCATACACATTAAATAAATAAAAATGTAAAGAAATAAAGCAGAAAACAAAGCACACAAATATCTTAAAACATGTATTCTTAAAAAATATACTTTGAAATGTGAGGAAAGAAATAAGAATATAAGAAGAACAATAAGGTATATATGAGGAAAATTTCTCATGTGTGTGTGTGTGTGTGTGTGTGTGTGTGTGTGTGTGTGTGTGTAAGACATGAAGAGAGCAACGGTACTGGGGAGGAGGGGAAGAGAAATAAAGGTAGAAAAAGGAAGACAAAAGAATGTGATGGAATTTGTGGGCATGAAAACAGAAATGGGAACTGTATATAAGTAGGAAGTGAAAGTAGAACAGTGTGTGAGATAATAAATAAAATGAACGTATAGTTTTGTAAAGTGATAAATTAAAAGGCATCTCACAGCAAACCCATAGAAGCCAACAATCACCATAATGATCAATAACCTTTATTCCTATAAAGAAAAATTATTGAGAATAAAGAGAATAAGCAGGTGCTATTTCTGCAAAGAAGTGTGCCAGATTAAGGTGAAAGAAATCCAGCTACACAACAAGGTTTGTTTCACAGTCAGTGAGAACGGCCCAGGAGGTTCTTCCCCTTATCACACTCCACACTACAAGACACTAAACACCGGCTGCACTAGAAACACAAACACAGGAAAACATGACCAGGACATGAAATCACCTCGGGCAACAAGAGGTATCTGTGCTGATTGAGGGTGAAGTGCACTGTGATGTCTGGTGCTGAAATTTCCTATGGGTCCTGGAGAAAAGACTCCAAGAAGAAGCAACATTGCAGAAGTATGAAGCATTTTGGAGATCTCAGAGCAGTCATCCAACAACCATGCCACTGCCACAGGAAGACTGACCTGACAGAACCCTCACTCTGGCAGGAACCATTTCTAGAAAAATGCTGAGTAGAATGTAAGCAGTCACATCCTTTCTCTGCACTGAGAGCACAAACAAGGGATGTATGACCACTCACTCCATGTGGAAAATAATGGATGTAAACTTTCCCCCAAATAATATTCTCTGCTGAGGACTAGAGAAAACTTAAGGAAGCACTAATGCCTTTTTAAAACTGAGCAGAAACTCAAAACAAGTGGAAGTATAATAATTACTCAACTGGGACGCTGAAAAGTTGCAAAAAGTCTTGTTTCACAATTAGATTTATAGACATAAATGGGACCTTCACTCTCCATGAGCACAGTTTATATTTGAAATGTGATAGGGAGAGGATGAGTTAAAATCTAACTTGTGGACAAGGCAGGGCGACTGCACATATTAACTCATATAGCTAGAACATAATGTACAAACTCTGTGCAAGCCAAAACTTGCTATCTCCTAAGAAGAAATATTGTCCAATGATACAGCCTTTCTCTATTTTATCTTTTATTTACTTCATTATTTTCCTTTTCATCATTTTTTTCAAGAGTTTCTTGAATTTTTATGTAATGTTCATTCCTACCCTACCTTCTCCCAGATACATATCCCTCTTCTTATTCACTCAACTTCATGTCTTAAAAACCAATGCATGTCACCTCAATATTCCTGAAAATCTAGTTTTCCAATGCAATGTGATTGAATAACTTGAGTCTTCACCCATACAGAAAATTATCCCTCCATCTATCAAGTACTAAAATTTTTCACTACTGTCATAGCTGGGGTGGGATTTTGTGTCTAACAACCCTCTCCATGTTGGCATTTGTTCTGTTTTTGGCTTTCACAGGGCTTGTACATTTTACCCCAACTATGGTAAGTTCATACGTTCAGAAGTCTTGTTTTGTCTAAAAGTTAGTATCTCCGTGACTTCATCCAACATCCTTGCTCCTAACCTCTTTCTACCTACTGTTCTGAACTGATTCATGAGCCTTGGGAGGGGGTGTAGTATATTTTCTCACTTTAGAACTTCAAATTCTTCAATCTCATATTCTCTGAACCTTGGCCCGTTGTGCCATATTGTGTTAATTTCTATCTACAGTAAATCAAATATTTTGACGGCATTTTCTGTTTTAAAATCTTTACTCCTGCATAAATATCTCTTGATGTCCTTGTTTTAAAAATTCTGTTGCTCAATTAGGTTTCATAACTGTTTTTAGGTCTTCTTCCACACATGTCCTATTGTGTACTCTCTAGGATTCTTCTTATACATAAAAGCCTATACTTCACTTCTTCCTCACTTCATCTATCTTCACAGTACTTTTTAGTTTCACAAATTAACTACAAATTTCCATAGCAGTAATATTTAAACTCTTTGTATACTAACAAATTACAAATTTAACTTCAATCTACAATTTTTCTATTCAATATCTTTCTCAGTAGATGTTATATTAATTACCTTCTTACTCAACTGGATTCCCTTTCATTCCTAACCTTGTTGACTAATATCTTGATATACATCATACTGTCCATTTTTATTTTCTTATACTCAGTAGTTACTGACGTTAAAGTAACGATTTTTGTAACTGACAATTGTGACTTGAACAATGGGTATCTCAATCTTCTGTGGCTGCCTCTGGAGTTAATATTGCACTCTCAGTGTTGTATTAGGGATCATGACAAGCAAACAGAGTACATGATGTGAAGGGATAGTGTTGACACACAAGTATCTGGGGGAAAAACTCACGGAAAGAGTAGTGATCCACAGTCTTCCGTATGTGCTGGGAACTGGACCCAAATCCCACAGCCAAGAGGCCCACATATGCTTTTCATCTGCATTTATAGTCATGAGACCATGCCCAAAGTAGGTTGATATCTTAAAAGCTATTGGTTGAAGGAGTTCCCACAGCACCTCTCCTTTTTGTCTAAATAAGAGTTTTCTAGGCCTAAGACAAAACTATATAAAATAAGAACAAATATCAAGTATTATACAGGGGAAAAAAGAGACAAAACACATAAAAATTAGAATTACAACCAGCATAAATAACATCAAGCAAAAAACATATGCTAAACATTTCAATAGTTATTCTATCCTAGGAGTCTAAGTCTTATATTAAAAATAAATGGCTTGGCTAAGTCACGAGAGGAAAGTAACTATTACTGAATAGCCTTTAATCTTAGCAAAGACCTGGGAAGGGAAATAATATTACTTGAGTAAACAGGAAGTGCAAACAAGCAACTTCCAAAAGGTTCAAGAAATAGCAAAACAATCAGCTACCTGGGCAGCTGCCCAAGGTCTCATTTGCAATGTTGGGGCAACCAGCAAAACTAAGGCCTAGAGTAACTGACAGACCATTTTCAGGGGCATGAAAATTTGAAAAACCATCTTACTCTTTCTTGGAAATGTTTGACAAGTCTCTTTGCTTGTATCCTGCTTGTCTAGTCTGGACACAGTGTAATTTTTCAGTAGTCAAGACAAGGGCAGTTCTTTGCCCAAAGGCCAGTTTTGCCACGAAGAAAACAAGCTCCAAGTGGAGTGTCTTCAGTGCCCAACATTCTCATGGGAATAGATCAGTGCTGCCAGGAGCAATCATGTCTCACATCAGCAGAATCTTAAGTTATTTAAATGCCATATTCTATAGTTCTTTGAAGTGTTTGAAGGTTACCTATTGATATGGAATACAATCTCTGTGCATTTAAAGAACCTGATTATTCTTACTATAAATATGACAAACATGGATGACTATTGACTTGTAATTCTTAATACATATATAGCTTAAATACTAAGACTTCATATTAAAATTAAACAATCTTTAAACAAAAGTGCAATTAATGAAGACAATGATCTCAAAATATAAACAATATATAAGTATCATAATCAAAGGTAGAAATTTATAGAGTAATATTATAAATATATCCTAAAATTGCATCAATATACAGAATATCTTAAGCAGGAGTAGAAGCATGCATTTAATATGACAAAATGACTTTGTATAGGTGCATAAATATTGTAAACCTAAATAAGAGTATATTCAATATAACAAATATAATTTGAATTTGTTATAATCTAATTTACTATCCTATCCCACTTATTCCCCCCATTTTTCCCATAGAGATCCCTGAGCCTATGTCATTTCCACCCCCAATCCCATACTACTTATAACCAACCCCTAATAGATGTCCTTAATCCTGAGGACAAACTTTGTTGTTAGAGGGATGGTGTCTTCTGGAATTACTTCCAGCTGTCATGGGGCCAATATTATTTCTATGGGATCCTGTAAAAACACTACAATGATGGTTTAGTTTCAAGATTACTGTCTAGTACCATTGCAGATACTCTCTGAGTAGTATCTTTTCTTCAGAAAAGTAGGGCTTCTGAAGTTCGTATTTGAAGTTTGGCTAGAAGGTTGTAAGAAGGTACACCCTCTCAGCTCATTAAGTTGGAATCATCTTGAGTAGTTTGTTTAAATTAATTGTTTGATCAGGTGTTATCTCAGAAGTGGGCCATAGATTGAAAATGTCTCCTAGCAATCTTTGGAAGTCACTAACAGTCAGCAATTGATCTCTCCTAATTTGTGCTTTTTGTGTTCTAATTTTCTGTAAACCTATTTTATAACCTAGATAATTGATAAGATCTCCTCTTTGTATTTCTTCATGAGCAATTTGTAATCCCCAACTAGGAAAAACTGTCCTTACTTCTGAAAATATTCTAAGGTATCTACATTTAAATCAGATAGCAAAATGTAATCCATGTAATGGTAAATTATAGATTGAGAAAACTGCTTATGTATCATTTCCAAAAACTGACTTACAAAATATTGGCACAGGGTGGAGCTATTTAACAGTCCATGTGGGAGGATCCTCCATTGCTATCTTTTAGTAGGTTGAGAATTTTTATAAATAGGGACTGTGAAGAAAAATTTCTCTTTGTCTTTTTCACGTAAATGGATAATGAAGAAACAATCTTTTAAATCAATAACTATAAGAGGCCATCCTTTAGGCAATAGGGAAGGTAAAGGAACTCCAGATTGTAGAGTGCTCATTGGTTGAATCACCTTATTAACAGCTCTCAGATTTGCCACCATTCTCCATTTTCTATATTTCTTTTTAAAAAATAAATACAAGAGAGTTCCAAGGTCTGGCTGATTCTTCAATATGCTTAGCATATTGTTAAAGGCATTGTTTAACCTATATAGGTTTCTTAGTTAACCATTTTAAAAGTATGACCATTGGTGCCTCTAAAGGTTTGCTAGTTGTTTTGTGTTTTTGTACAGCCTGCATGGTTGGTGACTGTTTTTTTTTTTTATAGTACCTTATAATATCCTTCCCAGAAACATGAGTTGGTTTGTGTTCAGTTTGTGAGACTACAGACATGTTAACCTGGGTATTGCATTGTTGCAACTGATCATGACCCCATAAATTCACTGCTATATTAGCCACATGTGGTCTCAGTCTTCCTCTCTGTTCTTCTGTTACTGTACATTCAAACCACCTCATGTTTTGTTTTACTTGAGATATGGTTCCAATTCCTAGGAACTGAACATCTGCCTCCTGAAGAGGCCTATTCAGATGCCAGGGTTCTGGAGTAATAATAGTCACATCCACACCTATGTCCAGTAATCCTTCAATTACAATGTTATTTCTTTGTACTCTCAGCTTTGGTCTTTGATCATTTATAGGACTCTGCAAAATATAAATTTCCTACTTTCTATTGTAATTGTTTATTCTATCATCCAGAACAGCATGCTTTTATTTTTTACAACAGTCACTGGATTTTCTAATTTTCCAGGAGAAGTCTGTCCTCAACAGCGACTTGGAATAACTAGACTATGTTTGACCTGGGGGCCAGTGAGAGGCCCACTGAGGAGTATCCCAAAAGTAACAGGTTACCTTGTTTGTTCCTTGTTGACCTACATTCATTGGTTCAATGTTAGTCTTTGTCACATCTTTTACATAATCCAAAATATTGAGACCTTGTATTTTTGTCAGTCTTAGAGGAGACATTATTTCTAGGAACGCCTTGTCTACAAGCCCTTCTCAGATGTCCTATTTTACCACAATTAAAACATTTGGTGTTTTGATGTCTCTTCACACGTTTGGAAATTGCTTCTTCTACCCAAGCCTCAATTTTAGAGTCAAATGCCTCAACATTGGCTGTGTGCAGGATCCATTTATCCATTGGTTCTGATTTTATCTTTAAAGGACCAAGTACCTTTTTGCATTCTAAGTTGGCATTTCCAAAAGCCAGAGATTCAATAAGTACCTATCTAGCTTTAGGATCTGTTACCCCTATTTGTATAGCTTTAGTCAATCTTTGTAAAAAGTTACTAAAGGGTTCTCTTAGACCTTTATGACCTTAGTATATGATTCAGTTCTTCTTCTTAGTTCTTGAATCCTGCCCCAATAATTCAAGGCTTCTATAAGACATAGGAACAAGAAGTGTTCATTGTAAATAACTTGAATCTGTGGATAAGCATAATGGCCTTCACCAAGAATTTGATCTTGGGAAGCCTCAAATCCTTTGACCCTACCTTGATGTTCTACAGTGTTAGACTCTTCTGTACACCGTCACTTCCACTGTAACTGCAGCCCATCTTCTAGCACCACTAAGACTAATTGAAGCCAATCAAGTGAAGTGACCTTATTGCTTGAAGCCCATGTCTTTACCCTCTCCCTAACAAATGGTGAATGCATGCTGTAAAATACAACTACTTGCTTAATTTCTTTTAGATTGTTCACACTTATAGGTTTCCCAAAGAGTGAAAATTCACCTACATCAAAAGCATGCATCAGGACCTAGGTGTCTAGGCGGTGTATTGTTCCTTCATGGAAATGCCTGCCATGTAGGTGTAAAAGTCATCTCACTAGGTTATCTGAGCTGGAGGTTGGGTCACAAGGCCACAGTTGGTGAACAGACAGGGACACCTGTAGCTAAGGGACACTCAAACTGGATGATGGGGGGAAAGACTAGTCAAAAACGTAAATGTAGTGTAATGTCCTTCTGACCTGGAGCCAGAGGGAGAACAAGCAACTTTGACTAGCTATGAAACAATGCTGGGTTATCCTAGCTGGAGCTAGCTACCAAAACTAATATTTCCTGCAATGACTTTTCTTTTTACAAAAATTCTTTTGAAAAGGCACTTGAAGGAAACAGACGGTGTACTTGTCACAGATTCAGGTGTTGTTACATGTATGTGTCTTGACTTCACAGAAGAAAGTCACACCTGACACCACTTCCTCATGGAGATCAGAATTTGACAGGGATGGTACTCTAAAGTGTTTTCAGCCAGAGAACACCTGAGCTTCTAAACACGGGTGATCCGTCCTGTGCGTGCCTCGTGGAGCTCTAGAGCTGTGTTCTAGCAGTGTGGAGTCTATCACTAGTTCACGGCCCACAGACACCAAGGTCGAGTATTGTCACCACTGCAGTCTTGAATGTGGGTTCAACACAGTCTCTTCCTCACCATTGGCAGAGTCTGTGCCACTGTGAAAAGAAAGGGATTGTCCAATGGAGGAGCTCAGTGTGAGCCTCCCTGGGAATCACCATTACACTCTGTTTGCAGCAGCATTCTGCTTTTGCCATTTTGGCCAGCCCATGAGGAAGTTGACAGGGAAGAGTTTGCTGATTCAGGGAATTGATGGTAAACATCCCCTGGGATCCACCAACTGAGTATTTTAAGATGAGATGCTTCAGGTTTCTAAACAAACGGCTATAGACTACCTTTGTTGGAGTTGTGGAAGTGCTTCAGACTTGTGTGAAATATTGCAGTTGTTGGCTAATAGGAATGTCATAAGCTCCATGTGTCCATGAAAGCAGATAAACGAAGTGATTTCTATGGACATAAATGGGACTTTGTAATTAGAGAGCAGTCAACATACGGTTACTTTTGTAATTGGAAACAGGTAAATGTATGATCTCTGTCTTCTATACAAGTATGTGATTTCCTTCTGAGGAAATGTATTCGTTTATTTAGCTGCTAAATTTCCCACCCCAAACAGTCCATTTCTTTGGCATTCAGCACCACTTAAATTTCAGGCTCTGGAGAGAACAGAGCCGGGTTCTATAAATGGGTGTCACTGAAATGTTTTCATGCCCAGCTTCCATAGGGTCCTGTTCCCCGTCAGAGACATGCTGAGATGATCTGTTACTGCTGTCTGTGTCTGCTAGAACCTTGGCCTTCTGCAGACTGATTGGCTGATTAAGGTCTGCTCAGATCCATCTAGAACATTTCTAACCTCCATCTGTAAATGGTGCATTTCTTCCCCAAGGCAGGAACTAGAGAGATGGCTCATCCGATAAAGGCTAAGTTCACAACCAAAAATATTTTAAGAAAATATTAAGAGAAAAAGTGACACAAAAAGCAAAACAAAAATGTTATCTGTGCCTAAGTGTCTTAGAGGGATTTCACTTCATTTCAGGGGCTATTTTGCAAAAGTATGTCATTGAGTTGACATTTACTTCCTACTGATTTCATGAAGATTTTTAACTAAATATTTGGATTACTGTCAAATTCATTAGACTTTCTTATTTTCTGGGATTCAGTTTGACTTCTTGTTTTAATTAACTTTTTTAAAAAATGTTTTTTACATACCTGTCCCATTTCCCCTTCCCTCCTCTCCTCCTGCTTGCCACTTCTCTCCACTGTCCCCCTCCATTGCTCCTCAGAAAGGTTAAGGCCTCCCCTGGGAAATCAACTAAATCCATCTCATCATCTCCTTGAGGCAGGACCAAGGCCATCCCCACCGTGCCTAAACTGAGCACATTATCCCTCCACAGAGAATGAGTTCCACAGTCAGTTCATGCATTAGAGTTAGATCCTGGCCTCACTGCCAGTGACCTCATATACTGCTCAAGACATACCATTGTCACCTGTATTCAGGGGGCCTAGTTCAGTCCTGTTCAGATTCCCCAGTTGTCAATCTAGAGTTAGTGATATCCCACTAGTTCAGGTCAGCTGATTCTGAGGGTTGTTCTACCACGTTCTTTTTTTTTTTGAAAGTAATTTTATTAAATTATAAAAGTTTCCATTCTACCACGTTCTTGACTGTAAGAGACCGCAACAATAAGCCTAACAGAACAGACCACCCAAAGGAAGTTCTTTCAGCCATTATCACCTGCCAGAGTAGGGCTCAGCCATCAATAAGTTTAATGAAGGACTGAGTCTCAGTAGTCTCCTTGTTGATTTTGGGGGAACTTCGTGGATCTGGGCATAACATTTGGGGACTCGTCCCAGATCCTCCAAGCCCACTGGGACTATCACTGGTAGAGCCTTCAATGGGCTGATAAGTTTTCTGTTTTGTTTCATGTCTCATGTCTGTGTGCCATGTCTTTCTGTAAGAGGACCCAGGAACTGTAGGAGCCTGTAGATGATCTAGGCAGATGTGCGAAAAGATCACAGGTGGGGTGCCAGGGCAGACGTACCCAGGGCCCTTCTGTATGACAGTGGGCCCCTCTGATTTCTCTAGAGACATGCAGGATTGTCCTGGTGGCTCAGTTCTGTAAATAGACGGGTGGGTCTCACACACAAACCAGCTTGAGGCTGCTGTCTTTGGTTCGGTTTGGTCTTGCACTGGGAGGATTTATCTGTTCACTGTCGTGTGTGTCTGTGTGTTGTGTTTTTGTCCTGACTTAGACGGATGCTGACAACATGGGGACAGACTGAGCACCCCTACTCCCCTAACTTTGATCTGAACCATTTTCAGGATTTTAGAAATAGGGCAAAGAAAGAAAAATTGTAAACTAAAAAGGGTAAACTAACAATCTTTCGCAAGACCAAATGGTCAGCGTTTGGAACCAGTTGGCCAATAGAGGGAACCTTTGACCCATATATCGTTTCTAGGGCAAAGGGCCTGATTTTTGGCAAACCTGGACACCTGAACCAGATTCCTTGCATAATCGCTTGGGAGGACCTTGTAGTACCCCCTGCCTTAGTTAAAACCCTTTATCTCCCTTGGGCTGACTATCTTTGCCTTACAAACAAGGACAAAAGGCAAGGGAATCCTAAGTCCTCTGCCCCTGTGCTGCAATGGGCTACAGAGGATAAACTCCTTTTCTCAACCCCTCTTACCAACCACCTTCCCCAACTGATCAGGTGGCCAGGAAGGGGGCCAGAGAAGTTATTGAAATAACCAGGCTAATT
Source organism: Myodes glareolus (assembly GCF_982192425.1). Taxonomy (NCBI): domain Eukaryota; kingdom Metazoa; phylum Chordata; class Mammalia; order Rodentia; family Cricetidae; genus Myodes; species Myodes glareolus. Next base: position 5,042,532 of record NC_142039.1, read on the forward strand.
AAGGATAAAACAATTTTATTTATTATAAAGGGAGAAAAACCTCACGAAACAGGAAATGAGAAATCCAAGCACAGCAATGTCCCGTAGGCAAAGATGCAGAAAGCTCACACATGGAGGTGCATATGTTTTACCCTGGGTCCCAGTGAAACCATGACTTAACTAGGACCCACTTCTTAAAGATGATTGGCTAACAAGGTTCCCCATCATTTCCCCCTTTTATCTAAACAAGAGCGATCCAAACCCAATACAGAACTATATACAATAGGAACAGATAGCAAGTATAGAATTACAAACAACATAAGCAATATTAAGCAAGGAACACATGACAAATATTTTAATAAACTTTCTATTTTAAGGAGTCTAAACCTTGTACCAAAAATAAGCTTGGCTAAATCATAAGAGGAAGGGAACTATGACTATCTAATCTTCAACCCCATCGAAGGCCTGAGAAGTGAAATAATATTACTGAAATGGACAGGAAGTGCAATCAAGCAGCTTCCAACGCAAGCAGAATATGACAGAGACAATTAACTATCTAAGCAATCACCCAAAGTCTCATTTGCAATGTTGAAGCAACCAACTTTGGCTAAGGTCTAGTGTAACTGACAGACCATTTTTAGAGGCAGGAAAATTTTCAAATCATCTTACCCTGTCTTGGCAAAATTTGACAGTCTTTTTCCTTGTGTCTTGTATATCCGTTTCTGGATACCATGCATTTTGTCAATGATTGGGGCCTGGGCAGTTCCTTGACCAAAGGCCATTTGTGCCAAGAAGAAAACAAACTCTGAGTGGAGTGTCTTTTGGTATTCAACACTCTCTTGGGAATATATTGGTTCTATCAGGAGCAATCATGTCTCATGTCAACAGAACCCTAAATTATTTAAATGCCATGTTCTACAGATCCTTGAAGTGGTTGAAGATTATCTATCTAGGCAGAAGATAATATCTATGTATCTAAAGAACCTAATTATCAAACCATGGCCCTATTATCAAACCATGTTTTTAAGGAAAGAATATGGAGGATAAAACTGATCCCCAGAATGAAATATGATGAATTAGGAGGGAAATCATATAAGTCTTGCATGACTTCATACATGGTGTAAGTGAAGAGACTAGTGAAACCTTGAACGGTTAGGTTGTCTGCCATATTGCCCTTTTAAATTATAAATTTTTAATTTATATTTCAAATTATGAATCTTACTTTGGTCTGATTTTGAGCTGGAGTAGGTGCAATAATCGTTACCTGCCAGTAGGTGTCGCAGCACACTTAGAGTCACTTGGCTGATCTGAATCCGATTTTAGAGTTAAATGCTGAAAGATATGCTCAGATTAAAAACAGTTATTTCATATAAATCACAGATTGTGTGGTCTGTGGATGTCGGGCGTCACCAAGCAGCAAATGCAGACAAATTGTTAAAAGCCACAGAACAGTTGGCTAAGACTGGGAAAGCCTGCATCTCTGCTGAATTTCTGCAGCCCGGAAAAACTGGACCCAGAGCGGCTCCAAGTCCTCAGGTACCCTGCTCTCCCACCCCCTGAGACTGTACGGCTCTGAGGCGTTAAATGAGGAAATATAAAGAACCTCCGTTCCTCAGAGCCGCTGCGAGAATTCTACACCCAAATGAACTCCTGGCTGTGCGCACAAGCCATGGCTAAGGTGGGCTGAGCGAAGAGGCGCACGGAGGCTGGAGGCCACTCAGGGCCAGGAATTCTACATCCAAATACGTTGGGCTCCAAGTGTTGAAATAACCAGGTTAGCTAAGGATAAAACAATATTTTATTTATTATAAGGGGGAAAGCTCACGAAACAGGAAACGAGAAATCCAAGCACAGCAATGTCCAGGCAGGCAAAGACACAGAGAGAGTACACGGAGGTGCACATCTTATACCCTGGGTCCCAGCAAAGCCACGCCTTAACTAAGACCCACCTCTTAGAGATGATTGGCTAACAAGGTTCCCTTTAGGAAGTTCAAGGAATTTGGGAAGCCTATCCTTCACTAGATGAGAGTTGGGGAAGGGGACAAGGAGGGTGGCAGGGTCTGTTGCTCTTCCCCTGAGGGCGGTCAGCCCACAGGATGATGAGGGCAGTAAACAGATGCAGTATTGACCCTTTGCCACTAGTGATCTCTATAACAGGAAAAACCAAAACCCCAGTTTCTCAGACAATCCAAGGGCCCTTATTAGCCTTTTAGATTCTGTTATATTTACCCATCAGCCCACCTGGGAAGATTGCAATCAGTTGTTACAGGTGATGTTTACCACGGAAGAGAGAATTTTGATAGAGGCCCCAAAGTTAGTCCCAGGGCCTGATGGAATCCCTGCCCTAATAAACCAAGACTTCCCCCTGACCCAACAGGAATTCAATTGAATTCGGCAAAGGTAAGGAGAGGCACAGGGTCTATTGCCAGGTTCTGATGAGAGGTCTCTATGTGGCTGCTCATTGGTCCACCAATTTGGCCAAAGTCAGTAATATACTACAAGAAAAGACAGAATCTCCATTGGCCTTCTTAGAATGGATCGTGGAGACCTTCAGGGCATATTCCCCCATAGATCCTGAGGCCAAGGAGAATAGATCAGCCGTGGTTATGGCCTTTATTAAACACGCCATGCCTGACACCAGGCACAAGTTACAGAAGATAGATGGGCTTGCAGATAAGAGCACTGGGAGCTGTCAGCCGTAGATCAGAGTGTGCGACAACCGAGAAACCCAAGGATAAATAGAGGAGGCCGTTGCTGAAGAGAATGTGAAGCAGACTTGAAACACGGCAAAAATCCCCCGGCAGTCACTGCAGGAGATCCAGATGAAAACAAATGCCAGCTGAGGCGCCTAGCCAGAGGCCAAGCTAAGGACTCCAACATAAGGGAGCGCCCCAGGCTGCAGAAAGATCAGTGTGCTTATTGCAAGGGACAGCTGGGCTAAGCATTGCCTCCAAAAGTATAGACATTAAGACTATGACCCAGGACGGAACTCCCTCCGTGTGCTGGTTGCAGAATCGGGTGACCACAGTGACTAGGGGAGATGGGGTTCAGATCCCCTCCCTGAGCCCAGGATAACTCTAAGAGTGGAGGGGAAACGTACAGATTTTGTTGTAGATACCAGAGCTCAACATTCAGTATTGACTAAACCCCAAGGGAACCTCCCTCAAAGAAAATCTTGGGTGCAAGGAGCCACAGGTATGAGCCAATATTTAAGGACTACCTGAAGAAAAGTAGATTTTGGTACAGGCTGGGTATCCCACTCATTGCTGGTCATACCTAACTGCCCCTACCCTTTATCAGAAAGAGACTTACTCAGTATAGTTGGAGCTCAGATCACATTTAATAAAGATGGAGTCTCAATTATAAATCAGGAAGGACAGCCGATTTAAGTCCTCACCCTCAAGCTTGAAGATGAATACAGACTGTACCAGAAGCTGCTACCTGTTCCTCAGGACATGACCACATGGCTAGCCCAATACCCAGAGGCATTGCAGAGACTGGGGGAATGGGCTTGACGAAACATCAAGCCCGAGTGCTGGCTGAGCTCCAGCCTGACGCCACCCCCATCCAGGTGTGGCAATACCCCATGTCCTGGGAGTCAAAGAAGGGAATCACCCTCACAGCAGGTGTTTTAGTCTCATGAAACTAGGAATTCTGGACTCTTGCTGGTCATCCTGGAATACTCCCTTGCTCCCTGTTAAAAAGCTAAACTTGAATGATTACCAGCCCGTACAGGACCTTAGGGAGGTCAGTCGCAGGGTTATGGACATTCACCCCACTGTCCATACACCCTTTTGAGCTCACTTCCTCCCACCCAGGTCTGGTACACAGTATTAGATCTCAAAGATGCTTTCTTCAGTCTGCCCTTAGCACCAAAGAGCCAGTCGTTGCTCGCCTTTGGATGGCATGACCCTGTAGAGGGATACAATGGACAATTGACTTGGAGCAGGCTCCTCCTAGGGTTCAAAAATCCCCAACCATCTTTGATGAAGCCCTACATGAGGGCCACAGGGAATACTTGAGGACACACCCACAGGTCACTCTCCTGCAGTATGTGGATGACCTCTTGATAGCAGCTGACACTGACAAAGATTGCAGGGTAATTATTTTTAAAATGAAATGTCTTTCTTCTCATTCGCTTCTTGTAGACAATGGGGTGGATTACATCTGAACATAATCAGGCATTTTACTTGACACAGTTGGGAAGAGAGAATTTCAGTAGAATTGCCTCCATCAGATTGTCCTGTGATGTGTTTGGAGGACATCTTCTTGACTGCTCGTTGGGGCACTATGGCTCAGCCTACTGTGGAGAGTATCCCTAAGCAGGTTGACTCAGGCTTTAATAAATGTAGCAGAACATGAGGCTAGGTACGAGCCAGTAAGCCACATTCCTCTGTGTGTTTTAGCCCCTGCCTCCAGGTTCCTGCCTTTAGTTTCTGCCTCAGCTGGTTTGGAATGCAGGACTGCTGAGAGAACAGTCAGTGATACACCTGTAACCTGAAATGGATTTTCCACCTCCAGATGCTTCAGTCATGAGGAGGGGAATACAAATGTGGTTAAAGTTTTAGAACAGCAAGCTGAAGCAAGTATTAACAATGTTGGAGAAAAGCCATGAACTTTCACTAGGATAATAGAAAAGGAGCCACTAAAGGACAATCCACCCACCTGCTGAAAGTTTTATCTGTAAATATTCAAGTGAATTTAAAAGTGTGCCAGAAAATACAGAGGCTCCAGGGTTCTATTCTGGAAAAGGGCTGTACAGAGAAATGTTTTCAAATTGGCCTCTACTGCAATCAGAAAGTCAGGTCCTTTTTGAAGTGTCAAGAAAAAAAAGACCTCATCCATGAGGCACTTGGTTTTCAGTCATGTAAAATGCAAGAGATACAGCGTCCTGAGGCCTTGGAACAAGAGTTCAGTGAAAAGCCCGTGAGGCCAGATGATGTATATCTGGTTAGGTTCCTCTCGGGGGTTCTCTGAGCAGCTTATGTACAAAGCTCTGAAAGTGAAGAGCCACAGACCGGCTCAGTGGAGCCACTCAGACCGTGGGAGGAGGAGGGTCTTGGTACACAGGAAGGCACAAGGTCGGTGACGACAGACAGACACACACACAGAGAGTAGCTGGAATCTGCTGCAATTTTACTGAATTCATGTTTTCATTATATAGTATTCAAACAAAGAACAAATCAGAAGGTCATGTATCAATAGTTGGCACAGTATGAAAGCCTTTTAGTCACATCAGTGATATTTAAGAAAAACATATTATCAGAGACAGGTGTTAGACATAAAACATCCTTAGAAGAGGAACTTTTGTTCCTGGGAATGTAAATCTCAGACAAGTGGTTTCATCTTATGAACAGACAGTTTCTGTCTCATTATCGCTATCATGGCCCTTCCTCTTTCTAACCCTTTCTTCATCTCATCTAGTGACCAAATATGCCTAATAGCTCTCTGCACCTGCTGAAATATACTTTTCTGTACCTTCTAATGCAGTAGGCACCATGGGGGTTGGGATCTAGCAAGCCTATCCATAAAGTTCAAAGTATATTATACCACTCTTTGTCCATCAACATTAACCCATCTATTCCCTTGCTCATCATACACCCTGTGCACGACAAGGGTTCTGCTGTAGTCTTATACATTCCCATACTGTGCTTCCCTATCCCAGAGCTGTTCCTGAAGAGATAATCCTTGTCTTGTAGATATGAAGAATATCATTATTCTAAAGGAGATTGTGTAAAGCCCACATCCCGCATAGCCAGCTAATCGAGAAACCTGTCTATACCTCAACGGCAGCCAATACCGGGCTGTCTGCCATTGACCTCCAGGAAGCCTAGTCCCATAGGACACGTAGCTCCTGTCCAGCATAATGACGTATGTCATGTCACACAGACGACTCTGGAGTTGGTGTGGCAGTGAAGCCTAAGTTGCAAGAGAAACTATATTAATTGCAATACTGTTTGGCCAATAGCTTAAGCACATTTCAAGCCAACTCTTACATCTTAAATTAACCCATTCCTATTATTTTATATTTTACCATGAAGCTTGTGGTTTACCATTAAGCTTCCAGTGGCCAACTCCTGTACCAGCTACATGGCGTCTCCCTGACTCCACCTTCTTTCCTCCTCTATCTGCTTGGAATTCCTGACTTACTCTATTCTGCCCTTCTATAAGCCAAAGCATCTTTATTCATTAACCAACAAAAGCAACACATATACAGAAGAACTTCCCAAATCATTCTCCCTTTTATGTCTAAATAAAAAGGAAGGTTTTAACTTTAACATAGCAAGACTACATACAACAAAACAGTTATCAAGTTGAATTATAGTTACAGTATTTAGTCCATTAACATTTGGCAAATTAAGGAAAATACTCTATAATCTATCCCATCTTTGTGAGTCTAAAGTTTTATAACTAATCTGTCTTTTATCATAACTAAGGAGTATAACTATAACGATCTGCTCTTCAACTCCACCAAAGACTCCAGAAGGATATATAATATTATCTAAGTAAGCAGGAAGTGCATTGTAAGCAATTTCTAAAACTCTAGAAGTGACAGACATATCTTGCGGCCTGAAGAGTCATACAAAGTTCTTTTGTAACACTGGGGCACCCATCTTTAGCCTACAGGCCCATAGTATCCAGCAGACTTTTCCATGAAGCAGGAAATTTCAAAGACAGATCTACCTATATTGACAGTTTGTCAGTCACTTTCTTCAGTGCCCTGCATAATGTCTGGCAGACTCTTTAGTGAAGCAGGAACCCTGAAGGACTGTATCACCTTCTTTAGGCAAGTTCAGTAGTCATTTCTCTGTGGGTCCTGCATATCCAATTCATACAGCATACCATCAAGCAGTCCAGGAAAAAGCAGTTTCTTACCCAAAGGCTAACAAATTCCATAAGGAGCCTCTTTGATACCCATCATCCTCTTGAAGTAGATTGGTGCTGCCAGGAGCCGATGAGTCTCATTTTCATGAAAAATCTTAAATTCTTTAAACATCTCAAATGCCATATTCTGTCTTTAAAACATTTGAAGAAAGCCTATCCACCTGAAATATATCTCTGTACATCTAGAAATCCTAACTAACATGAATACAAGATTGACTATTATAGACAATTATCTATTAACATGTATTTCTTAATTATATATTACATTTTTAAATAAGCTGCACAAACACAATACCTTAATCAAGAGCAGAAATATACATGTAACAAAATTGACCTTAAATTTGTATCAATAGATCAAGATCCACACCAATGCAAAGTATTCATCTCTATAGCATATCCCCCTTTAAATGTAAACAAACATTTATAAACAATCATTTCAGGAACTTGGGCATCATTCTCTAGACTACTTCCCACTAGTTGTGGGTGCTTTTAATCAGGCCTGCCATTGGGTATCCTGTGTGGTAGGTCCATCTCAGCCAGCAGTCCTGAAGCTGTCATAGATGTTGGACCATCTAGGCCATTGCTTCAGGGGGTCTTGTTTGATCAAGCAACATTATTCTGGAAGAAATCCACAGGTTCTCATCCTCTGTGAAAACAAAAGCAGAACCTCTTTTCCAACGAAACATATCCTTAGACCCAGATTTTAAAGCCAAGATACCTTTAAAATAAATATGTTGGTTTAGCTTAGCAGCCTGTAACAATAAAATGTCTCTCTACTTAGCTCATTCACTGTCAAAAAAAAAATCAAAGAAAACATAATATACATAATCCAGACTCTCTGTGTATTTTCTATCTTTACATGTCTTATTTTTCTTTACTCCTTTAATCTATGACTGTCTATACTCTTTTCCCTTTGTCTTTCAAGCCTATGTACATTTATTCAACAATGTGACCCATCTAGAGGTCTTTTCCATCTGGTTTTGTCTTTATTGTGTGTGTATCTATAATTATTTTTGATCAGGAATGCTTTTTTTAAAGTGATCAGGGGCATGGTAGGGCCAACTTTATGGCCCTACCTATTGACTCTGCCCAGTCCAACATGGTGGAGGCATGTTCACTGCCTCTGAGAGTCATGCACATTGCCAGGGTTGCAGCAGGTCTGTGTTACCATTAAACAATTTGTAACATGCTGCTCACAGACCCATTTAAGTGCTCTGCCTCCTGAAATAGCCAGAGATGTTTGTGCAACTAGCATGAACCTGTATACCCTTCCCTAAAGAAGTTATTCAGCCTTCAGTGCCAGCGCTTAGTCAGGAAGACCTCTCTTAAAGGAGCCACGGCACCCCTGCTCATCACCAGCAAACAGAGCCTATTTGAAAAAAAGAAATGTGGCTACCAAGAAGCTGCCCTAAACCCTGTTCTTTTGTGTCTAGAATTCCTTACCAGGCTCTCCCAGGTTTTACATGGATGTAGTTGCCCATGTCGTGGTGCCAATTTGTAGGCAGAGACCACTTGCTCATTTCCCTGCTGCCCAGGCCAAAAATAATCACCCAGAAACTATATTGCAATTCTGTTTGGTCAATAGCTTAAGTGTATTTCTAGCTAACTCTTACATCTTAAATTAACCCATTCCTATTATTTTATATTTTACCATGAGGCTCGTGGTTTACTGGCAAGGTTTCAGCATCTGTCTCCTGTGGTGGTTACATGGCATCTCCCTGACTCTGCCTTCTTTCCTCCTCTATCTGCTTGGAATTCCCACCTTACTCTTCTCTGCCCTTTCATAGACCAAAGCAGCTTTATTCACTAACAAACAAAAGCAACACACACACACACACAGAAGGACTTCCCACACCATCTGCTGAAGAAACCTGCAGGCACTGAGGACCAGTCTACATAGCAACATGTGCCACATATGGCATAGCATTGAGACAGGACTGCCTAAGTCAATAGAGCTCAGATACTGCAACTATGTACACCAAATGCTGGATATGAAGCTACAGGTTTTAATGCTGATTCTGCTAGGTTTCAGTTTTGCTGGGATCCAATCTTTCCTTGTCATCTTCCATACTTGCCTTCAAGAACTGGCATATTTATACTGCCCCTTGTCTATTAGAAATATTCATCTTTTTATCTGACAAATGTTCACAGCTAAGAATTTGATGAGCTTCAGAATAGACTTTGGACTGTAGAGCAATGTTAAAACTATGTAGTCTTTTGACCTTGGATTAACAGCACTATAAAAACTCACCTAAGAGAACTAGACAGCAGGAAATAATCAAATTGACAACTGAAATCAACAAAATAGAAACAAAGAGAACAATACCAAGAATTAATGAGACAAAGAGTTAGTTCTTCGAGAAAATCAACAAAATAGGCAAACCTTTTCTAAACTAACCAAAAGACAGAGAGAGAATATCCAAATTAACAAAATTAGAAATAAAAAGGGGGGCATAACAACAGACACAGAGGAAATACAGAGATTCATCAGGTCGTATTTTGAAAAACCTGTACTCCACAAAATTGGAAAACTTAAAGGAAATGGGCAATTTTCTGGATAAATATCGCTTACCAAAATTAAATCAAGACCAGATAAGCAAGTTAAATAGACCTATAGCTGCTGAAGAAATAGAGACAGTCATCAAAAGTCTTCCAACCAAAAAAAGCCCAGAACATCAAACCAGATACCGCCTGAGCACACCTCTCACTGAGCAAGAGCCCAACTCCCAGCTCTCCCCTCTCCCACATCGCCCCATGTCTGCAGGACATGAGCCAGACTTGAGCCGATGTAGAGGAAGTGATAAAGTTCAAATCATCTTAGTATACTACAAACAGAGCTTTCAGAGTCAAAAGAAGCAAAATCACAGCTAGAGCTTGTGGAGGCTCAGCTGCAGGGAGCATGGTCCAATATGAGGTAGGACAGCCCAGGTTTAGAGAAACATTTGATTGATTTACACTATAGGATACTATGTAGAATGCTTGTCACTTATCACTTACCATTAAAAAGTTTGCAGAGCTTTCGTTTGTAAAATATTTCCTTTATTATTTGTCCCTCGGCAGCACTTCTTTGTATTTAGATCATCTACTTGACCCAGATCCCCTTTGAACTTTATCATTTAAATTAGACAACATTGAACCTGATAGAAGAGAAAGTGGAAAGTAGCTTTCAATGCATAGGAACAGGAGACAACTTCCTAAATATAACCCCAGTAGCACAGACAATAAGAGCAACAATAAATAAATGGGACCTCCTGAAACTGAGAAGTTTCTGTAAAGCAAAGGACACAGTCAATAAGACAAAAAGGCAGCCTACTGAATGAGAAAAGATCTTCACCAACCCCACATCAGATAAAGGATTGATCTCCAAAATGTATAAAGAACTCAAGAAACTAGACATTAAAATTCTAAATAACGCAGTTTAAAAAATGGTGTACTGAACTATACAGAGAATTTTCAATAGAAGAATTTCAAATGGTCAAAAGATACTTAAGGACATGTTCAACTTCCTTAGCTATCAGGGAAATGTAAATCAAAACAACTTTGAGATACCATCTTACACCTGTCAGAATGGCTAAAACTCAAAAACACTGTTGATAGCTTATGCTGGAGAGGATGTGGAGTAAGGGAACACTCATCCATTGCTGGTGGAATGCAAACTTGTGCAACCACTTTGGAAATCAGTAGGGCAGTTTCTCAGAAAATTGAGAATCAATCTACATCAGGAACCAGCAATACCACTCTTGGGAATATACTCAAATTTGTTCAATTATGTTTATAGCAGCATTATTTTTAATAGTCAGAACCTGGAAACAACCTAGATGCCCCCTCAACTGAAGAATGGATAAAGTGTGGCACATTTACACATTAGAGTACTACTCAGCTGTCAAAAAGAATGACATCTTAAATTTTGCATTCAAATGAATGGAATTAGAAAACACTGTTCTGAGTGAGGTAACCCAGACCCCCCAAAATGAATATGGTATGTACTCACTCATAACTGATATTAGCCATAAACAAAGGACATTGAGCCTATAGTTCATGATCCTAAAGAAACTAAGTAATAAGGTGAACCCAAAGACAAACATATATAGACCCACCTGGAAATTGGAAACAAACACGATTACCTAACAAAATTGGGAGCATGGGGGCCGGGGGTAGAAGGAAGGGGAGAAGGAGAGGGTTGTGGAGAACTTGAGGGAATGAGATAGTCAAGATGGAGGAAGGGTAGAGATGAGAGCAAGGAAAGAGATATCTTGATTGAGGGAGTCATTATGGGGTTAGCAAGAAACCTGGCTCTAGAAAAAGCCCCAGGAATCCACAAGGATGATTTCAGCTAAGACGGTAAGCAATAGAGGAGAGGGTGCCTGAATTGACCTTGCCCTGTAGTCAAACTGATAATTTTCTTAAATATCACCATAGAACCTTCGTCCAACAACAGATGGAAACAGAGGCAGAGACCCACATTGGAGCACTGGACTAAGCTCCCAAGGTCCAGTTGAAGAGTGAAAAAAGTGAGAATATGAGTAAGGAAGTCAAGACCATGAGGTGTTCACCCACTGAGGCAGTTTGCCTGAGCTAATGGGAGCTCACCAGCTCCACCTGGACTGGGAATGAACGAGCATGGGATCAAACTAGTCGCTCTGAATGTGGTTGACAGTTGGAGCAGACTGAGGGGCCACTGACAGTGGCACTGGGATTGGGCTCTACTGCATGTACTGGCTTTTTGGGATCCTATTCTCTTTGGATGTATACCTTGCTCAGCCTGGGACTTTCCACAAGGCAGGGTGCCTTGCCCTCTCTTAGGATTGGAGGGGGTGGGATGGGAGGGTATATGAAGGGAATGGGAGAAGAGGAGGAAGTGGAAATTTGGGTTGGTTTTTGTTTTTGTTTGGTTTTTCAAGACAGGGTTCTCTGTAGCTTTTGGAGACTGTCCTGGAACAAGCTCTTGTAGACCAGGCTGGCCTCGAACTCACAGAGATCCACCTGCCTCTGCCTCACGACTGCTGGGATTAAAGGCGTGCGCCACCACCACCCAGCTTGGGTTGGTATTTTTTAAAGTAATAAAATAATGATAATAATAATAATAATAATAATAATAATAAATAAAATCCTAATTCTAAGTGGCTCCAAAGTATATCATGCCTTTCAGATGTAAGTACAGTGCCTGGGAAAACAGGTCCAGTGGGCTTGGAGGCGGCTCCTGCTGAGACTCGTTCCCACTGGCCTTTGATGTGAAGCATATGAGTGATAGAGACAATACTCTAATACACCCTTCTCCTATCAGGCAGCACTAAGCAATGTGTGAGCACATCACACAGAAGACTGCGTACAACACCTTTGTTCTCCCTCCTGAGCTGTTCAATAACTGCCAACACAGCGTCAAAACTGAGCATCTCACAGTCCTCTGAGTTTCTTTCATATATGGTGGGATTAATTTATTAAGGTCAAACAAATGATTTACTTGTTCTTTGACCTATTAAATGAGTAGCACCTTCCACTCTGCTACCTTTGAGCTCCATCTTCTCCAATCCTTTGTCTTTGATGCTGATCAAGTGAGCCCACACTTTGCCTAGTGACTCCCTAGCCTGCTCCTATTCTTTCCTCCTGCTGCTCCTCTTGCTCTGGAAGAGCCTGCACTCCCCCTTCACCTGCTCCCTCCTTCTGATCCACATCCCCTTCAGCACTTGCCCAAGTTCCTTCTGCTCCAACCACCCACCTCCACATCACCTCCAGATGAAGCTGTCAGACTCTGGTTCCATGACCCTCCAGGACCAGTGCTCCACACTCCCATCTCTGGGCAAGTGTCACAGAGTCAGAAATGACAACTGCTCAGGATTGTTCGTGTTCGGAGCATCGTGTTCATCTGTAATGCTCCACAGACACTCCATAAACTATTCTGGTTCTGAGACTGGGTCTCATGTCTAGCAGTTTTGCCTCCAATAAACCTTCAACTTCTGATCCTACTGTAGTCACCCTCCTGTGCTGGAACTGTGGGTACAGGACACCAAGCACATGGCATACAGGGCTGGGCTCAAATCCAGGGCTTTGTATCATCTGGGCACAAGCTGGGGTGTAGCAGAAAACCCCTACCTCCATCCTGTAATCCCTTTTAAAGCACCTGACTTTGCATTTAGCACAGTTTTTGCTGAGGTTTAAGCAAGAGTCCAGGCAGGGAATCCTCCAGGGAACCCTGCTGAGAGTGGCCTGGGAAAGGAGGAACAGGTAAGACTCTTCCAGTCCTGTTCACAAGGGGCTCAGTAAGCTCAATCAGAGGCTGCTGGCAAGGCATCCCTGTATTTCACTCTTCCCTGATTCCTCCATATTAATATGTGGCCATGGGCAGGGGATCCACCATTATATATGCTGCAAAAGGAACTCTCGAGTGTGGGGCAAGCACGTCTCAGTCAACACTCAGGGCTTCTCTGACCAGTCTGCAGGTCTGTCTGTCCAACCAGGTGTTTCTAACACACTGCAGTAGACTGGTAACTGCAAGGAGCAACTCTTGGCTGACTACAGAGCTATGATCTAGTAAGATAGAAAGAAAAAATAATGTCTAGAGCCAGAATGTTCCCTCTGGATTGTGTCAAACATGGCTCAGACAAAGCCTAGCTACCAGGGGCCTGGAAATGGCATCAGATAGTGTGTTTCAGGGATTTGGGGTGTACAAAGAACAACCTGTACTCCAGGGGAGAATGCCAAGGGCTGTCTTCCCTTACCCGCTTTCAGGAAGCCTTAAAAGTTTTTGCCTTTAAGACTCCCTTTCGGGGTTCAATTAAATGTGCCATGAATAGCTAAAGAAGAGCTAGAAATCTGAGGGTAAAGCTCTGAGTGGTAGGAAATCTACTCACAACAGGAATCGTCCGTGTTTCTTTATTCTTCTCTCTTCAATCCATCAGTTCTCATTGCTCTACCCGTTACTTGTTCTCCCTTGTTCGACAATGTTCTTAGTTCTACATCGTTCCTCCTTGTCTTCCTCATTACAAATGTTCCCAGTCATATATATCCTATAAACCAGCATTTCTGCAGCCCTAGCAGGTTCCAGGGCAAGAACTCTTGTGCTCCATAGAAAATCAGAGTTTTGCAGCCTGGTATTGGCATAGAAACAGACAGAAGGCAATGGAACCAAATCGAAGACCCGGATATTAATCCACACACGTATGAACACCTGATTTTTGACAAAGAAGCAAAAAGTATCAAATGGAAAAACAAAATCATATTTAATAAATTGTGCTGGCATAACAGGATATCAATAGGAGAAGACTAAAAATGGACCCATATCTATCACCATGCACAAAACTCAAGTCCAAATGGATCAAAGACCCCAATATAAATTAGACCACACTGAACCTGATAGAAGAGAAAGTGGGAAGTAGCCTTCAATGCATGGGCACAGGAGGCCACTTCCTTAATATAACCCCAGTAGCACAGACAATAAGAACAACAATAAATAAATGGGACCTCCTGAAGCTGAGAAGCTTCTGTAAAGCAAAGGACACAGTCAATAAGACAAAAAGACAGCCTATTGAATGGGAAAAGATCTTCACCAACCCCACATCAGATAAAGGACTGATCTCCAAAATGTATAAAGAACTCAAGAAATTAGACATTAAAATTCTAAATAACCCAATTTAAAAATGGGGTACTGAACTGAAGAGAGAATTCTCAACAGAAGAATTTCAAATGGCTGAAAGACACTTAAGGAAATGTTTAACATTCTTAGTCATCAGAGAAATGTAAATCAAAACAACTCTGAGATTCCATTTCATACCTGTAAGAATGACCAAGATCCAAAACACTGGTGACAACTTATGCTGGAGAGGTTCTGGGGAAAAGGGAACACTTCTGCATTGCTGGTGGGAATGCAAGCTGGTACAGACCCTTTGGATGTCAGTGTGGTGATTTCCCAGAAAAATTAGGAAACAACCTTCCTCAAGACCCAGTATTACAACTTTTGGGTATATATCCAAAGGATGCTCAATCGTGCCAAAGGGCATGTGCCCAACTATGTTCATAGCAGCATTGTTTGTCATAGCCAGAATCTGGAAACACCATAAATGCCCCTCAACTGAAAAATGGATAAGGAAAATGTGGTACAGTTACACAATGGAGTACTACACAGCAGAAAAAAATAACGACATTTTGAATTTTGCAGGCAAATAGATAGACCTAGAAAACATCATTTTGAGTGAGGTAACCCAGACACAGAAAGACAATTATCACATGTACTCACTCATAAGTGGTTTTTAAACATAAAGCTAAGAAAACCAGCCTACAATCCACAATCCCAGAGAACCTAGACAACAATGAGGGCCCTAAGAGAGACTTACATAGATCTAATCTACATAGGAAGTAGAGAAAGACAAGATCTCCTGAGTAAATTGGGAGCATGGGGACCACGGGAGAGGGTAGAAGGGGAGGGGAGAGGCCGGAAGGGGAGCAGAGAAAAATACAGAGCTCAATAAAAATCAATAAAACAAAAAATAAAATCAGAGTTTTCACACACACACACACACACACACACACACACACACACACACACAGATCCACGAGAGTGGCTAGTACATATGTGGTGTACTCCTTAATGGAGAAAGTTAGTTAAGAAAGGAAATTAAATCATCAGGGAATTCTAGACAAGAAGGTTAGTGTGCTATGCTACGTTTTTAGGTGGTAGATAAAAGGTTAAAAGGTTTATTTTCAGTAAAATTATGAATAAGGCATGGATTGTTTAAATCAGTATGACACTTCTTTTCTCCCAACAAGCACAGAATAAGGTAACCAAACAACCTACATAAACAGGGAGGAACTGATGGTTGCCCCAGACTGCAGTTTCCACGGGCCTGGGTCTGGAGCCAGACTCACCCCTCTAGGTGGCAGAAACAAGGCAGGGGCCCAGGCCTCTAAACTGTTAGTTCTGGCCTTTGCTGTTATCAGCTGTTCTGGCCATGGGGAAAAACCAGAGCAGCAGCTTGGGCAGGTAGTAATTCTGGGTCCTTGGAGATCTGTGAATACCTTAGATGGGACGCTCTTTGCCTGGACCCTAAACCCTGACCAAATGCCTGCTGATAAAGATACTTGCAGGAAGGCAGATCTCTGTGCTTCCCTGGGAGAGAGGAACAAGGGCTGGCGGTGGAAAACTCTTTTTACACGTAGCCCAAAGGCATAGAAAACAGTTCTGAACTAGGAAATTAATCCCCAAACATGTAACAGTAAGGGAAGTCAGCTACAGCAAAAAATCTACAGCAAAGAACAGCCACTTTTACTCACAAAGCAACAACGGTAAAAGGCCTGGCCTTTTGGTTTAGCCTTTGCCAGATCCCTTGGTTCTGATAAGTCGCTCATGAAAAGATGGCGGAGCTGTATACACTGTGGCTTCTAAGACCCCTGCCACCTTAGAGCTCCTCCTCTTTTCTCTAGTCCCTTGTCCAGATAGCCAACAGTTTCCCCAGCCTGTCCCTCGCCCTGCCTGCCAGTCCCTGGCACCTTTTCCTCCTGTCTTCTTCCATTGCTGCCAAGGATGAGCCTGGGATACACCTTGGCAACGTCACCCAGGCTCGCAGCCTTGTGGCACTTCCCGAAATTGTGCAGCCTTTAAGGTGTCTAGGAGAGGGGAGGGTACCAACACTGTCACACTGACGTCCAGGACCCGGGGCCGACTCGGGATGGAAGAGAATGGCAAGAAGTGGCTTTGACTCCAGAAGCCCAGGGTCTTCCTCGTGGTGCTGATGGTGGGCCTTCCTGGCTGGTCCCTAGCACCAGAAGGAGCGCAAAGACGTGGTTCTGAAAGGAAACCTAGCAAGTCCCATAACCACCACAGCAAGGAGGCCAAGAGCAAGCTCAAATGGATCAGCTCTAAGACTTCTGTCACCTGTAGACGGTGGGTGGAGAAACCCCACGTAGCCAGGCAACGCACATAAACACAGGAGCTTCCTCATCCCAGATTGGCCTTCAGCATATGTCCAACTTTCCTCCTCTTCCTCCTTCTCCCCATCTCCTCCATGTAAGCATTGTAGCTTAGGTGGAAAGGCATTCTGGCAGTCGGGAGCCAAGAAATACCACAAAGTCACCATAAGCATTACAGCACCAGGGAAAAGTTTGCCCGATGCACATAGTACCAATTGCGCTCCCGCAGGGGAGAGCTTTCCCCAGCGAAGGAGTTACATGGCTCTGCTCAGGCTCTGGTGAAAGCTGTTGGAGCTGGGCTCCCCGATTGGCCAAAGTGTCACATCTCACAACAAACCTCACTCGAGAGACTTGTTGGGGAGGAAGACTCCAGGAGGGTGGTTACCTCTAGGGTAAGACACAGCATGAACTGAACAGGGTACAAAGCTTCTGTAGGGTTTCCTGGAGGGGGCGGGCAGAACTTTCCAGGGGGGCTTAAGATTTGTGGATTTTTATGGCCTAAATCTGGGCTCAGGAGTTGCTGGGATTTTGTGCTCAGGAGCCTCAGGTGGAATTCCACAATCTTGTCGCTGGGGCAAGCTCAGGGATTGGCAGGATTTCAAGTCCTAGTCCTGGAGTCTAATTGGGGTCAGGGTGGTTTTCCTTGACCCGTTTTACCCTCCACTCCAGATCCTCAAGACCCCCTCCATCTGAAGTTGCAAGATCCTCCAGGCTTGGTGCTCCACTTTTCGGCTCTAGACAATGTCAAAAATTATTCTCCTGTCTCTGCCTCTCAGTGCTGAGGCTACAGGTATGGAGTACCAAGTATTTGTCATGAGCCAGTATCAAATCTTTGTACCTGTTGGCAAGAACTTGACTATCCTAGAGTGTTTGGGTACAGAAAATTCTACATGTACAAGGTCAAACCTCCATGCTCCGCATTGCCTTCACCTATTCTCAGCACTAGAATTTTTTTAAAAACAAAACTTGGAGATCTTGGTCAGTTGTGGTAGTGTAGTTATTTAGTTCCAACGCTCCAGTGGCAAAACAGATAAATCTCTGTGGGAAGGAACGGCCACTTGTTTGTCCCAGCTGCCCAGCTAGCTTACACCCAAAATAACCACACAGAAACTGTATTAATTAAAACACTGCTTGGCCCATTAGCTCTAACTTCTTTTTGGCTCTTACATATCAGTTTAACTCATCTCCATTAATCTGTGTATCACTATGTGGCTGTGGATTACCAGAGATTCTAATCTGCATCCATCTCAGGCAGAAGATCCATAGCTTCTCTCACTCTGCCCTTCTTCCCAGCATTCAGTTCTGTCTTCTTCGCCTATCTAAGTTCCGCCCTATCAGGCCCAAAGCAGTTTCTTAATTCATTAACCAATGAAGGCAACACATGAACAGAAGAACCTCCTACACCATTCAAGGATAGTCTAGAATACAAAGCAAGTTTCTGGCCACACGGGGCTACAGAGTGAGACCCTGCCTCAAAAACATAGAACAAAAAGTTGAAATTTTCTCCTTTCTCTTCAATAATGTACTTCGTGAAATAAAAGACATACGCAGAAGACACCAGATGGATGTACGTGGTTCTGCCAAATTAACATACAAAGAAAAAAGAAGTCTCATTTTCACAAAACAAAAGCACATGTGGTGTATTTAGTGAGATAATTCAAAACAACCCATCACATCCACAGTGATAAACTCTGTAGTTCTTTCTTAAACATCTGTTATGTCTAATATTTTTAAATGTGCAAACTTTAAAATCTACAAATGTTTATGAAATTTTTGATAAGATCATCTGTTGGTTTCCAGCATAGAACCATCAATACTCTATTCAACACTAACAGAGTAAATCAACCTGCTATATACCTAATGAATAAATTGTTCATAGGGAGTCCTTTCAAAGTGGGTATTCACTCAACATATTCTGTTGAAATAATTTTAATTATTTCATATCATTAGCTATCAATGGAAACTGCACAAAGTAATTTGAGTTTTTAATTTATTTTAATCTATATAATCATTCTGTGATATATGGGTTTTGTTTTGTTTCCATTTTCTAAAAACTAAGGGTGAGGGACTAAGGAATTACAAGGACCACACAATATATCCACAGCCAATATTCTGACCAGGTCCAGAATTCATCACTAGGCAACGCCAACATTGAAAGAGTTCTTTAAAATATTTCCTCAATCGTAGAGTCATCCCTAAGATCCTAATATAGATTCTGTGAGGCCTCTTTAAAGTAGACATTTTCTAGTCAAATATTTATGTCTTTTCTCTTTTAACTGTTTCCAGTTTTTCCAACACCATGCTTTTAGGAGCTGTCCTAACTATGGGCATCAATTTGCAGAGACAGCATCTGTCTGTACATGTCATTGTCCTGGGCTCTGTTAATCACAAAAGAAACGCACATCTTTCTGAACAGAATGAACTAATTATGAGATTGCTTCAGTTCTATTTTGGTTTTATTTATTATTGAACATCCCTATGCTCACAGTTATTTCTGTCTCGATTGAACTACAATGTAGTCACACTTGATAAGATTTATTCTATTCCATTTTGTTAACTGGTAACTACACCACAATGACAGTTAAAACAGGGACTGAATTTCAGGGATTACTTAAACTTAATGACTATACATCATTTGAAGAGCTATTCAAAAGCTAAAGAAGTGGAAGATGAATTCTTATAGAAATTGCTATTTTATATAAACACTGCGGGAGAGAAGTTGAATTTTAGATGTCTAGAAAAGACTGCATCTTTACAATTTTTGAAAAGCACATGAGAAATTTGAAATTTAAAGTGAAGTAACCTATATAAAATACAAGAAAAGAGTCTAATACATTTTAACAACTTCATTAACAATAAACAGTATGCAGAATAACAATAATGGGAAGAAACTCTGTCCTGGTTAGTATTTCTGTCAACTTAAAACAGGTGAGGGTCACCTGAGACCTTCGTTGAAGAAATTGCTTCCATGAGAGCAAGTCTGTGGGTGTTTCCTTGACTGCTGATTGATGTGGGTGGGCCCAGCCTACTATGGATGGTGCCGCGCCTGGGCTGGTGGTCCTGGGTGGTGTAATGAAGTCGGCTGAGTAAGCCATGGAGAGAAAGTCAGTGAGCAGCACTCATTCATGACCTCTGCTTCAGTTCCTGCCTCCAGGTTCCTGCATTGGGCTCCTGCCTTGACCTCCCCCATTGATGAACTGGTACAGCTGTGAGCTAAACCATTTCCTCACTGAGCTGTTCTTGTCTGACATTTTGACACAGTGACAGAAAGCTAAGTCACAGAATCACTAGAAATGTTATGACAAAACCACTACTTTTGCATTTTTGATAGTGCCTTACAATTGAAACAAGAAAATCAATTTATTAATGGTTTTCAACAGGGTACTTAACATACTTACTGTCAAAGCTGTTTCATTTTGCCAAAGGCTATATTAAACAGATTTTAAATGGGAATACTTAAACAAGTGTTCTGTGAGACTATCATGGCAAAATGCTTGCCTTATTTAACTTTTTCAAACCACCAGAATTATTTGTAATTTATTTAATTCATTCTGAAGTATTGATTCAGTTAGTTTTGAAATTTCTGTCAATATTACCATCCATATTACTTAAATTATAGCTACTACAAAATGTTAGGTAAGATTTATCCACTGGTTGAACAGGAAGAGTCTGAAGTGAGACGGCTTGGAAAGTCACGCAGAGTGTTTAGCAGAGTCCTGGGTACAATGAAGGATGATAAAACAGAGTTTTATTATTAGATACATAGATAAAAAATCTCATTTAATACAATAACCCAAGGTTATCTTTACTACACAAATGACAAAATCTAAGACAAAGTAAGTTAGGTCATCCAAAGTTAAAATGTATCAGACACAAAGACCTTTACACACAGAGAGGTTTCCTGTTATTGTCACCTCCTGTTAGTCTTCTTGGGTCTCACATGACTTTCCTCTTCCACACAGCTAGGTTATTAGACTCAGACCTCACTCACTCAGACTCCTGCGTTCTCTCGAGGGTTGATCAGAGGTACCTGGACTCCTACCGCATACTTGCCTGTGATGTCACCTTTGTTATTACAAACTAAAACTCTGTCTCATAACAGTGTCTTTACCAAGCCCTGCCTTCTTTTGTGAATATTCCTACTCTTACTAAAGTGTGCCTAGTAGCTACTTAAGCATTTAAATGAACCAATTAACTGAAAAAAAATGGAATAATTGAAACATTGTAAGAAAGGAAACAAAGCGAATTTGCAGAAAAACATCACGCATCTCCCCAATGATTTAAGCAGTCACATAAAATTTTTGCATCTCTTGTACCTGAGATAGACGTGGTAAATCACCAAGTCCTCTGAACCAGAACTTCTAACATTGCTAAAATTAAGAAATTTGCTAAGTCAGTTCTAGTCAACCTACAACCCATTGAAAACTTGAAGAGACTTCCAAAAACATGCAATTTACTGTGCAGGTCAGTGTTACAATGGAGAGGCTGAGAACACAGGGGTGTGTTGGCTAGACCTTCCCTCTGAGATGGAGAACTTTCTCAAGACAAACCCAGCTTTTCTCAGGGAGATCTGTCGACATGTGACACATTTTAGCGTTTGCCCAAAGATCTAGTGTTCACCACAGAGGTCAGGTCAAGCTTGCTTAAAGTGACGCAACTGAAAACATAAAACTCTTAGTAACTTAAATCATACAATATAGAAATCGATACTCTAATAATAACACATATTTTAGTCTAGGTTCAATTACATTTACCTAATTATGAAATCCAATTGTATTAATATGACACAACAATTTGTTATTCATACCAGTAGGCTTATTCTTAATTTGAAAAATTGCAGAATTTTGAGACTCTATAGATATAATATGTCAGTATTATTGTGAGGATTCTTTTGGACACCGAAGAAAGAAACTAGGTCAGAAACTATTATCTTATACAACTGGATAAGAAGTACATTCTTAACTGTCTAGCTGACCGTTTATTTTAGCCTATGATAAGTTCTTAAAGAAAAACAGTATTTTAGGCAATATAATTTTAAATATTTACATACCTGCTGTGAGTTATCTATAGTCTCCTTGCCACTGATTTTCTCTTTCAGTGGGATTGCCACTGCCTTAGGTTCTGTAATTACAGTAAATTATGAAAAACAATCACCTAAAAACAAGTATTTCTGGTAACACCAACAGAACTCCTTTGAAATTAGACATCATTTTACTCAATTTAGTAAAAGTCGCTTGTGAAGAATATTTATATTTTGAGATAAACTTCCAATTATCTAAAATATTACTATGTTACTTGGGCAGACCCTAAATGTTGCCATGTTTGAGATCTGTAAACACTCAGAAGATCTATTCATCCACCAAAAAAAAAGTGAACTTTCTGGAAATATATTTTTGATGACAGAAGTTACAAAATAATCCCACATTAGCTCAGAATTACATGTAATAAAGGGTTATTTATTTAGGGGAGACTCACAGGTTGGTGTGGGAGAATTGTCTGTATTCTGTCAATCATATTTTAATAAAACGCTGATTGGCCAGGTAGGCAGTATAGATGGGAAAGCCAGACAGGAAGTAGAGGTGGAGCAAAGAGACTGGGAGTATTCCGGAAAGCAGGAAGCTCCCTCCGCAGTTCTGCCTAGACCACCGGAGAGGAAACATGTAAGCTGCCCAGCTGGAAAAGGTACTGAGCCATTATGGCTAACATAGATAATGATAATGGATTAATATAAGTTACAAGGACTAATAAGAAGCCTGACCTAATGGGCCAATCAGTTTATAATCTTATGGAGTCTTGTGTGTGATTTTCCCTGGGAGTTGCTGGCTGTGGGGTACTGGGTGGGACAGGTACCCCAACAAGCCGGCCGTCATGTTACATATGGCGCCCAGTGTGGATAACTGCATCCAAATAAAGCCTGAGAAAGCTTGGGAAGTAATTCTAGAACAAAATGACAGCATTGCGTGTGGTTTCTTGGTAGCAGCAATTTCTCAGGTCTGCTCTGCTTGCTAGAGGCAAGCAAACACTCTCTTCTAAGAGAGGCTTCCTGACTCAGCTTTAGCTGCAAAACCTTGCAGCTCTTTTAAAAGGTCCTGCCACGAAACACTTAAACGGTGTTGATGAAAAGCTGAACACATGCTTTTCGGCTTTCAGCCGTAGCAGGAAAAAAGTTGTGCTGCTGTTTTAAAATGCCTGCTTTCTGGGCTGTCCTGCCAGGACAAACTCTGACTCTTGCAGGCAGGCAGTCCGACTGAGTGTGGTCTGTTAGCAGAATGCTGCAGCTTGCTTGCTGACACAGACTTTGAAACGTCATAGAGTTGTGGCAAGAAAAATGGCTGCAGCCGGTACCTCAGCCACGAGTCTGGAAAGCTAAGGAATGGGCTGGATCTAGCTGTCAAAGCCACGGCTTTCATCCTCTCCTTAAAGACTCCTGTAGTCAGGAAAAGAGAGATATACAGTAAAGAGAGATTCAAAGAGGTAGAAAACCTCTAAATGGTTTACAGTGTGTTAAAAATATATGCAGGCTAAAGGTTAAAATCATTAAAAATAAAAAAGAAAGAGAGAAGTAGGGTGTGGTGATACACACCTTTAATCCCAATGCCTGGGAGCAAGAGGTAGATTGACCTCTGTGACTTTAAGGGGCAGAGGTAGATTGACCTCTGTGACTTCAAGGTGTGGTAGTATACACCTTTAAACCCAATGCCTGGGAGGCAGAGACAGACAGATCTCTGAGTTCAAGGTGTGGTAGCACACACCTTTAATTCTAGCACTGGGGAGGCAGAGACAAGTGGATCTCTGTGAGTTCAAGGACAGCCTGGTATACAGAGTTATTCCAGGACAAAGCTATACAGAGAACCTGTCTCAAAAAGTAAAAGTAAAAATAAAAGAAATAGAGGTTAAAGTAAAGCCGCATAAAGATGGAAAATACACAGAGAATCTTGATACTGTATGCTATTATGCTCTCTTTGAATTGTTTGAATGCTGAGGAAGGAGCAACAGCTGCTAAAAGACGTTTGCTTATAAATGCTGCAGAATTAATCCAAGATAGGTATTTTGAAAATACCTTGGCTTCAAAATTGAAGTCAAAAGGTATGTTACTTTGGAGAAGAGATTTTGCTTTCGTTTTCACAGAAAATGTGAGGCTGTGGATTCATTCTGAGTTAAGAAAAATCAGGTTCGAAAAAGGAAGACCACCTGAGAAACCTCCGATAGGAACAGATGGCCCAGATGACAGAATTCTACGTGCAGAACAGATTCAAGACTGCTGCCTGAGATGATCAAGACTCACAGGATACTTCAGTCAGGACTTGATTATAACTCTAAATTTTCTTTAGATTCCCATAAGATCATCAGCGCCCCCAACCAGCAGAAAGTAGCCTGAAATACTATGCCCACATTCCCAACAAATGGACTATGGGTATTTTCCTTTTTTTTTTTTAAAAAAAAAAGAGGGAAATGGTATGGGAGAATTGTCTGTTTTCTGTCAATCATATTTTAATAAAACACTGATTGGCCAGGCAGGCAGTATAGGCAGGAAAGCCAGACAGGAAGTAGGGGTGGAGCAAAGAGACTGGGAGTATTCTGGAAGCAGAAGCTCCCTCAGCCATTCCTGCCCAGACCACTGAAGAGACAACAACATGTGAGCTGACAGGTGAAAGAGGTACCAAGCCATATGGCTAACATAGATAATGATAATGGATTAATATAAGCTACAAGGACTAATAAGAAGCCTGACCTAATGGGCCAATCAGCTTTATAACTTATAGAGATCTCTGTGTGATTGATTTTCTCTGGGACTTGCTGGCTGTGGGGTACCGGGTGGGAACAGATACCCTAACAAGACAGCCCTTCATGTTACAACAGGTCACTGTCCTAGATCACAGTCCTCTGCATGAACGGGGAACAGGAACAGAGTCTAGCAGCCGGAAGGGAGAGCCGGAAGTAGGAGAGGAAGTGCACTCTTTACAGCTGTATTTATAAGAGACCACGCCCAAGTGGGCTGGTATCTTAAAGGCTATTGGCCAAAGGAGCTCCCACAACATATTTTAAATCATATTTTAAAATATAATGGGAAACAAGTCCATCCTGGGATGGTGTGAACAGCAGTGCATGTAAGCGCTGCATCAAGACATCGAATTCTTCCTTCATTGATACCTACCATGTTAATGAGTCAGCACTTTTCATTGTACCTGGGGGGGCGTTAACTACTGGGGTGGCAGTCAGTAAACCCCACAATCCTTCTGTCTCCGCCCCCCCCCCCCCAGTACTGGGATTACAGCACTCTTGTGTTGGTATTTGCATGTGCTGACATTTATTCTAAGATAAAACTTGTTCTCATTTATTCTAAGATGGAAATAACAGTGGGAAAGAAGGGGTCACTTGTAGAGTGTGTCCTTCTCCTGTGAGGCACACTGTTTTAGAAACCAGCTCCAAAAGGGAAAATAATGAACACTGAAATAAAATGGAACAGGAAGGTGAGACATTCCCATGGGTGAATATGTTTGGTGACCAAACTATTGCCCATTGTATAGTATTACATCCTGCTTCCTGATTACAGATCAGATACAAGACTGGTTAACACTACTAACTTAAATGGGGCATAAAATGGTGTGGAACACACTTTAGACACAGAGTGTGAATATACTTAATGCCAAATCAATTAAATTTAATTTCCCTTTTTATTTTATAATTTAAAGAGTTATTTTAGTTTTAATTATGCACACATGTATGTTTGTGGAATTAAATAAAGATAGCCACAGTAAAGCCTGGCAGTGGTGCTGCAGGCCTTTAATCCCAGCACTTGGGAGGCAGAGGCAGGTGAATCTCTGTGAGTTTGAGGCCAGTCTGGCCTACAAGAGCTTGTTCCAGGACAGGTTCCAAAGCTACAGAGAAATCCTGATGGCTTGGGCAGGGAAAGCTATCCACAGAGACCAGAGGCATCAGCTCCCATAAAACAGGAATTATAGGTAGTTGTGAGCCACCTGAGGTAGGAACTGGGACCTGAATTTAGGTCCTTTGCAAGAACAGCATGCACTTTTAACTGTTGGGCCATCTCTTCCTTTGGTTTTCTAAAAATAAAAAATAAAAAAAAATGGTCCTTGCCATATCTACAGGGTGAGTCAGAAGCTCTGGGTTCAAGCTCATGACTTGCGTTATTACCTTTGTATATATTACCTTTGTGTACAGGTTCAGGTGTGCATCAGGGATCCAGATCAGCACTAAGCACTTTAGCTTTTGGAAAAACTCATAAGTCTTCTAGTAAATGCTATAGATCTCTACAGATAATGAAAATCTCATAAGTCTTCTAATAAATGCTACAGATCTCTACAGATAATGGAATTATAAACTGGAGAATTTAGAGTACTAAGTTATAAAAGTAGAAACATCTAAATTAAATCTTCCATTTAAAAACCTTTTTCTTGAGTCTGATCCGTCTTATCTGTGTGATTTTCACTCCCTAGGACTGGCCCCATGCCCTATGCAGCAGCCTAGTCTGGCTCTCACCTACCCAGGCCATATCACCCTCCAGGCTTTGCTCACACAGCATCTGGAAAATTCCCTGGACCTGGCCTGACTTCATCAGACAGGCTTAGCCCAGGGAGCACATGGTGCCCATATCCACCTCAGCGAGTGATGAGAACCTTACCGGCTGGCACCATCCCCAACCCTCAGAGGGTCTTGTATTGGTCACACAGCCAGTATACTGGTCTTGCCTGGTGAGTATGCATGATCCCAGCCTATTCACGCCATCCTCACAGCTCCATAAGTAGCTCATGTACCTCAGCTTGCTCTCTTGATCACCACTAAACTGGAATCACACTGTCTCTCAAATCCAAAATCAACAGTGAGTATCTGAAGAATTGACCAACCAACTCATACCTGATTTGAAATCAATCAAGACTGGACAATAAAAACAAAAACAAATTTCTACCCAAAAGAGGCAGTCGAGAATCTCACAATAGACACTAAGCCCACATCCCCATGTCTCATAGAGAAGTGCAAACAACATGGAAGACCCACAAACTCACTAATCCTACAAAAGCGTTCTCCAATGAGAAGTACCTAAATGAACCCCAGGGCACAGAACTTAATTATTGATAATTTATCAATAATTCTAGGGGTTTAAGGGAGACGTAGACAACAGCGCGAGAAAACTAGTGATAACAATAAACACCTGAATGGTGCCAAAGAAAATAACAACCACAAAACAAAAATGAAACGAAGAAGATAACCCAGGATTTGAAAACATATTCAGTAAAAGATAGGAATACTGAGAAGAACTCAAGCTGAAATGAAGATGTAATTGAAAAACCTCAAGAACCCCATCAGAAAATTCAGGGAGGTAGATATCCTCATAAGTAGAATAAATCAAGTAGAAGACAGCAGACAATTCCAGATTTGGAGTACAGGAATTAGACCTCAGAGCAGGGAAAGTGAAGAGGTTAAACAACTGAAAGGAACATGGAGGAACTGAGGCACATCATGAAAAGACAAAGTCTTTGAATCATAGACACAGACGGATGAAGAAGAGTCCCAGGTCAATGACATAGAGCATACCTTCAAATCCATGACAGAAGAAAACTCCTCCCAAATCAAGGAAAAACATACCTGAACCAATACAAAAAGTACACAGAATACCAAGTAGATAGAGGCAAAAAAGAAACTCCCCATATTATAGTTTTAAAAACTAAATAGACAACAAAAAATATTGAAAAGTGCAAAAGAAAACCACAAGTCACATGAAAAGGAAAACCTATCAGAATAGCATTGAATTGTTCAATGGAAATTTTAAAAGCCAGAAGAACCCAGAGTAAGGCAGTCGACACTGTACCCAACAAAATTATCTGTCAGAATTGAGGGAGAAAATAAAAATTTTCCATGACATAAACAAGCTAAACTCCATCAAACCAGGTCTACATAGAATAACAGAAGTAATACTTTTGACTGAAGGAAGAAAAAAAAAGTATCCAAGAAACTATAGAAAGAAAATAAATGAAGCTACAATTGCTAAAACACAAACTAGTACTAATAATGTACAGAGAGAGGAGAGAGAAAGCACAGCTGCAGTCAAGACACTCCTTTCAAAAACAACTTTAAATATCAGTGGCCTCAACTCTCCCAAAAAAGACAAATGTTAGCTGAATGTGAATTCATCTTAGCATTAAAGACAGACAGCACCTTCAAGTGAAAGGGTGAACAGTGTTGCATGCAAATGGGACCAGGGGAAAGCAGGTGTCACTATCCCAATATCTGACAAAATACACTTCAAACTAAAACTAATCAGAATAGATAAAAAGGGCACTTCTTTTAATAAAGGAAACAATTAATGAGAAGATATTACAATCCTAAATATATATGAACCAAAATCTGGTACGGCCAGTTTCACAAAAAACACACTACTAGAATCAAAGACATAGATAGACTCCAATTCAATAAGAATAGATTTCAATGTCCCACTTTCTCTAATAAATAGGTCATCTGGAAAAAATAAGAAATGTCTAGATTAAATGACGTCATACATCAAATAGACTGAACAGATAACTAGAGACTATTTCACCCTAATACCAAAGAATATATTCTTCTCAGAAATCCACAGAAGCAGCTCTAAAACAGACAATATTCTGATATGTAAAACAAATCTTGATGAATACAGAAAAACTTAAATAACACCTTGTATCCTATCTGAAACACAATGCTATAAAGCTTAAACTCACTAACAAATACTAGCCAGTAATTCCAGAAATGCATAGCAACGTAAAAACACACTATTGAATGATGAATACGTCAAAGAAGAAAAAGAGACATTTTTTTAAGTTCCTGGGAACCAAATGAAAGTAACAAAGACACCACACCTCTGAGACGCATTAAAGGCATCCCTAGAAGAGACATGCGCAGCTCTGCATCCCTACATTAAAAAGCCAGAAAGACCATGAGTAAATGATTCTAGGAGCAGTTCAAAAATGTGGAAAAACAAGAATAAAACAAACCCAAATACAGAACATGGCAAAAAAAAAAAGATAAAAATCGGAATGGAAATTAGTGATAGAAACAAAGAAAACAACCAAGAGTTATCCCAGATGATCTAAGGGCTGGTTATTTGAAAAGATAAACAATATCGCAAGACCTTTGGCCCAACTATCCAGAAAGAGATTACCTAAACTAACAGAATTGGAGACCTCAACAAGCATCAAAGAAATTCATAGTATAAAAGAATTTTTTAAAACCTGCACTTCATTAAGGTAGAAAAATCTAGAAGAAATGGATGAATTTATAGATTCACAAAAGCCAAAGTTAAGCTAAGAGATCAACACCCTAAGCAGACCATAGCAAATGAGGAAATTAAAGCAGTATAGCCCTTCCATAAAAAGATCCCTGGATTCTCAGCAGAATTCTTCAAAGATCTACAACTAATACTTCTTAAGTTATTTTTTAAAAATAGAAACTGAAGGAGCACTTCCAGACTCCTATGAAGCCAGTAATACTGACGTTCAAATGTCTTTATATGGAATTTCCAATGTCCTGTTTTGTGTTATTGGTATCAGACCTATCATAAACCCCAGGATCCTGATCTCTACTCTAAATTCCTGTCACTTTGAACCAGGCCCAGTATTGATACTTCCCAAATTTGCTTTGCCCTGTTAATTTCATTTTTATTCTCTGCCATTGGGATCATTTGCTAATTTCATTCTTCTTGCAATGGGAAGACTAGACTCACTGATACATTCTATTATTAAAGAAAAAACACTCACCCATTAACTGATAAAGAAAGGTGCTGACCTTAGAATTAAGATAACTTGTAGGTTTCCTTTATCCAGAGAGGCTCCTTTACTATCTGTAAGTCGAAGATTCTTCACTACAGCCATCATTTGCTCTGTGGCATGAGCTCAGCTTCATGAGCTAGAGGCCTCTTTATTAGTTTCCTAAGATATTTTAAAATCCTGGAATCCTTATGCTTTTATTTTTCCTTATGATCATTAAAAAGAGGCATGAACCAAAGTAAAAATAGAAAAACTAAAAAGCAAGGAGGACTGAAAAATCAGAAAAGAATGTAGTTGTAGAAAAAAATAAGATAAGGAAACTTCATTTTCCTAGGTTCAGATGAGTGTTTGAAACAAAAGCCAGACTGAGAAAATTAGAGGGTGGATAAAACAAACTTGAACTCCTTTAGGTGGACGATGTTGCAAAGACAGTTTCAATAGAGCATCCCTCTCACATACTTCTCCATCTTGCTGTGTATTACATGTGATTTTGTAGCCACAGTTAACTGAGATCTGCCCTCAAACCTTTGGTGCAACAAAAGACACTTTTTGACAGTATTTTTTTTTAAGTATTAAGACGCATTCTCTCATTATAGCTGTGTTTCTTAGACAAACCCTAAAACAATTTAACATAAAATCATAATTTATTTTCTGAATTGACTTTATATGGATCTATTTCTTGCTCCTGTGCTATACAGGTGTTTCTCAGTCTATGAAGAAAATCAAGATAATTCATTATAGAATCACATAGTTTGACATTTACATCATGGGCTGGGTACTTGTTGATTGTGACTTGATGGAACAATTAAACTCTGAATGATAGTTGCTTAATTAGTAAAAAGAAATAAGTTATAACAGCACAGGTCTCTTTGCATGACTGTCATGATGACTATAATAAACATGCACTGAACATACAATATGGAATCAAAGACAAAGCACAGCAACACAAAGTTTCCTTTCATTGCATTCTATGATCACCTGACATTCTTTTTTAAATTTACAAATCCTACCTGATTGAAGAGCTATTTTCAGAACTCTGAAGTGCTATCAGCGCAAAGACACAATTTACCTTGTGCAGATAACATGATAATGCCAAGCATTAGAAGTGCAGCAGGGAAGCATGGGAACTTTCTACAGTGCATATGAATTATGTCACTGTAGGCAAGCAGTGTATTGAAAGTTATTTCCCTTTGTCTTATCGTGTATAAGAAGAATGGAGTTTATCAAAATGTGATGCCTTAAAGTAGATTGCCGTGTTATAACAACTATAATCCCAGCTGAGAGCAACAGCCTGACAGAACATGGAGTCAGCCACAGGATCAGCTTCTTCCCATAAACTGGCAGGGCCATGCAAACATTCCTGGCTGCCAGTGGAAAAGAGATCACGAGAAGAAATGTGAGACCCAATCATTCTAATCCTCTTCTAAAAGATGCTAAAAACTCACTCAGCTTTCACTGTCTCCTTCATATTTCCTTTGGTGCAAACAAGATTGAATGTCACTGGATATTTTGCCTCCCATTGAAGGAACTACCAGAATGACTGAACCCTTAAGAGTCTATTTGAGGCTGGAGATATGTCTCAGTGGACGCTCCTCCAGAGGACCAGAGTTCAATTCCCAGCACCCACATGGCAGCTCACAATCATTTATAATGCCAGATCCAGGGGATCTAATGCCATCTTCTGGCCTCTGTGGACACTGCATGCACATGGTGAACAGATACACATTCTAGCCGAACATACATATAAAATAAAATAAATAACTCTTTTAAAATTTTAAGAGTATATATATATATATCCTCAAACCACAGCTGATAGTAAGAGGAAAGTTTGCAAACAAGTACTGAGGCTAGGAGGGAGGTGCAACTACCAAGGATGAAGGACATGGACAATCAAATATAAATTACAGACATACCCGCCATCTCTCTCAAGTTTTCAGAATGTGACCACAGTTGGCTCTCCCTAGTGGGACAAATTAAATGTGATTTTTTTTTGCTCCTTGTAAAGTGTGGAAAAAACAACATAAGCTATGGGAAACATTACCTGGGGTTTGGGGATTTGGCGTCAGTCCGTGAGTACTTGCTTATCATTTGGAAGGCCCCAGGTTAATATGTTATGATTCATAACAGTAGCAGAATTATAGTTATGAAGTGGCAATGAAACAGTTCTATGGTTGGAGGTCACCACAACATAAGGAACTGAATTAAAGGGTTGCAGCATAAAGAGGATTGAAAACCACTGACTGTGGATTAGCGAGCACTTGCCTAGTGCAAGGCTCTAAATTCAATTCCTAACAGTACCTAGTAGAGTTAATGATTTTTTAAAACTAATATATATTTGGCCAACCTAGTATTTCTGTGTATTATAACAAGAGTTAGTTACATGAAATGGAGACATTTAAAAATGACAGACTTGATCGTGTATAGGTCCACTCCTACCTGAGGAGTTATTGGCGTTTATGGCTTCTTGTGGAGGAAGAGTTGGTTTTCCTCGAGGATGTTGACCCTGAGAAGCTACCCATGCCTAGTAGATGGTACCACATCCATGCATATGCAGGCAGCATGGAATGGGCTCATTGGATAGGGAAAGAGGGAAGGAAAGCACATGAAGCTGGAAGGGAAAAGTTATGGGTGTTATAGGTGAGGAATTGGAGTAGAAGAAATGGGAGTATGTTTGATAAAAGCACATTACATTCATGTGCAAATATTAGGAAAAAATATTTTAAAGCACAGAAACAGTAAATGAGTGTGATAGTCTAGACTGCATAGCTTGAAGATATAGAAGTCTCTAAACTAAGACCATGGAAACAAAAACAATAAAATGCTTTAACATTATTCACTTTAGTGATACATATAACTAAGTAAACAATGTTCAACTATGTAATGTGATATATTCTTATAAACAATTAAAAACATATTTTATAACATGCCCAATTTGCTGCAATGTGATGATTACTGTGACATATGATATACTAATTTTGAGAATCTTTTTCTTATATATACAAGGACATTTAAAGGATTTTAAGTGCCAAAATTAGTAATCCATTTTTCTCAAAACACTGTTTCAGATTGAAAATTCCATATAATAAATTTCTTTATAATTCTGAACTCTAAACTAGGAAAACAATGCAATTTACAGTTGGTATTGAAAACTTTTCTTTTAGAATTAGAACTTTCTTAGTCTGGCATTTTCATCTAGAATACAACTACCAAGAAATGTCTTACCTGATTTTTTCTCTGTTAAGCTTTGTACTAGGTTATACTCATACTCCAAAAGTATTGTCCTCCTGTCATACAAAAAAGTGTGGTACATGCAGCCATTACTTTAACATTGGTATAAAACCATGCCAAATTAAAATATTAAGAGTGTTTCAATTAGTATCAGGGTGTTTTGGTATAGTCATCAAAATTGTGAACTTGAATATATCTTATGAAACAATTAGGTTAAGGAATAATGAAGAAATGGTGATGAATCAAAGTCAACACATATACTAGGTCATCTTGACAAAATGGGAAGTATCATGGCATCTGATGTAGTCCTAACTTCATAACCAACAGTTATTTCTAGACAGGGTTTCTCTTATGATAAAATAGACTTCTAAAAAAAAATAAGGACTTTCTTGCTTTAAGTCACCAAGTTACTATGAAGACTTAACAATATAAAAATAATAATAGAAAAACAGAAAAGTAATAGAATAATTTGTATCTTAACAGTGAATCACTTTGAAAATCAAAATGAAACCTACATATATTTTTCTTCACAGAAACTAATGCTCCAATATTCTAGCTTTCAGCAAGCGTGAAGGGTGAGCGTGTTTACTAGCTGTTCAGTTATGTGCGGTTTACAGCTTAGACAATAATAGCTGCTGAATAGTTTAAAACTAAAATTCAGATTAATGTAAATTTTTCTTAAATTAGTAAAATGATTATTTATTACTTTTTAAAACTATTAAATTACAAAACCTAAATACTTCTGCTTTGCCAAATCCAATCTTAATCCACAGACCATTGTTACAAGGATGCCTAGGTTTCGTGGCTGTCACGGTGTTAGTGATTTTTCTGATGCGGTGATAAAATACTATAACTGAGGCAACTGACAAAAGGAAGAGTTTATTTATTTAATTGACTTCTGGATACAAAGGAATGAATTCATTATGGTTTGGAACAGATGCAGAGAATCACAGCTATAACTATCCAAATCCCTCCCCTCAGAGCTTAGGGAATCCTGCGAAGAGTAGGTAGAAAGATTGTGAGAGGCAGAGGGAGAGAAGAACAACCAGGAGAACAGTGCCCTCTGAAGCAACTAAACAAGGTATTTATGAGCTCACAGAGACTGGAGCAGCAAGCACAGGGCCTGCGTGGGTCTGCACTAGGTCCTCTGCATATATAGAATAGCTATTTGCTTAGTATTTTTATGGGACTCCTAACTGTGAGAATGAGTGGGTCTCTGACTTTTGTGCCTGCTCTTAGGACTTTTTTCCTTCTGTAGGACTGCTGTGCCAAACTTTGATAACATCATTTTGTTTTATAATTTGTAATATTTTTATAATATAAAATATAGTAATCTTGTTTCTTCATGTTTGGTTGTTGTCTCTTAGAAGCCTGTTTTTTTTCTAATGAGAGGCAGAAATGGAGTAAATCCAGAAGGAAGACAAGGTGGGAAGGAACTAGAAGGAGTAGAGGAATGAGAAACAGTAATCAGGATATATTATATGAGAAAAGAATCTATTTTCAATAAAAGAATATATATACATACATACATACATATACAAAAAAAAGAATCCATCATGTCAGGGAAGCATGAAAGCAGCAAGTAGCAAGCATGGGGACAGGAGGAGGAAGCCGAGAGTTCACATCTTTAAATATAAATATGAAACAGAGGAAGTGAATTGGAAGTCACATGAAGATTTTAATCCCAAAGCCCACCCTCAGTGACATATTTCCTCCTGCAAGACTGCACCACTTTAGGCCTGATGAGCTACTGGCTACCAAGTGTCCAAATGTCTAAGACTAAGAGAGATATTTTTTATTCAAGTCACGACAATCACCAACTGGTTTGGAAGATGGAATCATTTTATACATGTGCACTATTGAGAAGACACAATGGGACTCATGCCTGCAAATACAGGTCATCTTCTGTTTGGTGGCTTATTTGTGAGGCAAGATTTGAAAATATATTGAAATGTTGAGGAACAAATTCACATACCTTGGAAGATTTTCATATATATATATATATATATATATATATATATATATAAACTCTAGTGGCCAATCAAGTTTTCATGAAAAAAGTGATGTAGGTTTGGCCCATTCAGAAATGGGGCTGTTCAGACTATAAAGGAGTTTCTGTTTATTGTCAAAGAAGAAAAGAACCTTTAGTCTTGTCTTGTAAAATTATTGGACACTAGCTGATTTTTTGGAGGGATAACAACACATATTTGATGGAAGAAGAGCTAAAATTCTCTTAGGTAACAAAGCATAAAGCTTTAGGTACACATGTTGACTGCAAATAAAAGTTGTGAATAGATAGGAAGTCAGTTTACTGTTGATGGGTAGGGGTAAAACTATCACTCTTAGCTGTTTGTAGTAGTTTGAATGTAATCGTCCCCCATAATCCCATAATCTCACAGGGAGTGGCACTATTAGGAGGTGTAGCTTTGTTGGAGTGGGTATGGCTTTGTTGGAGGAAATGTGTCAATGTGGGGGGGGGGAGGCCTTGATGTTTCCTATGCTCAGGATACCACCCAGTGTGTCAGGCAACTTCCTGTTGTCTGCAAAATGTAGCATTCTCAGTTCTAGCACCATCTCTACCTACATGTTACCATGCTCCCTGCCATTATGGACTGAACCTCTGAAATGTAAATGAACCACCACAATTAAATGTTTCCTTTATAAGAGTTGCCATGGTCATGGTGTCTCTTTACAGCAATAGTAACCCTAACTAAGACACTGTTAAAGTAGAGAGCACTTTTGCAATAATATTGTGGTGAAGAAACACCATGACCATGGCAACTTTTATAAAGAAAATATTTAATTGGGGTGGCTCATTGACAATGTCAGAGGTACAATTACTATCATCATGCTGGGAAGCATAATAGTGCACAGGTAGATGTTGTGGAGAGGTAGTTGAGAGGCCTACATCTGGAGTAGGTGGGCCTTCTGTCTATGTGTTACTTTCATTGGTTAATAAAGAAACTGCCTTGGCTTTTTGATAGGGCAGAATTCAGATAGGTGGAGTAGACAGAACAGAATGCTTGGAGAAAGAAGCAGAGTCAGGAAGACGCCATGATTCCCCTTTCCAAGACGGACGCTGGCTAGACCCATGCCAGTAAGCCATGACCTCGTGGTGGCATACAGATTATTAGAAATGGGTTAGTCAAGATGTGAGAGTTAGCCAATAGCAGGCTAGAACTAATGGGTCAGGTAGTGTTTGAAAGAATATAGTTTCTGTGTAATTATTTCGGGTAAAGCTAGCCGGGCGGCGGGAAGCAGCCCGCTGCTCCTTTTACATACATCTTACAGGCAACAGGAAGTCAACTAATTGTCACACTGGGGGGAAGCTTGAGCAAAAGAGACCTGAAAGCCCACCCCCACAGTGACACACTTCTTCCAACAAGGCCACACCTCCTAATAGTGCCACTCATTTCGGAGCCATTTTCTTTTAAACCACCACAACATCCTAACTTAAAAAGAACATATGAAATGAAGAAACTGTTCTAATGATTATGTGACTATTACCACAAAAACTTAGAGATCTTAATCAATAAGGGCAATCAAGGGCTAGCTGTTGGTCATTACTGGACTGTAGGATCCGCTAATAACAAAACTGTAACAACAGAATCAACAAGGAAAAGAAGTCATGACTAGAATTTCTTCCTTTCCTCCTCTGACTTGTAAGAGAGGGTTGACGCACTTGTACTTATAGAACTAGCTGGTGTTCTGGAATTTCAAGTAGCAATGTGTAGAAGACAACTTCCTGGGATTTTCTGTTAAAATGGACGTTATAAGACTAAAATGAATAATTAAAAAAATCAAGATGTGACACTGCGTCTGATGCCCAAGGGTTGTGTTCAAAACTAAAGGAATCATTCTGGAATTCCTAAGTATGAAGGCCTTCAAACTCCTGAGACAGAGGTTAACACACAGGTTAACAATGTAACTCAATGGTACAGGCCCTGTATTCAGTCCCATTATTAAAAATGAAACTTGTCTTGGGATTAAAATTTCCCACACCATTTCTACTTCTAAATAATCCATCATTTTTCTTGGTTTCTAGCTGATGAGGTGAACTAACTCCATTCCATTTCAAAAGTACCTAAACTAACAATGAAATATCACTTGGTGTAATTATTTGAAATAATTAATATTAATTAGAATTACTTACACCTCACGATCACCTTCAATAGCATAATGTAAAGCAGTCCATCCAAATAAATCTTCAAAATTGATGTCAACACCTTGTTGAAGAATAAGGTTGACCATTTCCGATGAATCACATCTCACAGCATACATGAGAGAGTTTCTAAAATAAAAATAACTTGTTATGGACCTTAATATAGTTATTTGAATAGTTATTGGATATACTTTACCAAATAGTTCATCCAACTGTGTAGAATTATTAATAGACATGAGTATTTTGAGAGATCCATTATTCAACATTTTAAGTTATCTTCAAAACAAAACCTCTGGTAGACTTCTTTCCCACAATTCTGTTACTTAATAGGATTCCCAGCTTAATATCCTCTGATGGACAACTATGGTAATAAGGAAAATTTACCTGAAGTACATCAAGATTTTTACGATTTCTCCTTTTCTTCCATGGTTTAATGTAATATATTACAATTTATACTCATGTCAAATAAGTAAAATTATTTGTGTGTTTAGTATAATAACAGTAGCAATATAAAATGATATTGATAAAATAATGGCAAAGATAGCTATAGTACTTTAGGTTAATGATGCTGAGTAACACTGATGGGAACTGAGGTTAAAAAAAATATTAATTCCAACGTGACTCAATATGTTTGTTTTGCTATGTTGTTCAGGTTGACCTCAAACTCAGAGATACACCCACATTCATTATCTCCTGAATGCTAGGATTAAAAGTATTCAACCACATGCCAGGCAGTGGTGACACATGCTTGTTGGAGAAGGGTGCTGCTTGTTGGTTTCCAGTCACCCAGCTAGCTTAGACTGGAAATAGTCACACAGAAATCATATTATTTAAAACACTGCTTGGCCCATTAGCTCTAACTTCTTATTGGTTAACTCTTTCATCTTAATTTAACCCATTTCAAGTAATCATGGCCTACCAGCAAAGTTTCAGCACGTCTGTCTCTGGCAGCTCCATGGCTTCTCTCTGATTCCACCTTCCTCCTCCCATCATTCAGTCTAGCTTTCCCCGCCTAGTTTTGTTCTGCCCTGCCATTGGTCCAAAGCAGTTCTTTATTCATTAACCAATAAAAGCAACGCATAGACAGAAGGACCTTCCACACCACATGCCTTTAATCCCAGCATTCAGGAAGCAGAGACAGGAGGATCTCAGCCTGCTCTGCAAAAGCTAGTTCCAGGACAGCCAAGACCGTTACACAGAGAAACCCTATCTCAAAGAAAAAAAAGAAAGTATGTGCTACACAGCCAGCCCCATAGGAATGGTCCTACAACAATTTTTCAAGTGTATTATTACAGTTTTTATATATTAGGAATGTATTTACTGTAGTTTAGCCACACAGCACTGGGAAGTGATGCCAGCCAAAATCTAAGGGAGCTTGCTGCCTTTCAGTCTGGCAGCAGCAGATGACATCATCCATGTAGTGCTGACATGAAGAATGCAAGAGTTACAGGATTGTGGGGACAAACACCAAGGTTTCAGGAAGAAAAACAAACCCACGAGGCTGGGCAATGAGGAACAGGCTGGAATTTCCTACATAGAGCTGCTAATCTAGTTGTATGTTGAGTTGTGGATGGAATTCTAACTTAACAATGGAGAACGTGGGGTTGTTGGAGATGTTAGGTACACAGAAATCCTTGGGAAGAGTTCTCCCATATTCTCCCCATCATTGAGATACTATATCATGGTTTCCCTGCCAAAATAGATAATAAATTCTGAGGATATGAGCCAAAATAAACCATGCCTCCATTAATTTCCCTCTGTCATGTATTATGTCATGCCAATATGAAAAGTAACTGATGTATAATTATGCTTTATTTTATACTAAATACAGAATTTTCTTTAAAAAGTGTATCAAAACAAAATTAATACATTTTAGCTAATATAAGATCATATGTACTAATATTAGATTAAAAATTAAAGAAACTGGTCAATATTAATGAGAGTATGAACCCTACTATATATCATTCACTTTGAATTATTGAAATTCTAAGCTGGATGTGGCGGCTCATGCCTTTAATCTCAGTTAGCATAAGGCAGGGGCAAGTAGGTCTCTACAGTCAAGGCCAGTCTGGTCTACAGAGCAAGTTCTAGGACATCCAGAGCCACACAAAGAATCCTGACTGGGGTGGGAGGAGGAAAAGAAATACTATCGAGCAGATAATATATGCTTGGCTTCCAGTATATTCCTATAAGTTAATATTATTGTTTCTATTCATGTACTATTTTATGTGCATGGCTGTCTGCAGTTTAGAACAACATTAGAGGGTTTAAAGTCAAATGCTACCTTCTCTGAGAGTCAACCGCATGCACACTGGCTTCCGCCTTTACTAAGAACTGCGCCATATTCAGTCTGTTTTCCCTGAGAGCAAGCAATAGTGGTGTGAGGTTATCCTGCAAAACAACAAAATCAACTTACATTTCACAGACTCAATGGGCAAAAACAAGAAACAGAGTTTCAAGATGTGGGCTAGAGACAGGGATGAAGGATTTGGCATTGAAGCCAGCCTTTCCCTCCACCCATTCTGGTTTCACACAGGCTCTCCAGTTCTCATCAAAATGCTGCCCCTTGTTTACAGATAGAACATGAACACTAGACTTCTGCAACCCTCACTTGAGATAGTTTTGTGTCTATAAAACTTTGTTCCCTTATTAAATTCATCTTGATATTTTAGAGCCATTTAATTGCTCCCATCTAACCCCCAATATTCTTAAATTGTGGACTACTGATATCCTTGTTGTGTGTTTACCAATGGTTATTAAATTACCATTCACCTGTGATTTTTTTTTTTTTTGCTTTTTTTTTTTTGAGACAGGGTTTCTCTGTAGCTTTGGAGCCTGTCCTGGAACAAGCTCTTGTAGATCAGGCTGGTCTCAAACTCACAGAGATCTGCCCGGCTGAAATATTTTCTTTCTTTACAAAAGCCAAATGTCAAATTTTAAATTAAATTACAAATTGCCTACTCTAAAAATGTTCTATATTTCTAGATTGATTGTTGATTTATACTATAAATGCATTCAATTCTCCCAATGTTACTTACATGAATAATTTGTTGAAAGGATTTTTATCACCATTGTTACTGTTAGGTTTTCAGTGCTATCCCTGTACTGCTGGCTGGTCCTGGTTTCTATAAGAGCGCAGACTCAACAAGTCATGAGGAGCAAGCCAGTAAGCAGCACCCCTCCATGGCTTCTACAACCAGCTCTTGCCTTCAGGTTCCTTCCCTGTTTGAGTTCCCAGTACTGACTTCCTTCAGGGATGAGCAG
Source organism: Myodes glareolus (assembly GCF_982192425.1). NCBI lineage: Eukaryota > Metazoa > Chordata > Mammalia > Rodentia > Cricetidae > Myodes > Myodes glareolus. The sequence goes on from NC_142039.1 coordinate 5,082,705, forward strand.
TGATGTATAAGTCATATAAACCCTTTTCTCCCTAACTTGCTTTTTGGCCACAGTGTTTTGTTCCAGCAATAGAAACCCTAAGACACTGCCCTCTCCAAAATCTTCATAATGGTGTAGGGGACTCAAAGGGAGCTCCACTGAAGTGCAGAACACGTTAGGATCCTCGCCTTCTCTTGCTGCTGCCTCTCTGTACCCAGCATAAAGTAGTGAGTCTGTCACATCTATGGCACCTACTCATTTCTGAACCAAATAAATTCCCATGCTAAGTTACGTGACTCCCCTGGCATGGTCCAGGACTGTGGCTCAGATCATTTTGTATTTGGGGAAATGCTCGATATCGTATCTGATATGCCGACTGTGACATTTGTCACACCTCTGAGAACTGGGAGGTACAAGACTGCTTTTCTCCCTTGTTCATCTCCACTGGCTTGATTCACAGGCCTTGTAATGGGCGCCTCACTCTCAACTACCAAATGACTCTCCCCTAGATTGTAGTTGAATTTGTTTACTCTTTATTCTTTGGGGGCCCACCACTCAGGTCCAAAATAAACACACAGAGACTTATTCTTATTTATGAATGTCAGGCCTTAGCTTGGCTTATTTCTAGCCAGCTTTTCTCTTCTTCTATATTTTAACTCATCATTCTACATAGCTTTCTTCCCTTCTTGCTCCAGGACTGGTTTTGTGGCTAGGCTGCTGGCCCCTGGCATCCTCCTCCCCTTCTTTTCTCACCCATCGCTCTTCTTCTCTCTTCAATTATTTATTCTCTATGCCTGGCCGTGCCACCTAGTTCTTT